>NW_017670762.1:43539-354736 GCF_001879085.1 Nicotiana attenuata | reverse complement strand
CCATATCCCATATATATATATATATATATATATATATATATATATATATATATACGCGTGTCTAACGCCATCTGATCATGGGTCAATGTACATGTATAAATGCATAAGAAATATGTTAATAAGATTTTCTCGGAATGCCATAGAAATCAATATGCCTTTCGGATAAACTTTATCAAATATTTGAGACCCATGAACAGAAGATAAAATAATAATTCACATGGGGAATAAAGAATATAGACACCCCTAGTATTTCTATGAATAGAGTCATTTATGAAAGTTGCATATTTTGCCCGTTTCATTTGTATTATTTGGATCATGCCAAAAAGAAAGAAGGGATAGCCTTAACATACCTAGAGTAGGAAAAAAATTCGTATGATATTCTTGGACAAGGTTGCACCGTACTCTTTTAGAAATGCAAAATTTTCACGTTGTTAAGCTTCTAACAATTCTCGTTGGATTTGGTTGAAGAAATCTCGCTGCTACTGTTTTGTAGGAATACTCACGAAATTGGTAACAATTTGAACAAAGTCACCTACTAATCTCTAATGCTACTATTTTGTAGGAATTTCTAAGAGATTTTGTTGCTAAGGTTCCAAACCTCCCATCTGTTCATAGTATTGAAATGGTTTAGAAATGAAGTAGTGTTGTTAGAGATGAAAAGGTTAGAATGAAATGTCTTGTATCCTAGAATGTATTGTTGCTAACGTTTTCAAGATATGAAGTGTGGTGTCTTTTAGTTATCCATTTTGTTGCCACCTAATCCAAAAATGACTAAGAGTCATTGTTCGGAAAGTGGCTTGCTGCCACGTTTTTTTTAGGGGAGGGGTTTGATCTTATTTTATAATTTATTAATTAATTAGGTAATATCCCGTTACCCGATGATTAACCAATTACCCGCATAATTAAGAATTATCTTAAATTACTTAAAATTCTACTCATTTTTAATATACTTATACATCATAATATCACGGTCATACGGTACCTTGTATGGTACTAGTCCATAAATATCGGGTGTTATAGCTCGGACCGTATTTTACCCCAAATCAACAACCTTACACGGAACTCATTTTCTTTAATCGTGTACCCTTTATCCTCCATGGAACTTACTTATTGCTTGTTATAAATAGCATAAATATGCTAATCTCAAGATAATTAATCTCATCCCCGAGTCTCTGCAATTAACTGAAAACGAAACTTTATCGTACGAGAAACGCGAGATATAACATCCTTCCCCCCTTAGGAACATTCTTCCTCGAATGTTTAACTCCCCGGAATCTATATTACTTTGGTAGAGTCGCCTTTGTAACAATACTACTACCAACTCCCACATAGGACCAATGACAATAACTAACACAAGAATTCATACACGTACCTTAAGGTTGTGATGTCTCAGTCGGACCCTTTTCTCGAGGAGGAAATAAATAGGGATATCTAGACTTCATGTCTTCCTCGGCCTCCCAAGTCATTTCTTCCACATTTTTGTTTCTCCAAAGTACTTTCATCGAAGCTACATCTTTAGTTCTCAATCTCCGAACCTATCTGTCTATTATAGCAATGGGAGTTTCTTCATATGATAGCTGCTCTGCAACCTGAACGTCATCAGCTGACACGATTCTGGAAGGATCTCCGGTACATTTATAGAGCATAGACACATGAAACACTGGATGTACAAACTCCAAGTCCGAAGGCAAGTTTAACTCATATGCTACCTGGCCTACCTTGAATATGATCTTATATGGTCCAATGTACCGAGGGCTATGTTTTCCTTTCTTTCTGAACCTCATGACACCTTTCATCGGTGATACCTTTAGGAATATCCAGTCGTCAACCTGAAACTCCAAGTCTCGCCATCGATTATCCGCATAAGACTTCAGACGGCTTTGAGCTGCTAAAAGCCTTTCTTGTATAAGCATAATTTTCTCGATTGCCTGTTGTGCCAATTCTGGTCCTAATAATGTAGTTTCCTCAACATCGAACCACCCTATAGGCGATCTACACTTCCGTCCGTAAAGAGCTTCGTATGGAGCCATCTGAATACTGGAATGGTAGCTATTATTATATGCGAACTCAATAAGCGGAAGATGATCATCCCAGCTACCCTTGAAGTTTATCACACAAGCTCGTAACATATCCTCAAATGTCTGAATAGTACGCTCAGCCTTTCCGTCTGTTTGGGGATGGAATGCCGTACTATGACTTACCTGAGTCCCCAATCCTTTTTTAGAAGGACCTCCAGAAGTTAGCTATAATTTGAGTTCCTCTATCCGAGATAATAGATACAGGGACACCATGCAGTCGTACTATCTCCTTAATATAAAGCCGTGCATAATCCTCTGCGGAATATGTAGTCCTAATGGGCAGAAAATGGGCTGACATTGTAAGTCTATCAACAATCACCCATATCGAATCAAACTTACGTGGGGTACGAGGTAAGCCTACGATGAAATCCATATTGATTACTTCCCATTTCCAAGTCGGGATCTCCATTTCCTGCAATAATTCACCGGGTTTTTTATGCTAAATCTTAACACGCTGACATTTAGGGCACAAAGCAACAAACTCTGCTATATCCTTTTTTATTCCGTCCCACCAATATATATCCCTGATATCATGATACATCTTGGTTGCTCCTGGATGAATAGAATAACGAGAATAGTAAGTTTCTCCCATGACCTGCCGATGCAGCCCTGCAACATTAGGGACACATAATCGTCCTCGATATCTGAGGACCCCATCTTCTGTAATTTCAGACGGTGTCTTCTCCTTCTGAGGGGTGGTATCCCTATAACGAACTAACACAGGATCCTCGTACTGGCGTTCCTTTACTTTATTTACTAAAGAGGATGTTGTCGTATCCTGAATAGTAATTCCAATATCGCCCGAGTCCAGTAACCGAACTCCAAGACGAGCTAGCTGATGAATCTCATAGGCTATTCTCCTTTTTTCTAGATGTGGATATGATAGGCTACCCATAGATCTACGATTGAGGGTGTCGGCTACTATGTTCGCCTTCCCTGGATGGTATAAAATATCAATGTCATAGTCTTTAAGTAGCTCCAACCATCTCCTTTGACGTAAATTCAATTACTTTTGCTTGAAGATATACTAGAGGCTCTTCATGATCTGTATAGATATCAACATGAATGTCATACAAGTAGTGCCTCCACATCTTTAGTGCATGAATCACTATGGCTAACTCTAAATCATGGGCCGGGTAATTCTTCTCGTGCTTTCTTAGTTGTTTAGAAGCATATGCTACAACCTTACCATGCTGCATCAGCACACAACCCAATCCAATGCCTGAAGTCTCACAATAGATAACATAACCATCGGTCCCTTCCGGGAGCGTTAGAACCGGTGCTGAAGTTAATCTGTCCTTCAATGCCTGGAAACTCCATTCGCAAGCATCGGTCCATTGAAACTTAGCTCCCTTCTAAGTTAACTTACATGGGTATTCTAATCTTTTACAATTCATGAAATTCCCCTCTTCGAAAGCCCAAACTTCATCCTTTATCAATCATAATTACGCCTTTATTCCACTACCAGGGCAACATTTCATCTATTCTATATGTTACTAGTCTTAAACTCCTTTGAGTTCATTTAGGCTATACTGAGCCTTCTATTACTTAGAGAAACCATAAGCTCTCTTATGAGCTTAACCCCAAGGATTTATCCATTCTCGTCACCTTTTCACTCATCTTTTCTTATCCTTCCTCCTGTCTTCCTAAAACCTTGTCGCTCTACCGTACTTTAGCTTGCGACCTACATGTATCTATTATTACTTATTCGTAACCTTCCTTCAACTTACTTACGTCATAGATTTCCTTATGTTATTCTGGAACATCAAGAGAGACACCACATACCACATTGGTCAATGGTGCTAAAAGAGAAGAAAATTTCGTTACAAGTTTCCTGTAATAACCTGCCAAACGAAGAAGCTACGAACCTCCGTCGGTGTCGGGGGTCTAGGTCAAGTCTTTACTGCCTCAATCTTTTGTGTATCCACCCAGATGCCTTCACCCAAAATGATATGCCCAGGGAAAGCTACAGAGTTCAACGAGAATTTACATTTAGAGAATTTTGCATATAACTTCCCTTTTTGTAGAACTCTTAGCACAGTACGCAAATGATCCGCATGCTCTGCCTCTGAACGAGAATACACCAATATATCATCGATGAATACAATTACGAACAGATCTAAAAAGGGCCTGAACACACGGTTCATCAAATCCATGAATACTGTTGGGGCATTGGTCAAACCAAACGACATAACACGAAACTCAAAGTTCTCATATCTGGTCCTGAATGCTATCTTCGGGATATCTTTCTCCTTAACCCTTACCCGATGGTACCCGAACCTCAAGTCTATTTTTGAAAAAAACTTGGCACCTTGTAACTGATCAACTAAATCATCAATCCTCGGGAGCGGGTACTTATTCATGATCGTCACCTTATTCAACTGTCTATAATCAATACACATCCATAAGGAACCATCTTTCTTCCTCACAAATAACACCGGTGTTGCCCACGGTGATGTACTAGTACTGATAAAGCCTTTTCAAGAAAGTCCTTTAGTTGTTGCTTCAACACTTTCAGCTCTGCGGGGGCCATTCAATAGGGAGGAATAGATATTGGTTGAGTAGCAGGTAGTACGTTAATAGCAAACTTAATTTCTTGCTCTGGCGGAAGACCTAGAAGCTTATCGAGAAAAAAAACATCGGGAAATTCATTAACCATAGGGATAGATTGAACGGTTGGCGACTCTACTTTCACAGTCTTTACCCGAACTAAGTGATAATCATAACCTTTTCTGATCATCCTCCTTGCCTTATGGCAGGAAATAAATCTACCTCTCGGCGATGCCGTATTACCTTTATATTCCAAAAACAGGCTTTCCTGGAAATTAGAATCGAACCACCTTTGTTCTTCAATCAACGTTAGCATAACAAGAAGCAAACCAATCCATACCCATTATAACATCAAATTCTACCCAACCAAGCGCCACCTACCTTATCCTTATTTATTATCAAACTTATCACGGGCCATTACGGGCACCTCTATATATATACGTAACAATATTAGGACTTAACTCGTAGAACTCATTCAAAAAAAGAGGTTTATATGGATACATAAGGGCCAACAAGGCCGTAGACATGTCCTACCCAAAACTATATATAGAATACTATCTGCAAAACCTTTAAAAAAAACATAACCATAATATAGACAAGTCGGGACGAGGCTCCCTACGTCCTCATAAAACAACCTAACACATTCAGAATCCTGACTTGGTAGTACTCCAAGAAGAGGTGGAACTCACCAACCAAAAGCTGATATCTGGAGGAAGTCTACAGTAGAGAGTCCTTGCCTCGTCCTATATAAGAACCTCGATCAGACACACTTCGAAGCGGAACCTTCATATCCTTATCAGTTACCTTCCTCCCCTTGGCCCGACTACTATGTTCTTCCTCTACGTATCCCATAACATACACAGATGAACCTTGATTGACGAATTCCCAAGACTGTGGACTATCTGGAACCTCAGAAGAGCTGGTGTCCGCAAATACCCTGACATAGTTTTGAGCCTAAGGGAAACCCGACTATGCCAATCCATGCACTACTCCCCTCATACCCTGATCAACGGGCTGTGATAATGAAACTAAGGGCCTTGGTAAGGTCGGAACTCCTCTCACCCCATCTGTTGCCGGAGTGGTCGAAACAGCTCGAACAGATGACTCATGTGGATCCTCGAATGGATCCTCCTTAATAGTACCCATGATCTCCGATAGGTCTGACTCCATAGTGTAACTTATATCTCTTTCTAACACTTTCTAGGCCTTCTGACCCGTGCTAGTGGCCTGCGCCTATCGTCTAGTAGTAACAGGCATCACTAAAAACATAAATAAGGTATTAGGAGTGGATACTTATGACTCAGTTCTATCGCACAATCTGGATTAGAAAGAAAAGTAACCATCCTAAATATCCGGTAGCCTCCTGTCTATAAGTGTGGTGCACAACCCATAAACAAGACTCTACTAGACACGGTCTGTAGACAACCCTAGGACAGAACTGCTCTGATACCACTTTTTTCACGACCCAAACCGATGGGCCGCGACAGGTGCTCGAGTCCTACCTGTCAAACACCCCTAAGCATGCGTCTAAGATATAAACCTGAATAACATCTACTGAACTACGACAATAACATACATGAAGGAAACCTGCCCAAAAGGCATATGTACATATACGTGCAACATACATAGGGCAAGCCGACAAGGCTGCTATAGACAACTATATACCTCAAAACTAGAAGCCGGCAAGGCCACATGCTATCCAACTAGACATACTGTATACAGACCTCTAATAAAAATACAACTGTACAAAGACGGGACTGAGCCATGTCATACCCATATATATATATACAAGCATATCGTACCAATATCAAAAGCAGCTCTGGATCAAGTGGAGCACGCCAACTCTCGTTGATCAAGGATCCTAAGAAGGGGGACTGTCGGCTTGCCTACCTGCACCTTCGGGTATGAAACGCAGGCCCTGGGAAATAGTGCGTCAGTACGAATAATGTATTGAGTATGTAAGGCGTAAAAATCAGTACATAAAAGACATAGATGAAACATGGAATAAAGAAATCCACCTGAAAGTCTGAATAACTTTGTAAATTCTGCAACATTTATAATGTCATGCACATGCATATGAATGTCGTGTCATGCATAGGTATAGGTGTACATAACATCATCAAGCCTCTGAGGGCATCCCATCAAAACGTCTCGGGCAGTGTGAGCAACATCATCAACATATACCAACTGATCAGGTTGTGGTGCGTAGATAACGTTGTAACCTTTTCCCATATCCCATATAAGTATAATATACATATATACGCATATATGACGCCATCTGGTCATGGGTCAATGTACATGTATAAATGCATGAAATGCATAAGAAATATGTTATTAAGATTTTCTCGTAATGCCATAAGAATTAATATGCCTTTCGGATAAACTTTATAAAATACATATGTTTTTGAGACCCATGAACAGAAGATATAATAATAATTCCGATGGGGAATCAAGAATATAGACACCCTAGTATTTCTATGAATAGAGTCATTTATGAAAGTTGCGTATTTTGTTCGTTTCATTTGTATTATTTGGATCATGCGAAAAAGAAAGAAGGGATAGCCTTAACATACCTGGAGTAGGGAAAAATCTGTATGATATTCTTGGAAAAGGTTGCACCGTACTGTTTTAGAACCGCAAAATTTTCACGTTGTTAGGCTTCTAACAATTCTCGTTGGATTTGGTTGAAGAAATCTCGCTGCTACTATTTTGTAGGAATACTCACGAAATTGGTGACAATTTGAACAAAGTCACCTACTAATCTCTAGTGCTACTATTTTGTAGGAATTTCTAAGAGATTTTGTTGCTAAGGTTCCAAACCTCCCATCTGCTCATAGTATTGAAATGGTTTAGAAATGAAGTATTGTTGTTAGAGATGAAAAGGTTAGAATGAAATGTCCTGTATCCTAGAATGTATTGTTGCTAAAGTTTTCAAGATATAAAGGGTGGTGTCTTTTAATTATCCATTTTGTTTCCACCTAATCCAAAAATGACTAAGAGTCATTGTTTGGAAAGTGGCTTGCTGCCACATTTTTGGGGGAGGGGGGGGGTTATCTTATTTTATAATTTATTAATTAATTAGGTAATGTCCCGTTACCCGATAATTAACCAATTACCCGCATAACTTAAAATTTTACTCATTTTTAATATACTTTATACATCACAATATCACGGTCATATGGTACCTTGTATGGTACTAGTCCATAAATATCGGATATTATGGCTCGGACTGTATTTTACCCCAAATCGACAACCTTCAACGAAACTCATTTTCTTTAATGGTGTACCATTTATCCTCCATGACACTTACTTATCGCTTGTTATAAATAGCATAAATATGCTAATCTCAAGATAATCTTATCCCCGAGTCTCTGACAATTAACTGAAAACAAAACTTTATCGTACGAGAAACGCGAGATGTAACAGTAATGTTGTTCTGATTCTGAACTAAGGACTGCCCCAATTCCTACTCCTTTGAAATTTGTCGCTCCGTTGAAAAAACATTCTCCACCCTAGGTATGACTCTACAATATCTTCTCCGGCGAACAACACCTCCTCGTCTAGGAAGCATGTGGTGAGCAGCTCATAATCCTTATCCACTGGATTCTCTACAAGGTGGTTGGCTAAGGCTTGTCCTTTGATAGCCTTCTACATTATGTACACAATGTCATATTCGCTAAGAAGAACCTGTCATTTGGCTAGTTTTCCTGTAGGCATCGGCTTCTGAAAGATATACTTGAGCGGGTCAAGTTGGGATATTAAATGTGTGTTGTATGCTGACATGTAAAGCCTCAATTTCTGGTTGAGCTAAGTCAAGGCACAACAAGTGCGCCCTATAAAAGTGTATTTGGCCTCGCATGGTGCGAACTTCTTGCTTAAGTAATAGATGGCCTCCTCATTTCTTCCGGTCTCATCATGTTGTCCCAACACGTATCCAAATGCATTATCCAAGACTGATAGATATAACAACAGTGGCTTCCCAAGCTCGGGAGGAACCAACACTGGTGAATTTGACAAATACTCCTTAATCTTATTGAAGGCTTTTTGACATTCTTCTATACATTTTGTAGGAGCATCGTTCTTCAACAGCTTGATGATAGGTTCACAAATTACTGTGGACTGGGATATGAAACGACTGATGTAATTCAGCCTACCAAGGAAACTCATCACATCCTTCTTGCTCTTAGGCTATGGCAACTCTTAAATGGCTTTGAGTTTTTAAGGATACAATTCTATCCCTTTCCTTTTTATGATAAAACCTAGCAATTTTTCAGTTGGGACTCCGAATGTGCGTTTTGCAGGGTTCAACTTCAAACTATACCTCCACAAGCATTCGAAAAACTTCTTCAGGTCGTCCAAATGTTATTAACTCTTTCAAGACTTGATAATGATGTCGTCCATATATACCTCGATCTCTTGGTGAATCATGTCATGAAAAAGGGTTTTCATGACCCTCATGTCAGTAGCGCCAGCATTTTTGAGGCCGAACGGCATGACTCTGTAGTAGAAAACTCCCCAAGGCGTAGTCAACGCTGTCTTTTCTGCATCTTCTTCGTGCATTATGATCTGATGGTACCCAGCGAAACAATACATGAATGACTGCAGCTTATGCTTCGCGTAGTTGTTGATGAGGATGTGAATGTTTGGTAAAGGGAAATCATCCTTCGGGTTGGCCTTGTTAAGATCTCGGTAATCCACACATATCCTGATCTTCCCATCCTTCTTTGGTACCAAGACGATATTTGCCAACTATGTGGGATAATTGGTAACCCGTACTACGTTCCCCTCTATTTGTTTGGTTACTTCTTCTTTTATCCTCAATGTCAAGTCCGATTTGACTTTTCTGGGTTTTTGTTTGACTGGCGGTCTAGCAGGATCAGTAGGCAATGCGAAACAATGTCAGTGTTTAACCTAGACATGTCATACGACCATGTGAACACATCGATATACTATCGGAGGGGATCGACCAATTCTTCTTTCTTCTCTTCTTCCAAATGGATGTTGATTCGGGTTTCCTTCATGTCTTCTTCATTTCCTAGGTTTACCACTTCTGTCTCCTCAAGGTTAGGCTTTTTCTGGCTTTCCAGCTATTCGATCTCTTGTGGGAGATTATCTGGCATCATGCTTTCGTCTTATTCTTCGTAATCTAGATTGCATTGCTCGAAGGTTTTATTACATCTCATAATCGTGGAACATGAGTTTTTATCGTTTTGATTACTGAAAATAAAAACTAAGCATAAATGAAGCGAAAAATAAATTTGCAAAATTTTTAGGAAAGCATTTCTTTTTATTTCATCAAAAGAGAACGTCTGAGAGTTCAAAGAGACGAATGACAAAAAGTACATACACGGTTCAAGCCTCAATTGACTGTGCGCTCTTTTCAAAAATTTTACAATTCTACACTACCAACACTCTCGGCAAACCAAAGACGGGCTGGCTATCCAATTCTGCAAGTCCTCTCCTGGTTAGGCATTCCGAATGGTCGGTGTCTTGATATCAACTTTGTCACAGCATTCCTCGATCATGGTCACGAACAGCCTTCCCATTCCATCGATAATGTCGTCCTCTGCTGTTGAGCTCAGACCCGTACCCGAAACATGCTCTAGCACAAAAGCTTTGTTCCCAAACCTACCGGTACAAGTCTTTCTAGTTATAGGCTGATACCTTATGCCGGCTCTACCTTTCTGTCCACTCGGCTCAATCGGCTCTATTATCTCGTCAGACCGGGCTCCCAGCCCGATCCCCAATCTGTATCCGTATTTCATCATTTCTTTCATGGCCATCTTTGATCTGTATGGTGACTGCATTCCCAGATTTTGCTCAGTCTGTTCTATTTTTGTGGTCTGCATGATCTTAACTGCATGGATAGGACCCCGCCTAATCTTTATATGAATGGAAACTGTATGTTCCAGATAAGCTGATTGGCTCCATTCACTGTGGATTACAATTTCTTGGCAACCCCACTCGAACTTCATGTACTAGTGCAGGATAGATGGGACTTCCCCTACTAGTGCAGGATAGATGGGACTTCCCCTACCATGGGTATATAAGGTCTTCCTAGCAACAAATGTATGAAGATGAAATATCCATCATTTGGAATAGTATGGGAAACTCAACTGGTCCAACTTGCAGAGGCAAATAGATTTCTCTAATGACGTCCTTCTGTGACCCGTCGAAGGCTCTTACCCTCACATGACTTCTTTTACTTATCTCAGACGGATACCCAACTCTAGTAGGGTAGAGAGCGGCTAGATATTGACTCATGATCCTCCATCAACAAGTACTCGGGACACCACCTTATCTCCACATTTGATAGTGATGTGTAAAGCTTTATTGTGACCCACGCCCTCTATAGGAAGTTCATCTCTTCGGAAAGTGATCATATTTGCTTCGACCATCTTCCCGATGGTCGCTGCCAGTGCTTTGCTGGTGGTGTTGCTCGGCACGCTTACCCCACTTAACACTTTCACCAGGGCGTCTTTGTGACTGTCAGAACTCATTAGTAGATCCATGATTGATATTTACGCCGGGCTTTTCTTCAATTATTCCTCCATGAAGTATTCTTTGGTTGACATCCTCTTCTAGAATTCTACAGCCTTCGGATATGTTATATTCCTTCTCTGAATCTGTTCTCTTCTTGAATTCCCTCGGTTTACATCCTTAGGAGCGTAACACCTCCATGGCCTAGTCATTCCATGAGCCGCTGCAGAATCCATCATCTTGGCTTTCCCTTTCTATTGATATGTCCACAGGACTATCTTGTATTCTCGATCCTCTTCATCCCTGATAGCAGCGGTGGACTGTTGCCGGTAAGTCTAGATAATCACTGTAGGTTTTAACTGAACTGTGATCATTGGAGTCCTTCAAGGTGGGACCCTTGCAGCCTCAGCATTCTCAATTATGACAATGGTTCCTTTCAAGTCATACTCTTCATCCAGGGTGATCGTATTAGCTCCTTGATTCTTGTGATTTGGCGGCGGGTTGCGGTTCACATTTGGTGGAGCTGGGGTGCACTGAGTGGCTCCATTTTTTTATCAGTGACTCAATTTCGTTTTTAGTTTGAAGCAATCCTCGATATCATGCCCTGACACGTCTGATTGGTAGATGCACTGTTTGGTTGCATCAAAGTATTTTGAGGGATACTCAGGAACCCTTCCTTCTATCAGATATATCAAGCCTGCTTTCCTCAATCTTTCAAATAGCTGAGCCAAAGGTTCAGTAATCACGGTGTAGTTTCTGGGACCTCTCTCTTCATAAGTTGGGCGAGGTCGGGATGCATAGGTGGGTAGGTTTTGATGAGTGGTAGTTTGAACTGGAGCGTATGGTCGTGGTGGATTTGGATTTGTATGGGGCGAGGTGGGTTATATTGAGGTTGGGGATTGTAGTATGGTTGTGTGTTGTATACTGGAGCATAAGTAGGTGGGTGCAGGGAATGGGTGTTTGGAGAGTAAGTAGTGTTTCTATGTTATGGATTGGGCCGGTAATAGGGATGATTGCTAATACCTCTTCCTTTTCCTTCTTTCCACTACCTATTGGTCCTAATTGAATTGCTTTTCTAGCTGCTTGCAATGCGTCCATTGATTTTACCTTGCCGGAGTTTATACCTTTCGTCTCCCATTTTGACAAGTTCGGAAAACTTCTGCCCCATCATGCCCATCATTTTCTCAAAGTCAATCGCTTCCTAAGACCTAATGAAATACTTAGTCAACTCACTGTCGTATAATGGGGGTTGTGCTCTGGCAGCCTCTGACCTCCATCAACGTGCATATTCTTGGAATGATTCGGACAGTTCTTCTGCAAGTGTACCAGTGAATCGGAAGTGATTCATGAAATCTTCTGCCATATCCTACCACTCCCTCCAGTTTTAGGGATCTTGGCGAGTGTATGTACCAGTAAGTGCTTCCCGTATCAAATTCCTTATGAACAGCTTCATCCTTAACTTCTCATTTCTTCCTACTCCAACTAGCTTATCGCAATAGGCTCCCAAGTGTGCATGGGGATCACCTATCCCATCAAAGATATCAAACTTCGGAGGCTTGTACCCTATCGATATGTCCATATCAGGATGGATACACAGATCCTCATAGTCTAGACTTTCACTCCCTCGAGCGACTTGAAGTATCTTCATTTGTATTCTCAATTCTCGTAATTGCTCGGACATTGATTCCTCATCCTTGTACTTAACTTCCTTCTCCATTTCGTCATATTGATCGACTTCATAAGGCATCCTAACCATGATAGGTATTGTGAAGGTGGGTTCTGGAATGGCATATACCGGAGGAACATATCGCTCATGTGCAGCAGTATGTGCCGCGGGTATATGCTGGTTTTGGTTAGTGGTAAAGGTGACTCCATCACGGGGAGGGGTATGAACGAAGTTAGTAACAACTGGTAGGTTTTGTGATGTTTGAATGTAATTTGGTACATAAGGAGTGTATATGGGAGGGTTTGGTAGTTTTCTAGGGGTTACTGGAGGTATAATCTAGGTGGTAGGGATTGAAGTCGAGGTATTGTTTGCTTGGCGAATAATGGAAGGAAAGTGGTTGGGGATTGAATCTAGAGAAGGAAAACGGGGTGGTTGTGGGAGCGTTATCATGACCATATGTGCCAATTCCCAAATATGTTGTACTTCCTCCCTTAATGATTCCATCTCTTGGGCCATCCTGACCACATGTTCATCATTCCTCGTATCATCCTTCTCTCCCAATTGCCCCGGGCTATTAGCTATTACCAGAGCATGTTTAGTCGGGTTATCTGTCGCAGACATCTTCCCTTTCAATCTTAAGTTGTACGGTGGTTCCGCCAGTTTTGGGTTGACAAAAACCAACTTTCCTTTGGAATAATAATAAAGTAATACAAGAAAAGAAAAGAAAAGAAAGAAAAAGAATAGTAGTCAGCTTCCGTGTTTGCACAAGTAATAGGCACACAGAGCAGTTAGTTCATGTATTCAGGAAAGCACGTTTCCTAAAATTCGAGGGACCTCTCTTTGCCGAAGGTAGGCCTAAGTCGCGAATATTTGACAAATGATTAGATTTGACACATTTAGATTCAAAGCAAATTTTGGTTTTCATTGATAGTATTTGGATTGTAATGGGCGGGAGCAGAGGTTACATCATTACTTCCAACATTCATAGAATTACATGGGCTCAAACAATCTTTCCCATAGGAGGGAAAAGGGGTAAAATCAACCAACTTCTAGTAACCATCCCCGGAATCATTCCCCTTCTCTTCTT
This sequence comes from Nicotiana attenuata, assembly GCF_001879085.1. Lineage (NCBI taxonomy): Eukaryota > Viridiplantae > Streptophyta > Magnoliopsida > Solanales > Solanaceae > Nicotiana > Nicotiana attenuata. Next base: position 340,875 of record NW_017670762.1, on the reverse strand, counting down.
CTTCTTTCGGTTCTTCCTCCGGGACTTCTTAAAATTCCTCTTCATCATTATTGAACTCGGGTTCTTCCTCTTGATCTTCCTCTAGTTCTGTCTCAGGCTCAATTTGTATACATTCAACTACTCGGTCATCATCCTCGGCAGGTGGCAGGATGTGATCAATTGACCCTAGGACAACTTGGCGTTGCATGGAGGTAGTCACGAGGTAGTGTGGAAAAATCTCATGATAAATTTGCAAATCCCTCACTGCAACCTCCAGCCAAGTTATTCCTTCCCTGCTTGGTCGGGCTAGCTCGTCTTCTTCATTGATCTAGACATAATATTCTGTAGTGCACCACGAATTTTGACCCATTGGCATTGGACTAGATAATTCTACTCCTCCTGAAGCCTCCTTATCCTTGGTATCAAGATCTTCCCATTGTATTCGTCTTCATATAGAGACGTCCTCGTCCAGAGAGGTACATTTGGATCAACCGAACTGCCTGAGAACTCGCGGGGGTGAGTATGATTGGATGCCTTCAAGTACTGTCAGTTCGATAAAAATACTTCTGGGGAGTCCTTAGGATTTTCCTTCAGCCCATCCATGACAGCTTCCCATTGATCCATTCTCCGCTTAATCTAGTCAGCATCTCTCTCCATTCTTCCTGTATATGCGGAGAGACCCAATGACTAATTCTCTCGCCGTGACTTCAAATCATGTTGTTGATGCCCACAAAGTAGTCAACTATGGCCTCTCGCTGAAAAAAGTGCTTTGTGGCCCAGATTTGAAGCAATAGGTTACAATCTTAAAGAAATCATACCCCAGGAACATACGGACAAAGCTCTGAGAATTTCTCCTAACATCATAGGTACCAAATAGCTTGCAGGTTGCGCCGGAATGTTGCCAAAACCACATGCAGCAAGTTGATATTGATTCGTCCTCTTCTTTGCGGGAAAACCACCAGCGCCAAAGATAAGGTTATGGGTCGGAGACTTTCCCACATTACCTGATCACATCAAAATTCTCCCAAGTACCATTCATAGATTTCACGATGTCCGAACCTGTCGAACAATTGGTCTAGGATTACCCATCCATCTTCAATATTTCTCAAACCCGACTGTTTGCCAGACCCAAAGAATCAAGAAACCTATAGCCGGGCATGGTGACTGGTAGTATCAGTTTCCTCCCTGTAAATGGCAGCTCCGTGAAACTAGTAACTTCTTCCAACACTAGCACCAACTCACAATCATAAAACTTGAAAACTACTTTGGCCGGGTCCCTGAACTCTATCAACAAGTGGGTAAGAACTTTGTTAGCTCGGATGTTTAGCAAGGAAGTCAGTGCTCCTAGGTGTGACCTGATTTTGTCTCCATGCTCTCGGCAGATGTTCTTCCACCATTTCTTTGGCTTGTATGGTGCTCCCATCATCATATTGATCTCGGGAATATTTTGGTTGATTTCCATTTCTGAAGGGGGTAGAGAAAAATGGTGTGATAAGTGTTTGTTTTGGATCTTAAGTTTCTCGTCATGATTAGTTCGTCTTCCACAAAAGTCATGCCGTCGGGTGCATGGCCCTTTGACATTAGGGTGGCTTCCTAACTATGTGTCGATTCCAAGGATCGACTCACCTAAGGTTTATGCAATATGACCTATGTTTGCTAGAGTAGACTGTTTCCTAATATTGAGTTGAACTGAATACTGCGAGAAGTTATGTTGGTTGACCTGACAAAGCCATTCTCTAAAACTAAAGAATTTTGAAAGAAGGTTCGAAGGGGTGTAACCATTATGTGTGATAGTGTACGGCCAAGACTCGATAGGAAAGAGTATGATGATAGTATATATAAAGCGGTAACAGATAGCAATGTTAGTAATAACATTTAAGATAAGCAAATAAGCACACAACGAGCAGGTAAGGGACGTAAGCATACAATGACAAATTAAACACAATTAAAGTAGTGTACAAACAATTCGAAGTCTAGTCTATGTTTGCTAAGGTCGGAACCTAAGTGTGGAATCCCCAGCAGAGTCGCCATGTTGTTGCACCCTATTTTGCACGAGTAAAAACAAGGTTCAACTAGTGATTTCCTTGTTTATGATAAAAGAGAGTCGTCACCTAATATTTAAAGGTGTACTAGGGTACCTATTTAATTACTAATATCATTTTTCTATTAGTCTGCTAACCTGTGAGATTTTGGGTAAGGGTTCTTGTTCTTCTAAGGGAAAGATGTTAGGCACCCCTTAAAATCTACCTGAGGTAGCTCCATAGGACTTAGACTAGGTTTAAAGGATTAGTTGGCTATACTCTGCTTAATTAGCGTTAAAAGTATGGCATATTGTATATTTAGTTTAGAACTTATTGCTTAAAATGTACATGTGATTTTAAAAGAGGGTATAGATTTATGAAAACCTTTATAAAAATACTTATCTCTTATGATTGAAAGAGTATGTCAATAATGTTTGGGTTTGTAGAACCTTGTGAGATATGGCTAAGTTATAAAATATTTTGTCTTTAAAAAATATGTGACTTATTTTATAATCTTTGTAAAATAAAGCTTGTTTAAAGAAATGGTCTTTAGGCATACCTTAGATATAAACCTTGTTTAAAGAAATGGACTTGGCCTAAGTTCTTTGAGAACTCGACAGGCCCAATTGTAATACATGCTCAAGAAAGGAAAAGAAGGTCATTAGATACGCTACTCAATGTACATATTTACACGTGAAATAAACTAGTATGGGCCTAAGACAAATGTTACACTCTGTGCATCCCAAGGTGACGTATAATAAATATGAGACTTGTTAAATATGATTTAAATGAGTGTAAAGTCATAATATGACTATATATAATGTTTGGATATAAAATATAAAGCTTTGGAAGATCGGATTTAAGTTGCGGAAAAATCGACTAAGGATTTGCCTTCTAATGAAGCTTTTTGAGAAATACATTTAGTGTGATATATGAGGTCTTTCTTGGACATATTATATACCAAATTTAAGTTCTTTTAATGTAGTTCCCAACACTCTTAACCGTTTATTCATATGACATCCGGATAAATGATATAAGCGTCTGAAGATGGGCCAACGCTAGGGTGCCAAGTTAGCACCTCTTTGACTTTTCAAAAGTTGATATATATAGGTCTTAGATCGTCTTTATCTTCATTTTTCCATAGAACACGACCATACAACACCCATTAACCTGTCCTTAAGCTCTCTACAAGGGCTTTAACAAAGATTAACATCCCGGGTACGAAATAGAGATAACATTACAACGATCCCTGCGACGTAAGTATCACTATACCGCCTTTCTTTTTCTTTGTAGTTTGAGTTTTAGAAGGTACTTCATAGTTAGTAAAACGCCTACTTGCTGTATTTAAGCTTTTAAATATCAACTAAAGTTGATAAATTTGTTTCTTAATAGTTAGAACTCACGGGACAGTGATCAAAAGTCGTGAGTTTGATTTATTCCACTTTTAGTGGTCTGTTTTGTAGTCCACTCATGTTGGCCTCTGTTGATTTATGGAGTTTGGAAGGATAAAGGACGTGCAGAAATGCCACATATGGTAGGGTAATAGGCTGGTCGCTCGTCGTTATAATTTCAGGCTAATTGATAACTTGTTGATTGGGTGTGTTATGGTATATTTGGGTTTTTTGTTGTATTAAAGGTCCCGAATTGTAGTTAGGTTGTTTTTGAGTTGCTAATTGTATTGTGTTGTTTTCTCGCCTATAGTAGGCTTGAGGGAGCAGTAAAATCAGGGGAAATGCTGCATGTTTTGTTATAGATTAAGTTACTTTTGTTATATAAATAAGAGAGTCATTTGTAGCTTGATAATAACTATGGACTTTAACCTATTTTATGCTCTCTTTTGCTTAGCTTTTGGATCAAAAATGTTTACAAGTATTCCCGAAAACTAACTTACTGTGCTTACTTGCAAGGGTTTGGTCAAAATGAGGCAAAGATGCCAAAATAAACTCATGAAGGAGTAAACTTGCACAGGTTAAAGACATGGAACTGGAGCGCGGAGAGCGGACAAAATACGCGGCCGCGTGAGGACCACCGCTGAGGCGACAACAAATACGCGGCCCGTGAAGGTGAAGTTCACAGAGGCAATTTTGAGCAAAAAGGTCTACCGCTGACCACGATGGAAAAGCGTGGCCGCGGTGGTAATTTCACTGAGAGCGGTGATTGAAGTTCAGAGACTCTTGCAAGTTGAGCTGGCTGAGTAACACGGTCTGGTCCAAATTACACGGCCGCGGTTGAAGCTAACGTGGAGGCGATGGCTTTTACACTGTCCGCGAAACCATGTCCAAACCAAGCCCAGAATTGAAGAAACGCAGACCGCACTCATTATTACGTGGCCGCGATAGCTCAAGCACAGAAGCGGTCGGAATTACGCCTCCACAAAACTTTCGCAGGGGCATTTTTGTCCGGGAATTTCAGCCAAGTATAAATAGACCTTTTTCATATTTCTAGGTCAAGTTTTGTTAAGGAGGACACGTGAACAGCTAGTTTTTACCTTTTTGAGTAATTTTAGAGTAGATTCATCTTCAATCTTTAGATTTTCATCTTGTATTTGAATATTATGGTTTATATTTCATCTCCATCTTTGATTTCTACTGTTATTATGAGTAGCTAAACCCCATAGCTAGGGTTGTGGCTCAACCCTAGTGTGGGTATTTAATGGTTCTTGAATATTAGGGCTTAATTATTTATGTGTTAGTGATATTTAGCGTAAGTCATGATTTAATTGTAGAATTAGTGGTTGCAAACACTGATTCGTGCCTTGATGACTTAGACTCTTCTTGAGAAAGAGAGACTAAGTCTAGGAAAATTAGACTAACAAGGAATTGGGGTAGATTCAAGAGATTAATAGCCCCAATTAAAGGGTTAAATCTGGAGATAGTAATACCCGACTTGAGCCAATATCATTTGTTATGCATGAACACCCATTTGGACTTGAGAAAGTCAAATCGGGCAAAGTCACTCAAACTACCGAGAGGTATAGAGTGAGCACTTATGTGTGATGGTTATATCACGACCCCAATCATAACAAGCTTGCCCTGAATTCTCGATACCCGTTAGATATCCACCTAGGCAGAAATCATTGCCCTAGTCCCTTTTAATTCTCGAAAACAACCAACAAAAATAGTGTACTTAGCTTACTTTAGCATACTATAGTACAACATTAGAAGTATAATCAATCATGACCATGTTTGGAGGTGCAATTTGGAACAACACGCACATCTAGATTAGTAGATACCTAACTCCAAATCAATTAACTCCCTGTGGAAATCGATCCCGACCTTTGTTGGATAAAACTGCATCGACCATCCTTGGCACTCGCTAGTGGTAATGGCTTGGAACCGATCACTTGACAATAGCTTCACTGTCATTGTTGTAGATTAAAGTGCAGTGAAATGAGTTTAGCATTGTTATTGGACAGATTTCTATAAGGTATGACTATCCTTTCTTTCCTTTTGGCATGATCCAAATGATACAACGAAACGAGCAAATGCGCAACTTTCATAAATGACTCTATTCTTATAAGTACTAGAGTTGCCTATGTTCATGATCCCCATAAGTCCTATTATTATATCGTCTGTTCATGGGTCTCAGAAAATACGTAAGTTGATAAAGTTTATCTCGTGATATTAACCGAAGGTATATTGATATTATGACATTCTGAGAGATCTTATTGACTTACTTCATTATGCATTACATTCATTTATACATGTATATTGACCCATGACCATATGGCGTTATATACACATATATTATATGTAAGTGGGGTATGGGGAAAGGTTCGGCATTATATACGCACCACTACCTGATCAATTGGTATACATTGATGAATTTGCCCACTGAGGTCGAGATAATATGATGGGATGACCTCAGAGGCTTGATGATGTTATGTACGTATATACCTATGCATGATATGACATTTATATGTATATGCATGACATCATAAATCATGATTCACAAAGCTATTCAGACTTACAGGTTTAGTCCTTTACTCCATGTTTCTTTCATATCTTTTATATACTGATTTTATACCTTACATACTCGGTTCATTATTCGTACTGATGCCCCTATTGCCTGGGGACCTGCGTTTCATGCCCGCAGGTGCAGGTAGACAGGCTAACAGTCCCCCTTATAGGATTCTTGCTCAGCGAGAGTTAGTGTGCTCCATTTGATCCGGAGCTGCTATTGGGTTTTGGTACGATCTTTTTGTATGCATATATGGGTGTGACGGGGCCCAGTCCCGTCCTTTATTTAGTTGTACACTCTATTAGAGGTATGTAGATAGTCATGTATAGTTGGATAGTACGAGGCCTTGTCGGCTTCTATTTTGATATATAGTTTTCCATAGCAGCCTTGTCGGCTCGCCCTATCGTATTCCACGTAAATATATGTATATATGTCTTTTAGGCATGCTTCCTCACGTATGTTATTCACATGATTCAGCAGTTTATTGACAGATGTTATGCATGACCTACCCCTATTTCATGTTTATATCTTAGACGTATGCTTAGGGGTGTTCGATAGGTAGGACTCGGGCACATGTCATGGCCCATCGGTTTGGGTCGTGACAAAAGTGGTATCAGAGCAGTTCCATCCTAGGGTTGTCTACAGACTGTGTCTAGTAGAGTCTTGTTTATGAGTGTGTTGTGCACCATACTTATAAGCAGGAGGCTGCAGGACATATAGGATGTTATCTTCCCTTCTTATCTTAGATCATGCGATATAAGGATTCATTTTCCTAATGATATGTTATGTTTTTAGTGATACCTAAGAAGGCTACCGCTACCCAGAAGGGCAAGTCCGTGGCTAATGAAACTATGAGTCGAGCGCCATGAGTTACCAAGGCTCGGGTAGAGTCTCAGAGTGAGATTCCATCTCAGACTTTACATATCACGCCCTCTCTAAAGAAGATCCGAGGGGCACCAGCTCCAGTGCTTGCCCAGTACCCCCAGCTCCTCAGCCAGATGCACTGGGTCAGGAGATGAGAGATGTTATTCAGCTACTAACTCAATTAGTGGTTACACAGGATCATCGCCAGAAAGTAGGTATTGGCCATGCAGATAGGGCCATCAGTGTGAGGGTTCATGATTTCATTAATTTGGACCCTCTGGTATTCACTGGAGCAGATCCAAACGAGGACCCTCAAGTATTTATCGATAGGATGTAGAGGACTGTGAGGGTAATGAAGGCCACTGCGACTGAGTCAGTTGAGCTAGCTTCCTATAGACTTCTGGATGTTGCAGTTAATTGGTACGAGTCTTGGGAGTTGTCCAGAGGTGAGGATGCCCTTCCAGCAGTATTGCAGGAGTTTATAGAGGATTTTCTTCGTCAATATTTGCAACCAAAGCATAGACCGACACTAGTTGATAAGTTCTTGACCCTTCAGCAGGGTAATATGAGTGTTCGGGAGTACAACCTTTAGTGTGATTATTTTTCTAGGTATGCTTCCACTATTGTAGCTAAGCTGGAGGATCGGGTTCACCAGTTCGTGATGGGGTTGGAGCCTCACATGCTTAATGACTTTATGTCGGTCTCATTTCAGCTAGGCATGGATATTTCTCATATTCAGGCGTATGCTCGGGGTGTAGAGAAGCGTAAGTAGAAGCAGAGGGTCGGTCGTGAGCATTATAGGAGCCAGAGTAAGAGAGCAAGATCTTCAGGTCCTTTTGGTGAGTTTCGAGGTGGTTAGAGACAGTAATACCCGAGGTATCCAACTCAGCCATCGGCTAGTGCACCCCCTCAGTTTGCCTGTAGGAGATTTGAGTGTTCAACATATTCAAGGCCCAGTCAGAGTTCTAAGGCCTCTAGTTCTCAATATAGGGGTGAGTCAAGTCGGTTGAGGCTGCCCTTGCCACGATGTGCTTAGTGTGGTAAGCAGCATGTCGGGCAGTGCCTTATGTGGTTTGGTATTTGGTATACTTGTGGTTATCCAGGCCATGTTATGAGAGATTGTTCGACGAGAGGTGGTGTAGGTATAGCTCAGTATACGAGATCTGTATCTAGTTTGTCATCATCAGTACCCCCCCCCCCCCCCCGGGCAAGGTTCACATGCACCAGTCGGTCGTGGTAGAGGCAGAAGTGGAGCATCTAGCTTGAGCGATTCTCATAACTGCATTTATGCATTAGCGGGTCGACAGGATCAGGAGTTATCACCTGATGTTGTTATAAGTATATTATATGTCTCCTCATATGACGTATATACATTGATTGATATAGGTTCCACCTTATCGTACGTCACTCCGTTGGTTGCTAGTAAGTTAGGGATAGAACCAAGTTGATTGAACCTTTTGAGGTGTCTACACCTGTTGGGGATCCAGTGATAGCTAGATGGATATATAGAGATTGTATAGTAGTAGTTCATAGTTGTTCTACAGTAGCAGACCTGATTGAGTTAGATATGGTAGAAATTGATGTTATAATGGGTATGGATTGGTTGGTTTCTTATTATGCTAATGTTTATTGTAGGTCAAAAATGGTTCGGTTCCAGTTTCTAGGGGAGCCAGTTCTGGAATGGAAAGGTAATATGCATCACCGAGACGTACGTTTATTTCCTATCTCAAGGCAAGGAAGATGACCAGAAAGGGCTATATTTATCACATAGTTCAGGTACAGGATGTGAAAGCAGATTCACCTATCCTTCAATCTATCCCGATGGTTAATGAGTTTTCCGATGTTTTTCCCGATGCGCTTCCAGGCCTTCTCCCAGAGCAGGAGATTGAGTTTATTGTTGACATATTACCAGATACTCAGCCGATATCTATTCCTCCTTATAGAATGGCACCTACAGAGCTGAGAGATTTGAAAGAAAACCTAAGGGATTTGCTTGAAAAAGGCTTTGTCAGACCCAGTACATCACCGTAGGGAGGACCTGTGTTAATTGTCATAAAGAAAGATGGTTCCTTGCGGATGTGTATAGATTACAGGCAGTTGAATAAGGCAGCAATCAAGAATAAGTTCCAGCTCCTGAGGATTGATGATTTATTTGATAAGTTGCAGGGTACCAGGTGTTTCTCGAAGATAGACTTGAGGTCTTTGTACTATCAGGTAAGGGTTAAAGAGAAAGATATTCTGAAGACAGCATTCAGGACAAGATATGGGCACTTTGAGTTCCGTGCTATGTCATTCAATTTGACCAATCCCCCAACAGTATTCATGGACTTGATGAACCGTGTGTTTTGACCTTTTCTAATTCTGTTTGTGATTGTATTTATAGATGATATTCTGGTTTACTCCTGTTCAGAGGTTGGGCATGCAGATCATTTGCATACTGTGCTTAGAGTTCTACAAGAAAGGAAGTCGTACACAAAATTCTCTAAATGTGAATTCTGTTTGAATTCTGTAGCTTTCCTTGGGCATATTATTTCAGGTGAGTGTATCCAGGTTGATACACAGAAGATTGAGGTAGTGAAGAGTTGACCCACGACAACGACGGAGGTTCGTAGCTTCCTGGGTTTGGCAGGTTATTACAGGAGTTTTGTAGAGGGATTTTCTTCTCTTTCAGCACCATTGACAAAGTTGACTCAGAAGGCAACTAAGTTTCAGTAGACTGATGCTTGTGAGCGGAGTTTCCAGGCATTGAAGGACAGATTGACTTCAGCACCGGTTCTGACACTCCTAGAGAGAACTGATGGTTATGCTATCTATTATGATGCTTCGGGCATTGGATTGGGTCGTGTATTGATGAAACATGGTGAGGTTGTCGCGAATGTTTCTAGACAACTAAGAAAGCACTAGAAGAATTACCCGACCCACGATTTAGAGTTAGTCGTAGTGATTCATGCACTAAAGATGGAGGCACTATTTATATGGCATTCATGTTGACATCTATACGGATCATAAGAGACTTCAGTATGTCTTCAAGAAAAAGGAATTGAATTTACGTCAGAGATGATGGTTGGAGCTATTGAAAGAATATGATGTTGATATTTTATACCTTCCAGGGAGGCGAATGTAGTAGCCGATGCCCTCAGGCGTAGATCTATGGGTAGCCTATCATATTTATAGCCAGAGAAGAGTGAGATAGCCCATGAGATTCAACAGCTAGCTAATCTTGGAGTTCGATTACTAGATTCAGGTGATACCGGAGTTACTATTCAGGACACGGCAACATCCTCTTTAGTAACTAAAGTGAAGGAACTCCAGTATGAGGATCCTGTGCTAGCTCGTTACAGAGATACAACCCATCAAAAGGAGAAGACACCATTTGAGATTACAGGAGATGGAGTCCTCATATAACGAGGTTGATTATGTGTTCCTAATATGGCAGGGCTGCGCCAGCATGTTATGGGAGAAACTCACTATTCTCGTTATTATGTTCATCCAGGAGCGATGAAGATGTATTATGATATTAGGGAAATATACTCGTGGGATGAAATGAAGAAGGATATAGCAGAGTTTATTGGTCAGTGCCCTAATTGTTAGCATGTTAAGATTGAGCATCAGAAACCCGGTGGATTATTGTAGGTTATAGAGATTCCGACTGGGAAATGGGAAGTAATTAATATGGATTTCATTATAGGCTTACCTCGTACCCACCGTAAGTTCGATTCTATATGGGTGATTGTTGATAGACTTACAAAATTATCCCATTTTCTGCCTGTTAGGCCTACGTATTCAGGAGAGGATTATGCAAGGCTTTACATTAATGAGATTATACGACTTCATGGTGTCCCTATATCTATTATCTCAGATAGAGGTGCTCTGTTTACAACTAATTTCTGGAGGTCCTTCCAAAAAGGATTGGGGACTCAGGTAAGTCTTAGTATATCATTTCATCCCCCAAACAGACAGTCAGGCTGAGCGTACTATTCAGACACATGAAGATATGCTACGGGCTTGTGTGACAGACTTCAGGGGTAGCTAGGATGATCATCTTCCGCTTATTGAGTCTGTATATAATAATAGCTATCATTCTAGAATTCAAATGGCTCCATACGAAGCTCTTTACGGACGGAAGTGTAGGTCACCTATCAGATGGTTCGAGGTTGGGGAAACTAAGTTAGTAGGACCAGAGTTGGTACAACAGGCAATTGAGAAGATTAAGCTTATACAGTAAAAGCTATTAGCAGCTCAGAGTTGTCAGAAGTCCTATGCAGATAATCGACGACGAGACTTGGAGTTTAAGGTAGACTACTGGGTATTCCTAAAGGTATCACCAATGAAAGGCGTTATGAGATTCGGCAAGAAGGGAAAGCTTAGCCCTTGGCACATTGGACCTTATAAGATCATACGCAGAGTAGGCCAGGTAGCATATGAGTTAGACTTGCCTTCCAACTAGGAGTCAGTACATCCAGACTTTCATGTGTCAATGCTCCATAAGTGTATCGGAGATCCTTCTAGACTCATTCCAGTTAATGATGTTCAGGTCACAGAGAAACTATCATATGAGGAAGCTCCCATTGTTATAATAGATAGACAAGTTTAGAGATTGAGAACTAAGGACGTAGCGTCAGTTAAAGTACTTTGGAGAAACAAAAATACGGAGGAGATGACTTGGGAAGCTGAAGAAGACATGAAGTCTAGGTATCCTCACTTGTTTTTGTTTCCGAAGGAGGATCGGACTGCGACATCATAGCCTTTAGGTGCGCATATGATACTGGATTCTTATGTTAGTTACTATCATTGGTAGTGTGAGGCCACTAGTGTTATTGATGATTGTGGCCCCATGTGGCTTTATATTGATGGGTTTGCTGCATGATAGTTTGGTAGTAGTACCGTTACAGAGGAGACTCTGCCAAAATTTCTATAGATCTCTAGGCGTTTAACATTCCAGGACGAATGTTTCTAAGGGGGGAAGATTGTTGCACCCTGTGCGTCCCAATGTGACGTATAATGAACATGAAACTTTATAATCGTGATTTAAATGAGCTTAAAGTCATAATATGACTATATATGATGTTTGGATATAAAATATAAAGTTTGGGAAATATCGAATTTAAGTTGCGGAAAAATCGACTAAGGATTTGCCTTGTAATGAAGATTTTTGAGCAATACATTTAGTGTGATACATGAGCTCCTTTTTGGACATATTATATACTAAATTTAAGGTCATGGAATATAGTTTCCAACACTATTAACCATTAATTCATATGACGTCTGAATAAAAAGATATAAGCGTCTGAAGATGGGCCAATGCCGGGGTGCAAAGCTCGCACCTCTTTGACTTTTCAAAAGTTGATATATATAGGTCTTAAGTTGTCTTTCTCTTTATTTTTCCATAGAACACTCATAAACCTATCCTTAATCTCTCTACAAGGGTTTCAACAAAGATTAACATCCCGGGTACGAAATTGAGAAGCGATAACATTAGAACGATCCCTGCGACGTAAGTATCACTATACCGCCTCTCTTTTTCTTTGTAGTTTGAGTTTTGGAAGGTAATCCATGTTGATACCCAATTTTGACCTCATAATTTTCAAATTGTATATATACTTTTAAAATATCGTTTTGCATCATTACTTAATTTACAAGATTGATGCAGGTATTTTCTATTATTTTTTATAATTTTAAAACTTTAAAATCAATTTTCTTGCACTTAAATTACTTGAATATGCATTAATTATCCCATAAATTATTTTGTAATGATTTAATCATCCAAATCTATTATTAGCATCCACATATGTCTTTCATAATTTTTTCACTTCATTTCATATAGTTATATTGGTATTTTAAAGCTATTTACATAATTTTGCTATAATAGCCTATATGCTATGCAAAATTACAATTATTACATTATTCATGCTAAAATAGCATTTTTTATATTTTTATAATGTTAAGTTATTATTTTCAATAATTTTATTGCACAAGTAATATTTTATTATCTATTAAATAGTTTTATAAATTATTTTTATTAACAATTTTCGTGTATTTTAATTTGTAGCCCAATTTTGAGTTAATTTCAAACGAAAATCAAGGCCAAACACCTGACCCAATTCCCCAGCCCAAACGAAATGACCTCATTAACCCAACCCGGATGCGACCCATTTATCTGAACCGCTCCACTTTCCTTCTAATCCTGGTCGTTGATCTCAAATGATCAACCGCCCACAATCATTCTCCCGTTTTAATTATACCTGCCCAAACCCTAAAGACCATTCCCCAAAATCGGCCGCCCCAAAACGTTCTCAACTCTACTCTTCTCCCTTGTGAAGAACCCTAGCCGCCTCTTCCTTAACTCTATCTCCTAATCCCATTGATAATGGGATTTTACCATTATTTGCTTACCATATCCGGATTTCTTTGCTACTAGTCACACGTTTATGGTATTACTTAGGTATTTGCCCAAATTTGGCTAATACCATCTCTATATCGGACGGGACTCAACTCAATATTGGAGATTTGGATAATATCTCGCTCATATACACGAAGAAAGGCCGGATTCTTCATACCAGTTGGTCGATTTTCAAGGGATCACCAAACCCGTACAACCGCAGTATCATGGTACGACTTTTGGACTCGGATACGAATACACATGGAAAGAATACCAAGATTGGTCACCACCATGGCGTGCTCCTTATTATCCACTGAAACAACCGATACCACCTCTACACCAGATATTTCAATCAAGCTGATATGATGTGGTGATCTGATGAAGATGAGGTTTTGGCTGGCACGAGGAAGTTGTTTCTATATGAAGAAGACATGGACTGTAGTGCAATTGTTGAGGAGGAGGAGGAGGAGGAAGACCTTACCATTCAGACCATGGAGGAAGGAGCTGTTCTCAAGAACTGGACGGATGCACCATCCAGGGCCCATCGGGTTCCTGGGTGGCCTAGCAAATTAGCATGAATTACAACAACAGCAAAAAGTACAACAATAACAACAACAACCCAGTATAATCCCACCAGTGGGGTCTGGGAGGGTAATATGTACGCAAACCTTACCTCTACCCTAGGGTAGAGAGGCTGTTTCCGATACACCCTCGGCATCCCTCCCTCCAAGAACTCCCCACCTTGCTCTTGGGGTGACTCGAACTCACAACCTCTTTGTTGGAAGTGGAGGGTGCTTACCACTAGAGCAACCTACTCTTGTCCAAAATAGCATGAATTATTTTAAAAAATAGTTTTGAGCATTTGAGACATTTTTCAGTATTTTGTTTTGAAATAATTACTCGAGCCATAAAGCCGCACTTGTTGACGTTTTAAAAGTTTTTACTAATGCATTATTGCTTTTTATATTTATTATTATCTTTTTACATTTTCTTTTCAGCATAATTATTACATATCCTGATGAACCTATGACTGTGACATATAATGAGACAACGCAACATAAGGACAGTGATTCAGAGGATCCAGAAGATGATATAATACTTGAGGAAATCATTAGAGAAGTAGAAAACTTTGAAAACAAGCCAAAGTATAATTTGGAAGAAACTGAGGCCGTTAATTAGGGTATTCCGAAATGGTCAAGGAGACATGTATAAGCATTCATCTATCACCATCAGAGAAGGAAGAGTACATCAGATTCCTAAAAGAATATGAAGATATCTTTGAATAGTCCTAAAACGATATGATTGGTTAAAGCACATCCATAGAAGCTCACAAGCTACCCACCAATCCCATGTGTCCACCGGTGAAGCAATAGCTCGGAAAGTTCAAGCCGGATATGAGTTTGAAGATAAAAGAGGAGTTCACCAAGCAAATCAAATCCAAGGTTCTCTAAGTGGTCGAATACCCGACTTGGTTGGCAAACATTATGCCAGTTATGAAGAAAGATGGGAAAGTTAGAGTATGTGTCGATTACTGAGACCTAAACAGAGCAAGTCCCAAGGATGATTTCCTGTTGCCCAACGTACACATACTAATTGACAACTGTGCCAAGCATGAGCTCTAATCCTTTGTGGATTGCTTCGCAGGATACCATCAGATCTGGATGGATGAAGAGGATGCCGAAAAGACAGCCTTCATCATACCATGGGGAATATACTGTTACAAAATGATGTCGTTTGGTTTGAAGAATGCTGGAGCCACCTACATGACAACCATGACAATCATCTCCCACGACATAATACACAAGGAAATAAAGGTATACGTGGATGGCGTTATCATCAAATCTAAAAGGAGTTCGGATCACATAGCAGACCTAAAGAAATTCTTCGACCGGCTTCGAAAATACAATTTGAAGTTGAATTCGGCAAAATATGCCTTCGGAGTCTCTACTGGAAAGTTGTTAGGATTCATCGTCAGTCACCGAGGGATTTAGACCAATCAAAAGTCAAATCTATCCAGGACTTGCCACCTCCAAAGAATAAGAAAGATGTGATGACTTTTCTAGGGCGCCTCAATTACATCAGCCGCTTCATAGCACAATCCACCGTAATATGTGAGCCAATCTTCAGAATTCTAGGGAAAGAAGCCGCAACAAGTTGGACTGAAGAATGCCAGAAGGCTTTCGGCAAAATCAGGGAGTATTTATCTAAACCGCCCGTTCTGGTCCCACCAAAACCGGGGAGACCTCTATTGCGTTATTTGTGTGTGTTAGATAGGGCTTTCGATTGCATTTTGGGACAACATGATGAAACTAGAAGAAAGGAGCAGGCGATATATTATCTGAGAAAGAACTTTACGCCTTATGAGGCCCGGTACTCTTTGTTGGAACACACCCGTTGTGCTTTGACATGGATAGCCCAGAAATTAAGACATTATTTTTTTGCATACACTACATATCTCGCATCAAGGATGGATCCGCTAAAATACATCTTTCAGAAACCCATGCCCACGGGTAAGTTGGCAATGTGGCAGATATTTCTAAGTGAGTTCGACATTATCTACGTAACTCAGAAGGCAGTCAAAGGGCAAGCATTGGCAGATCATTTGGCAGAAAATCATGTAGAGGGAGAATACGAACCATTGAAAACATATTTTCCCGATGAGTAGGTGTCATTTGTAGGAGAAGATATCACCGGGGCATATGATGGTTGGAGGATGTTCTTTGATGGAGCAGCAAACTTCAAAGGAGTAGGTATTGGAGCTGTCTTAGTATCAGAAACCGGTCAACACTATCCGATATCCGTAAAACTCAGGTTTCTATGCACCAACAGTATGGCAGAATATGAGGCCTGCATCCCGGGACTCAAATTGGCTATTGACATGAACATTCAAGAGCTCCTGGTAATCTGAGACTCAGATATTTTGGTGCACTAGGTTCTAGGGGAATAGACTACGAAGAACACCAAAATATTGCCATATTTGCACTATGTACAAGAGCTGATCAAGAGATTCATAAAGATAGATTTCATACATGTTTCAAGGATTCAGAATGAGTTTGAAGATGCATTAGCCACTTTGTCTTCCATGATACAACACCCAGATAAGAATCTCATCAATCCTATCCCAATAGGAATTCATAAAGAACCAGCTTATTCTGCTCATGTTGAAAAAGAGATTGACGGAAACCCGTGGTTCCACGACATCAAGAAATACTTGGAAAAGGGAGAATACCCAGAGACTGCTACCCATACTCAGAAGCGCACGCTTCGAAGATTAGCCAACCATTTCCTTCAAAGTGGAGGAATTCTGTATAGAAGGACTCCTGACCTAGGATTGTTGTGGTGTGTCAATGCCAAGGAGGCATCCAGATTGCTCAAGGAAATACTTGCCGGAACCTGCGGACCCACATGAATGGTTTTGTTTTAGCCAAGAAGATATTAAGAGCAGGGTATTTCTGGATGACTATGGGAACAGACTATATCAAATACGTTCAAAAGTGTCACCAATGCCAGATACATGCGGACATGATACGAGTACCACCCAACGAACTTAATGCAACAAGTTCACCTTGGCCTTTCTCCGCTTGGGGTATAAACGTCATCGGACCAATCGAACCTGCTGTTTCAAATGGGCAGAGGTTCATTCTGGTAGCCATAGACTACTTCACAAAATGGGTTGAAGCCACGTCATACAAAGCGGTAACTAAGAAGGTTGTAGCAGATTTTGTCGGGACCGCATCGTTTGTCGATTTGGGGTACCAGAGTCAATCATTACTGACAATGCCGCCAATCTCAACAGCGATTTGATGAAATCCATGTATGAAACATTCAAGATCAAGCATAGTGTCACCCCCAAAAGTCGAGGGACATGCCGGCACTCGACCGGGTAGCCCCAGTCAAGCGGACCTGGGTGCCTTTCCTATCCCGCGTGTTACCCCGTGTTTTCATTACTCATTAACCAAAGGAAATAGCCATTTATAATTTAAACACCTTTTTTCGAAATATACATAACGAACATGGTTACTTAGCGTGGTTTACAACTTACATCGCCCAACATACAAAATACATATTACATAAGTTCACAACCCACATTTCCTGTCTACGGAGCCTCTAAGGATACAAAGGATGATACAATACTTGCCGATAACAAGGCTCCGGCTATACCTTACACAAATACCAAAACAAGACTCCGGAATAAAAGCGGCATGAGCCACGCAGGGCCCCGAGAGAAAAGGGGCTCACCAATTCAGCTGTCGGGAAGTGAAGGAATGCTACGGACGGTGGACTGGAGTACCTGCTATAGATCCACCTACAATCATAACACGAATGTAGCGCCCCCGGCAAAAGGGATGTCAGTACATTTGAATTGTACTGGTATGTATGAACGAACTTTACCCCAAGTAAACTCAAACAATACACAAGTCACGTACAGTAATAGAATCAACAATCAAATGCACATGAAAGGAACAACCAAAGTCAAACAAGTTTCACAATCTCTCCTTTTCCCTTCCAACATCATTTCATCACATCAATGATTTCACAACTTTCACATATGTTCATTTTAATAGTGATTTCGATCACTTTTCCACCCTTATTACCTCGGCCACCCTTATTACCTCGACCACCCTTATCACCCCGACCCACAATGTATCATTTTGTGTTGCGGCGCGCATCCCGATCCCACCGGACAATCACATTTCACAAACAACACAATAACAACAACAATCGCTTCGAAAGAACAACAACAACAATTCTCAAGAACTACAACAACAATTCTCAAGGAATAACAACAACAATTCACAAAGAATTTCCATAACCATCAATACCATTTCTATTATATTCAATAACTCATGTGCATTTTATGTCACAATGATATTTGCCCATGCCAAGCCATATATGTTATTACCACAGTTGTTCCAATTGCATCATTTACGATTTCCTTCCATCATTTGTTGCTTAGCTCTTACCCCATAACACTTTCACAATCACACATTTGGTTTATTGCTAATTACTTACACCATTATATCGGAAGTCTTAACCACAAACACTCAAATCATACCAATCACAGAATTTCACACATAATCCACGTAGATATCACATACCAAATATTCGTACACCAAACAAGGTGATTTTACAAAGGTTAAAGTTAGCCATACATACCTGGAGTCGAATCCCCTTTTAACTTCTACTTTCAATTCACCAAACAGTCTAGCAACGTCAATCTAGTGCACAAGTTAACACATATATCTTAGAATTGAAGCTCACAATTACCACCCAAACATATTTAGGTCATCAGCCCTTCTTTTGCAAACCTCTACTTCTACCCAATTTTCCTTACTAGGTTTTAGGTTTTAAAAGACATGCATGTATGTTTCGACTTCGTTTTCAAGAATCAATGCATGAGAATCCCCCTTTATGTTTACACCTGAAATTCAATGAGAAAGGGTTAGGGATTTTACCTGCAAGAATGGAGAAGAAGACAATTACTTGAAATTTCCCGGCCCGGATAGTTTTGAAGGATCAAATTCGATGAAGATGACTTTCTCTCTCTAGAACCCTCTTTTCCTCTCTCTTATTTTGTTCAGAAAACTTGTAAAAAATGAGGGGTTGGGGTGTTCTATTAAAAAGGGGGTCGGGTTTAAAATTTAGAAAAATAGGAGCCCGAGTCAGGTTTGCGGTCGCACTTTGCGATCGCAAAGTGGAAATGCGGTCCGCATAATGGACCGCAAAAGTGCTCCAAAACTCTGATCCTCCTGTCTGGGTTTGCGGCGGAAATGCGGTTCACATACCCATTTTGCGGTCGCATAATGCACCGCATTTTTGACCTCAAATTTGACTGACACATTGACTCACTTTGCGATAGAAATGCAGTCCGCATATCAGTTATGCGGTCGCATAATGGACCGTATTTTGACCTTAATTTTAACCAAATCACTGACTCAATCTGCGGTAGAAATGCGGTCTGCATACTTGATTTGCGACCGCATTCTAGACCGCAAAATAGCACTTTTCTGGAAAAACTTGGTTCTTTGATTTTTTAAATACTTAGGTCAGTACAATGGGTTCGAACCGCGGCGAGCTTTCGAAGAGTTTTACACATTCCCAACACATATTCGGATCCTGACACTACAAGCTACTAGGTTTTGAGCACAAATTTTTACGGGGCCTTACATCCTCCCCTACTTAAGATCATTCGTCCTCGAATGAGGATCTTGAAAATCAGTTGGTTTTGAAAACATGATATGCAAACTCCTAATTTTTATTTTTTTTTACTAACTCCCATATTTTTAGAAAAAATTTTCCAGAGTTCCCTTTGTAATTAGGCTTATCTACCTGTCAGAGAGCCCCCGAAACATATTTCCAAGCACCATTACACGATTCCAATTATCTCTACAACTGGTATACAACTCATTACCTTACCAATTTGCACATATTCAATCACTTGTTACATTTTGCACATAAATTAGTCACTTCAATGAGTCTCACACAGTTCAACCACTTTAGTACTCTGTATGCATTTCAATTTATCATTACCGATCTACACTACCATTAATCATCTACTTATCACAAAGACTTTCATTTAATAAAAGGGGTTGCACATGACTCATATAATCACAACACTTGCAATTCTTGCACAACTTGAGGAGTTACAGTAGTAAAGCATTTAAGAAGAAAAGATGGGGTGTCTTTACACCAAATTGAGCACAACATCAGTTTGTTTAGAGATAAGAGTTCGCACGATTACTACTAGATTTGTTCAAATAGGTGGGGATATTTTTCCTTCATTTCATTTTCCGCTTCCCATGTGGCTTCCTCAACTCGTTGACTTCGCCATAATACTTTAACTGAAGCAACTTCCTTATTTCTCAATTTACGGACTTGCCTATCAAGAATAGCAACCGGAACTTCTTCATATGACAACTCTTCATTAACCTCTATAGTCTCAACTGGCACGATGGTGGATGGATCTCCAACCACTTTCTTTAACATAGACACATGGAACACTGGGTGAACTAATGACATTTCAGGAGGCAATTCCAGCCTATAAGCCACCTGCCCTATCCTTTGAGCGATTCGATACGGCCCGACATACCTAGGACTCAACTTCCCTTTCTTCCCGAATCTCCTGACTCCCTTCATAGGAGATACCCTCAAGAACACCCAATCATCGACTTGAAATTCCAATTTTCTTCGACGAACGTCTGCATAGGATTTCTGACGACTCTGAGCGGTTGTCATCCTTTCCTGAAAGACTTTAAGTTTTTCCATAGCTTGGTGCACGAGATCTGGCCCTATCAATTCTGCTTCACCCGCTTCAAACCATCCTATCTGAGACCTACACCTGCTTCCGTATAATGCCTCAAATGGGGCCATTTGAATACTAGCATGAAAGTTGTTATTGTAAGCAAACTCTATAAGTGGAAAGTGATCATCCCAATTACCTTTGAAATCCAAGACAAAAGCCTGCAACATATCTTCAAGCATTTGAATAGTCCGCTCTGTTTGACCGTCAGTCTGTGGATAGAAAGTCGTGCTGAGATTCACCTGAGTACCCAAACCTTGCTGAAATTTCTTCCAAAAATTAGCTGTGAACTGGGGCCCTCGATCTGAGATAATAGAAAGTGGAGTTCCATGAAGCCTTACTATTTCCTTGATATACAACTGAGCAATTGTTCTGCAGTATCGGTGGACTTGACTGGCAAGAAGTGAGCTGATTTGGTGAGTCGATCCACTATTACCCAATTGAGTCGAATTTGCGCCGAGTGCGAGGTAACCCCACCACGAAATCCATGTTGATCATCTCCCATTTCCACATTGGTATTTCCATAAGCTGAGTTAACCCGCCGGGCTGCTGATGCTCAGCTTTTACTTGCTGACAATTTGAACATTTAGATACAAAGTCCGCCACACCCCTCTTCATACCGTTCCACCAATAAATTTCCTTGAGATCATGATACATCTTCGTAGAACCTGGGTGCACAGAATACCTGGAATTATGAGCCTCCGCCATTACCCTTTCCCGAAGATTATCCACATCTGGGACACATAGCCTACCTTGACATCGCAATACACCATCCTCTTCGCCGAGTGAAAATGTCGAAGCCTTGTTATTCAAAACTGCCTCCTTCATCTGAGCCAATGCTGGATCAATAAACTGCTTCTCCTTGACTTCCGCTACAAGTGACGATTCTGCTCCATTATGCACCATAACATTCCCCTCGTCTGAGGTCGAAATACAAACCCCTAAACTGGCCAATTGGTAAACCTCCCGAGCCAAAGGCCTCTGATCCACTCCCAAATGAGCCAAACTACCCATAGACTTCCGACTGAGGGCGTCGGCCACCACATTCGCCTTCCCTGGTGGTACAAAATGTTCATATCATAATCCTTGAGCAATTCTAACCACCGTCGCTGCTTCAAATTCAATTCCTTCTGCTTGAACAAATATTGGAGACTCTTGTGGTCTGAGAACACATCCACATGGACCCCATAAAGATAATGCCTCCATATTTTCAAGGCAAACACGACTGCTGCAAGCTCCAAATCATGCGTCAGATAATTCTTCTCGTGATTCTTGTGCTGCCTTGAAGCATAAGCTATAACCTTCCCATGTTGCATCAACACAAACCCTAGAGGCATCGCAATAAACCACAAATCATTCTGTGCCTTCTGGCAAGGTCAATATCGGCGCCGAGGTCAACCTCGACTTCAATTCCTGAAAACTTTTCTCACATGCGTCGGACTATTGGAACTTAACTGCTTTCTGCGTCAACTTAGTCAATGGGGAGGCGTGGGTAGAGAATCCCTCCATAAACCTCCGATAATACCCTGCTAAACCCAAGAAGCTACGAATTTCCGTCGGGGTCGTGGGTCTAGGCCAATCCTTCGCTGCTGAAATCTTTTGGGGGTCTACCTGAATCCCTTCACTAGAAATAACATAACCTAGAAAGGAAACGGACTCCAACCAAAATTCACATTTCGAAAATTTAGCATACAACTGGTGCTGATGAAGAGTCTGCAGAACTGCCCTGAGGTGACCGGCATGATCCTCCCGGCTCCGCGAATAAACAAGGATGTCATCAATGAAAACAATCACGAAGGAGTCTAGAAATGGCTTGAAGACTCGATTCATAAGATCCATAAAAGTTGTCGGGGCGTTGGTTAGCCCAAAAGACATGACCAAGAATTCAAAGTGACCATAGCGAGTTCTGAAAGCGGTCTTGGGAATATCCTGCTCCCTAATCTTCAATTGGTGATACCCGGACCGTAGATCAATTTTGGAGAAGAACCTTGCACCTTGCAATTGGTCAAACAAGTCATCTATCCAAGGCAAGGGATATTTATTCTTGATGGTGACTTTGTTGAGCTGCCTATAATCAATACACATCCGGAGCGACCCATCCTTCTTTCTGACAAAGAGAACCGGAGCACCCCACGGTGACACACTCGGCCGTATAAACCCCTTTTCTAACAAATCCTTCAGCTGCTCCTTTAACTCCCTTAACTCTGCTGGAGCCATTCTGTATGGTGGAATAGATATTGGCTGCGTATCTGGCAATACATCAATCCCGAAATCAATCTCCCTATCTGGCGGAATCCCTGGAAGCTCGTCCGGAAACACTTCAAGAAACTCATTCACGACTGGTACGAACTCGGGGGGTAGACACTTCTGAAGTGGTGTCCGCCACCCGGACCAAATGATAGGTACATCCCTTCTTAATCATCTTCGAAGCCTTAAGGCAGGAAATAAACCTACCCTTCGGCACCACACCATTCCCCTTCCACTCAATAACCGGCTCATTAGGGAACTCGAGTCTCATGACTCTCGTTCGGCAGTCAAGTTTAGCAAAGCACGAATAAAGCCAGTCCATACCCATAATCACATCAAAATCCACCATTCCAAGCTCGATAAGATCGGCCATGGTAACACGACCACATACCGTGACAACATAATTCTTATAAACTCGCGCGGCTGTGATAGAATCACCAACCGGAGTCGACACGGAGAACGGCTCATGAAGCTATTCGGGTTCTATCCCAAAACTTGAAGCAATGAATGGGGTGACATAAGACAAAGAGGACCCCGGATCAATAAGAGTATAACAATCAATGGCCTGAACAGACAAGATACCTGTAACCACATCTGGAGAAGCCTCTGCACTCTGACGACCACTCGAAGCGTAGAACCGGCTGGGTCCACCTCTACCACGAGCCCCACCCCTAACTGCACCACGCCCTGCTGGGGCTGGAGGACGCACGGATGATATGGCGGCTGAAGAACCGGATGACTGAGAAAATCCCCTACTCATGCCCTAACTGGGCGCACGACAGTCCCGCTGGATATGACCTCTCACCCCGCATCTGTAACACACCGGGATATCCAAATAACAAGTCTCGGAATGGAACCTCCCACACTTGGGGCATGGAGCCCTCCCCTGCTGCCGTGATCTCCCTTCTGAACGATCGGACTGATAGGGTCCCCTACTGTCTGAACCTGGTCTCAAGTGACAGCTTTACGGATGATTGTGCACAGATGGCGGTGTGCTCGCTGAAGACTGAGCATATGACTGGGATGGCCCTGCTGGCCCTCTCCCCTGAACGGGTCTCCCTGAGTGACCCACTGATCGGGCTCTGCTGCTACTCTCCCTTTTCGCCCGTATCTTCAACTTTCTAGCCTCTGTGGCCTGAGCGAATCCCACAATCTTTCCATAATTCATATCCGAGTGTAAGGCCGCTGTAGCAGCCTCATTCACCACCAATGGACTAAGGCCCTGAACGAATCGCCGAACTCGAGCATCCATGGTCGACACTAATTGAGGAGCATACTTGGACAATCTTACAAACTCCATGTGGTACTCCCAAACACTCATACTGCCCTGCTTGAGGTCCATAAATGCATATACAAACTCATCCCATCTAGCCGGAGGTCTTCCCTCCCCACGGGAATCCTCCCACATCTCGAACCACGAATACGCTGCTCCCCTCAACCTGCATGAAGCCAACTCAACTCCCTTCGTCTCTGAAGCCTTCATTACTCGAAGGGTCTTGTACATCTCATCAAGGAAATCTTGCGGATCGGTCTCTGGGTCTGTGCCTGAGAACTCTGGAGGGGCTAACCGCAGAAACTGGTTGACTCTGGAGCTGGCGGAATCTCCCTGTCCGTTGGAGGATGTAGGGGCCTCATGAGATCTCTGGGCCTGAGCGGCCACTAACTGGGTCAACATACGGATGGCTCCTCTAAGGTCCCCATCAGGAACCCCGGGACCGGAAGCTGGAACAGTATCAGAATCAGGAATATCGGCGGGAGGGATGGTAGCACCCTCTGCCGCAGCAGGAACAGGAACACTCTGGTCTGGGATAGACGGGCCAGGTAGATTCAAGACCGGGGAGTCACTCTCACCCACGGCATCAGGTACATGATCCATAGCCACACTTGGGGTGGCATTGGCCCCAAGGCCGAGTCTAGCTCTCTTCTTAGGTGCCATTACTGAAAAATTCAGAACAGAACACGAGTTAGACATAGATACTTCCACTTTCCACTTCACCGCAGGATATAGAGTAACAAACAAGAGGGTAATTTCCTAAATGTCCATGCAGCTCCTTACTTATAGATGTGGTCGACAACACAGCGATAAGAAGGGCTCTACTAGACACGGCTTCGAGACATCCTAGGACTCTTTTAAAACCTTAGGCTCTGATACCGAGTTTGTCACGCCCCAAAAGTCGAGGGACATGACCGACACTTGACCGGGTAGCCCCAGTCAAGCGGACCTGGGTGCCTTTCTTATCCCACGTGTTACCCTGTGTTTTCATTACTCATTAACCAAAGGAAATAGCCATTTATAATTTAAACACCTTTTTTCAAAATATACATAACGAACATGGTTACTTAGCGTGGTTTACAACTTACATAGCCCAACATACAAAATACATATTACATAAGTTCACAACCCACATTTCCTGCCTACGGAGCCTCTAAGGATACAAAGGATGATACAATACTTGCCGGTAACAAGGCTCCAGCTATACCTTACACAAATACCAAAACAAGACTCCAGAATAAAAGCGGCATGAGCCACGCAGGGCCCCGAGAGAAAAGGGGCTCACTAATTCAGCTATCGGGAAGTGAAGGAATGCTACGGACGGTGGACTGGAGTACCTGCTATAGATCCACCTACAATCATAACACGAATGTAGCGCCCCCGGCAAAAGGGATGTCAGTACATTTGAATTGTACTGGTATGTATGAACGAACTTTACCCCAAGTAAACTCAAACAATACACAAGTCACGTACAGTAATAGAATCAACAATCAAATGCACATGAAAGGAACAACTAAAGCCAAACAAGTTTCACAATCTCTCCTATTCCCTTCCAACATCAATGATTTCACAACTTTCACATATGTTCATTTCAATAGTGATTTCGATCACTTTTCCACCCTTATTACCTCGGCCACCCTTATCACCCCGACCCACAATGTATCATTTTGTGTTGCGGCGCGCAACCCGATGCCACCGGACAATCACATTTCACAAACAACACAACAATTCGCAAAGAACAACAACAACAATTCTCAAGAACTACAACAACAATTCTCAAGGAATAACAACAACAATTCACAAAGAATTTCCATAAACATCAATACCATTTCCATCATATTCAATAACTCAGGTGCATTTTAGGTCACAATGATATTTGCCCACGCCCAGCCATATATGTTATTACCACAATTATTCCAATTGCATCATATATGATTTCCTTCCATCATTTGTTGCTTAGCTCTTACCCCATAACACTTTCACAATCACACATTTGGTTTATTGCCAATTACTTACACCATTATATCGGGAGACTTAACCACGAACACTCAAATCATACCAATCACAAAATTTCACACATAATTCACATAGATATCACATACCAAATATTTGTACACCAAACAAGGTGATTTTACAAAGGTTAAAGTTAGCCATACATACCTGGAGCCGAATCCCCTTTTAACTTCTACTTTCAATTCACCAAACAGTCTAGCAACGTCAATCTAGTGCACAAGTTAACACATATATCTTAGAATTGAAGCTCACAATTACCACCCGAACATATTTAGGTCATCAGCCCTTCTTTTGCAAACCTCTACTTCTACCCAATTTCCATTACTAGGTTTTAGGTTTTAAAAGACATGCATGTATGTTTCGACTTCGTTTTCAAGAATCAATGCATGAGAATCCCCCTTTATGTTTACACCTGAAATTCAATGAAAAAGGGTTGGGGATTTTACCTGCAAGAATGGAGAAGAAGACAATTACTTGAAATTTCCCGGCCCGGATAGTTTTGAAGGATCAAATTCGATGAAGATGACTTTCTCTCTCAAGAACCCTCTCTTCCTCTCTCTTATTTTGTTCAGAAAACTTTTAAAAATGAGAGGTTGGGGTGTTTTATTAAAAAGGGGGTCAGGTTTAAAATTTAAAAAAATAGGAGCCCGAGTCAGGTTTGCGGTCGCACCTGCGATCGCAGAGTGGAAATGCGGTCCGCATAATGGACCGCAAAAGTGCTCCAAAACTCTGATCCTCCTGTCGGGGTTTGCGGCGGAAATGCGGTCCGCATACCCATTTTGCGGTCGCATAATGCACCGCATTTTTGACCTCAAATTTGACTGACACATTGACTCACTTTGCGATAGAAATGCAGTCCGCATATCAGTTATGCGGTCGCATAATGGACCGCATTTTGACCTTAATTTTAACCAAATCACTGACTCAATCTGCGGCAGAAATGCGGTCCGCATACTTGATTTGCGACCGCATTCTTAATCGCAAAATAGCACTTTTCTGGAAAAACTTGGTTCTTTGATTTTTTAAATACTTAGGTCAGTACAATGGGTCCCAACACATATTCGGATCCTGACACTACAAGCTACTAGGTTTTGAGCACAAATTTTTACGGGGCCTTACACATTGGAACTCTACAGCATATAGGCCGCAAATGTATTGAGCCGTAGAAGCCGCCAACTAGAACATCAAGAAGATATTGATGAAAATTGTGAACAATTACAAACAATGGCACGAGAAGCTACCATTTGCTTTACTTGAGTATCTACCACAGTTCATACATCAACTGGGGCAACCCCTATCTACTGGTTTATGGTACTAAAGTCGTTATTCCTGCCGAAGTGGAAATCCCTTCCTTAACAATCATATAAGAAGCCGAGCTCAGTGATGCAGAATGGGTAAGAAGCCGGTATGAACAACTAGCTCTCATTGATGGGAAAAGAATGAACGCAGTATGTCATGGTCAACTCTACCAGAACAGAATGGCAAGAGCTTTCAACAAAAAGGTCAGGTCAAGGCAATTCACACCGGGGCAATTGGTGTTGAAACAAATCTTTCCGCATCAGGATGAAGCAAAGGAAAAATTCTCACCCAACTGGCAGGGCCCTTACATGGTTCACCGGGTGTTAACAGGAAGAGCACTTATACTTGCAGAAATGGACGGAGAAATTTAGCCAAAACCTATCAATTCAGACGCGGTCAAGAGATACTATGTTTAAGAATATGTTTGTACTTTCTATTTGATGTAACTAAACTACGCTTGACCTAGTTCCGTTTAAGAGGGGATACGTAGGCAGTCCTGTGGGTTCGGTCACATCATAATAAAATCTTCATTTTCTCTATGGTCAGAAATTGAGGCAAGGTCTTGAGTTTGCTAGATTCAATCACGTTTGGAACCGCCAAGGAATATGTTGCCGGAAGTATGCATTTAAACTGGGGCAGAATTTTGAGGAGGATTCTCAAAATTCCAAAGCAAGGAGGTTGCAACGTCTCGAAATGCGTCACAATCACCGGTTAATCAAAATCATTTGATCTCGTATATTATCATATATTTCAAACAACTATATTTCTAAAAATAATTTGTTAAATACATGCATTTTTTTCAAAAATTTGTTTCTATGGTAGCCAGACGTTACCTAGGGTAACTCAAGCAGGGCCTCAAGGCAAAAGGCAAATCAAGGAAATCGAGAGCACGAACCAACCGTCCCCCTGCAAAACTCACGATTTTTCTTTGGATGCAGGCACAATGAACATAACAGGAACGTCCACAAATTTATACACACAACAGGATCACTATCTTCACAACAATAAGAATTTCCAAACGCAAACACATCAAGCTAAGTAATGCTTTTATCCTCTCGCATTTAGTCATTGCTTTTCTTGCATAGGGCTAAGCACCGCCCTTATCGTTGCATAGGGCTTAACAATGCCCTCACGTCGCATGAGGCTAAGCATTGCCTTCATACTGCATAAGGCTAAACACTGCCTTCCTTTGCATGAAACTAAACATTGTCTCTACTCCTTGCATAGGGCAAAACACTACCCTCATGTTGCATGAGGCAAAGCACTGCCTCCGCACTGCATAAGGCTAAGCACCGCCTTTCCTGCATGAGACTAAACATCGTCACCACTCCTTGCATAGGGCTAAACTCTACCCTCACCATTGCATAAGGCTAAGCATTGCCTTTCTTTGCGTGAGGCTAAGCACTGCCTCCATTATTGCATTGTATCCATTATTGCATGAGACTAAGCACTGTCTCCATTCTTCGCATGAGACTAAGCACTGTCTCCACATTACTACATAAGGCTAAGCACTGCCTTTCTTTGCATGAGACTAAACAATGTCTTCATACCTTGCATGAGGCTAAGCATTTCCTCCATTATTCCATAAGGCTAAGCATTGCCCTTCCTTGCCAGAGACTAAGCACTGTCTCCTGTCCTTGCATGAGACTAAGCATTGTCTCCACTCTTTGCATAGGGCTAAACACTGCCCTCACCATTGCATAAGGCTAAACATTGTCTCTCCTTGCATAAGACTAAGCACTGTCTCCACTCCTTGCCTGAGGCTAAACACTGCCTCCATTATAGCATGAGGCTAAGCATTTCCTTCCTTTGCATGAGACTAAACACTATCTTTGCTACACTGCATATGACTGAGCACTGCCTCCTTTCTTCACATAGGGCTAAGCACTGCCCTCATCTTATAAAAGACATAAGCCTTGTCTTGTCTCGTCCTCGCATATGGCTAAGAATCACCTATTTTTTATATCAAACAATCGATATCGCCACATCTTTGCATTTCATGGGCTGAAACATCGCCACATTGTCTAAAGGCATCATAGTCCAAAGGCATCATCCTCATAGCCTGAAGACACCATTCCATGGCCTAAGGATCTCTCAAAACTGCATATCATCATTCAAAGGCATCATAGTCCGCCCGAGGACACCATTCCATGGCCTGCAAATCCCTTACCATACTCTTCATGGCCCAGGATGTCATGGTCTAAGGACATCATCCTCATCGTCTGAAGACAACCCTCATGGTCCGAAGGGAATTTGCATCATGTTTAAATTTTTGACCCATATATATATATATATATATATATATATATACACATGAACCGTGTGTTGAGTTTTGCAGGTAACTCAGGAAGTAACCGTTCTACAAATAGGAGCAATCCTCGCTCCAGTTTCCGTTCACAACGTTCACATCCCTTGACTACCTCAAACGTAACCGACGACCAGTAATTGATTACCTTTTGTCCCATAGCCGCTCCAATACTTGCCTTATATACCCGTAATGTTAAAATTCGCATTCATGACTCCACCTAAAATATCCGACACTATCCTACCCAAAAGAACCTTTTCGAAACGTACGACCACTCTTATAACAACCCCATCAGTTTCGTTCGTCGTTGGATCCAGAACTACCCACGGCATGATTCCTGTAACACCAGGGATATGTAGGCAACTTAAGAACCAGGTTTCGGCCCTCGTTGTTTTCAAAATACAACGTTCCTCACTCAATTCGGACACAATTGGTCATTATTTTTTTTACCCGACAACTCTTTCATCATTCCCGGATAAAGAGGAGCAGCTATTGATACTCAATTTTGCCCTCATATTTTTCAAATAGTATATATACTTTCAAAATCATTTTACATCATTACTTAATTTACAAGATTGAAGCAAGTATTTTCTATAATTTTTTATAATTTTAAAACTTTAAAATCGATTTTCTTGCACTTAAATTACTTGAATATGCATTAATCATCCTTTAAATTATTTTGTGATGATTTAATCATCCAAATCTATTATTTGCATCCACGTATGTGTTTAATAATATTTTTACTTTATTTTATATAGTTACAGTGGTATTTTAAGCTATTTACATAATTTTGCAATAATAGCCTATATGCTATGCATAATTATAATTATTACATTGTTCATGCTAAAATAGCATTTTTATATTTTTATAATGTTAAGTTATTATTTTCAATCATTTTATTACATAAGTAATATTTTATTATCTATTAAATAGTTTTATAAATTTTTTTATTAATAATTTTCGTGTATTTGTAGCCCAATTTTGAGCTAATTAAGGACCAAAATCAAGGCCCAAACACCTAACCCAATTCCCCAGCCCAAACAAAATGACCACATTAACCCAACCCGGATGCGACCCATTTATCTGACCCTCTCCACTTTCCTTCTAATCCTGGCCGTTGATCTCAAATGATCAACGGCCCACAATCATTCTCCCGTTTTAATTATACCTGCCCAAACCCGAAAGACCATTCCCCCTAAAACCGGCCGCCCCAAAACGCTCTTAACTCTCCTCTTCTCTCTTCTGAAGAACCCTAGCCGCCTCTCCCTTAACTCCCTCTCCTAATCCCGTTGATAATGGGATTTTACTATTATTTGCATATCTAGATTTCTTTGCTACTGGTCACACATTTATGGTATTACTTAGGTATTTGCCCAATTTTGGCAAATACCATCTCTATATCGGATGGTGAATCAACTCAATCTTGGAGATTTGGATAATATCTCGTCTATATACACGAAGAAAGGCCGGACTCTTTATACCAGTTGGCCGATTTTGAGTTTTAAACCCTAACTAGGGCTTGGAGTTCGATTTCTTTCCTTTCTGGTTACTCTACTGACTCCCATGCGAGATTTTACTCTTTTTGTTCATGTTTACTTGATTTCTTTCCTTGTTTATCTGCCTGATTTTATCACTATATAAACCCCTCTCCTAATTTCCTTTGGATAGGCTCTAATCACTGTAGAACTACTTTCTCTCATACTCTCACTCACTCGATACTATTTTGAATCTATTATTCTTGGCCGGCTAAAAGCCCTGGCCATCGGAATCCTCTCTAACGACCTTCCTAGTGCGAGCACTGCTCGGGGTCCATTTGAGGCTCCTGTAAACTCTGACGCACTAGGATTTGGGTCTTTTGGTTGCTCTCTTTGCTGGTGATATTCGAGTTGTTTCTGACACTTATCTTTTCTCTCTCGTTTGGCTTTTTGAATTTGCAACTGGTTAGTACTCTTGACTCTAGCAATCCTATTTCCCTTCATCTTAATGTTATTCTGGAATTCTAGTGTTCCCTAGCATCAAAATCTGTTTAAGTCCTAAATTTTAGAATATGTTCACTATGTGTAGTTAACTTGTTTGATCCCTGACCTCCTTGGGTTTATTATGTTTATGTTAAACTTGATTTCTGCATTTGTTCTCTGTTATGAGTTGATCTTCATGACCTGCTTTGAATTTTTGTACAAAACCTCTTAGGGAAATTGATGTTTAAGTTATTCATGTATAACTTGCTATTTTCTAATCTTCTTAGAGTTAATTCATGACCATGCCTACCTTAAACTCTCATGCTTAATTCCCTTGCTTGCTATAAGAACTCTTGTTTGACAGATTCTTGCAATCAAGTCCTACTTATTCTGAAAGTCCATCTCTGTGACGCTATCACTTTGAATCTGTTCGTTACTGTATGTAATCATTCTATGTGTTTGCTAAAGCCCCTTTGTATGTGCTCATGTGTTCTTCCACCTATTAGAGATCACCCTTAGGATGGCTACTTAGAAGATCTTGCTACTATGAATCCATGTGTATGTATCCTTGCCCAGACTCTAAGTCACCTGAATAACTGGTTGCATTTATGTTCCTATGTTCCTGCTGTTTGTTAATGGGTAAGCGAGACAATTGTTTCCATGTTTGGGCCTGGTTTGTTGGACCATGCTATTGTTGGATCTGAACACTGAATTCAACCGTGCTTTGATCATCCCTAAGTACTGGGAATTTAGGCATGCTGGTTTATACGAAGATTGAGGCTAGTGAAGGCCCAGAAACATCACTAGGTTATTTTGTATTCGTGTTGGGCCTGTAATTATTCTATTTGGGCACGTAATTATTCTATTTGTACTTGTAATTATTCTATTTGGGTCTATAATAATTAGTAAGAACAAAACAGATGGGGAAATTAGTAAAAAAGGGGATTGGGTACTCTAATTCTCCTATGAATGGGTAGAAAATATGCCTATTGGATCTATGTGGTCTATTTGCTATTTGCCTTACATGCCTTTAGTTTCATATGTAGAAAGCGTGCCTATAGGAGTCACGCACACACTCCACTTAACTTGTCAAAACATGTTAGTTCAAGTATTTGCTATACCTGTTTCCATGTCTACTACTGTGCACACTTAGACAACATGCCTATAGGATGTAATAGCACATGCCTTACTAATCTAGATACCATGTTTATAGGATTTCAAATACCCAATTGGTCAAATTGCTTTTATTACTTTACTACACTACCCATCGAATACTATGACTATAGGATTCTAATTTTTATTCGACTATTTTGTTGTTTTCATCACACTGCCCCGCCAGGATGACATGTCTATAGGAATAAAGTGTTATAAAATCAACTTAATTGTCAATTGTTAGAAATCCTGCCTATAGGATGTTTTTGCGCGTATAAAAACTATTTATGAGATCAACGTTGTTAATACTAGACTCTCAAAGCTGTCTCACTGCCTAATCATGCAACTGTTAGAAATCATGCCTATAGGACTTGCAATGTTTTAACCTGCCTGTGCGTTGCTTATATAATACTTGAAATCAGAATCACATATAGGTCCTGCCTATAGGACTTAACGATTAACATCATATACTGCCCAATCTAAAAATCTGTGATTGATCGCGTGCTTTTGTGCTTATGTGTGGAGGCTAACTTGAGCCTTTCATTGCTATTATGTGCAGTCCTACCTGTTTTGAATGTCTCCTAGTTTTTATCCTTTTGAGCATCCTAACTAAAGTCTAGAACCACCCAAATAGAAGTACAAAGCCTCATGGACCATAGGTATAGGATGGGTAGTGCACGCATAGGGTACGACCTAGAATTGAATTAGAACAGTTTTAGGTAAGCAACTTCAACATAGTAATCGGGTAGCAGGAGATGATAGTATGTGCCCGCTAAATAATATGAGCAACTCCTGCCTAAAGGAAGTTGCGAAGTATTATTTATGTTGCACGGGGTGATCCTTTAGGCTAAAAAACTTAGGAGACCCCCCCCCCCCTTCCTTTATATACTTGATATCCACACTTAGTCGTATAATATAGACTAATGTAGTTGTATGCTTGTAGTCATACTAAGATTTGTACCAATTCTCATATGTTATAATAAGACTTTTCAACTTCTAATATCTCTTTATTTATTTGATCACCTAGCCTAATTACATAATCCACATAGTTTAAAGTTCGGTTGGGACCCATAGTTGTGGACCTCAAAGAGTTCCTAACACCTTCTCTCTGAGGTATTTGATCCCTTATCCGATCTTTGGTGGCGTTGACTAGTCAAATAGAGTTATTCGTAAATAGGTGCCCTAACGCACCTTAAAAATTGTTAGGTGGCAACTCTTCTCTTTTAATACCCATTTAAAACAGTTGTCACGTGTTGAAGCCCACTTTCGCGAGAAAACAGGGCGCGACAATCCATAGTTAAGAAAATGCCCACTTGCTGTATTTAAGCTTTTAAATATCAAAGAAAGTTGATAAATTCGTTTCCTAATAGTTAGAACTCATGGGACGGTGATCGGAAGCCGTGAGTTTGATTTATTTTACTTTTAGTGGACTATTTTGTAGTCCACTCATATTGGCCTCTTGTGCTGCTGATTTATGGAGTTTGTAAGGATAAAGGGCATGGAAAAATGCCCACATATGGTAGGGTAGTGGGTCGGTCGCTCGTCGTTGCAAGTTCAGGCTAATTGATAACTTGTTGATTGGGTGTGTTATGGTATATTTGGGTTTTTTGTTGTATTAAAGGTCCCGAATTGTAGTTAGATTTTTTTTTGAGTTGTTGATTGTATTGTGTTGTTGTCTCGCCTATATTAGGCTTGAGGGAGCAGTAAATTCAAGGGAAATGCTGCCTGTTTTGTTACAGATTAAGTTACTTTCGTTATATAAATAAGAGAGTCATTCGTAGCTTGACAATAACTTCACTGTCGTTGTTGTAGATTAAGGTGCAGTGAGCTGAGTTTAGCATTGTTATTGGACAAATTTCTATATGGTATGTTAAGGCTATCCCTTCTTTCCTTTTGGCATGATCCATATGATACAACGAAATGAGAAAACGCGCAACTTTCATAAATGACTCTATTCTTATAAGTACTAGAGTTGCCTATGTTCTTGATTCCCCATCTGTCCTATTATTATATCGTCTGTTCATGGGTCTCAGAAAGTACGTAAGTTGATAAAGTTTATTTTGTGATATTAACAGAAGGTTTGTTGATCTTATAACAATCCGAGAGATCTTATTGACTTACTTCATTATGCATTGCATTTATTTATATATGTACATTGATCCATGACCAGATGGAGTTATATACACGTATATTATATGTATGTGGGGTATGGGAAAAGGTTACGGCATTATATATACACCACCACCTGATCAGTTAGTATACGTTGATGAATTTACCCACTGAGGCCGAGATGATATGATGGGATGCCCTCAGAGGCTTGACGATGTTATGTACGCATATACCTATGAATTATATGACATTTACATGCATATGTATGACATTATAAATGCTTCATGATTCACAAAGCTATTTAGACTTACAGGCTGAGTCCTTTACTCCATGTTTCTTTCATGTCTTTTATATACTGATTTTATGTCTTACATACTCGGTACATTATTCGTACTGACGCCCATATTGCTTGGGGCCTGCATTTCACGCCCGCGGGTGCAGGTAGACATACTGACGGTCCCCCTTCTTAAGATCCTTGCTCAGCGAGAGTTGGTGTACTCCAATTGATTCGGAGCTGTTATTGGGTTTTGGTACGATCTCTTTGTATACATATATGGGTATGATGGGGCCCAATCCCATCCTTTATATAGTTGTACACTCTATTAGAGGTCTGTAGATAGTCATGTAAAGTTGGATAGTATGTGGCCTTATTGGTTTCTATTTTAATATATAGTTGTCCATAGCAGCCTTGTCGGCTCGCCCTACCGTATTCCGCGTATATATATGTATATATGTATATATGTCTTTTAGGCATGCTTCCTCACGTATGTTATTCACATGATTCAGCATTTTATTGACAAATGTTATGCATGACCTACCCCTATTTCATGTTTATATCTTAACGTATGCTTAGGGGTGTTCGACAGGTAGGACTTGGGCACACGTCATGGCCCATCAGTTTGGGTCGTGGTAACATTTTATAGCAATCTATAGCAATCCAGAATATGAAAATTAGCGTGGAGTCACAGATGGTAAGGTGATTCACAATGAAAGCCTTTGTTTTCATTAAACACTAAACCTAAAAGGATTAATAAATGTCAATAGATTAGAGGCTAAGGATATAATTCCGTTCATGGCCAAGGTACTCTTTGGATCTCTTGCACTTCAGAGTTCTCAAGGGTCTCGTGGCCCAAGGCAGTGCTTGTGTCAGGGAGAATAGCTCAACCAAGAACTAAACTTTACTCCCAAATACCCCTAACTAATCACACTTACTCTTCCCTACAGGTTTAGGTGCCAATGAGCCACTCAAGGTAGATCCCCAAACCACGGTGGTCCCATAGCACAAGAATGTATACATTTCTCATAACAGTTATACAAGTTATCATCAGTATTGCAAGAAAACCAATCACATTGGTATAACTGCAATCCAAAATATAAGTATACGATTCACTGTGAATATTGTAACATGTTAGGCATACTCAAAAGGAATTAGCTTCAAGCACACACAAGGAAAAGAGCACTAGCAGATTACTTCAGTAAACCAAACACCTGAACCATAGGCCTTATGAATAGAGGAGGTACATAGTTTAAACTCATAACAGTCCATGTTCATGACTACATTCTCTTAATAGCCTTCAATTAGATTAGTCAAGGATTTGTTATAACTAAGTCTTAACTTCTAGCATACATATAGGTTAACAGCTTTATTTGGGTCTTCCAAAGACTATTAACAGAGATACAAGTTAACAACTTCAATTAAAACTTCTAAAGAGTACTAACAGAGATACAAGTTAACAACCTTAATTGAAACTTTCTAAAGAGTATTAGTAGAGATACAAGTTAATAGTCATGTTTCATTCTAAAGCAAATGACATGATTACTTAATTCTAAAAAAATCTCTCAGCTTCATTCTAATCTCTTTAGAGAATAAACCATACTACTATACTTGAACAGGGCGGAAGATTCACCTTAGGTTCACTAGCTAAGCCTAGTTTATTTATGTTAGCTTAGTGAAGTTTTTAAGGACAATATAGACATGTACATGATTGTGAAAGACAAGCAGAAGTATTGAAGAACAAGATGAGTACAGGGTATCCAAGAGAACACCCACAGGGGACATTAGCAGGGTCATATAATAACAAACATGAATAGAGTGTTATCATCATGGAATCAAGCTAACAGTGTCACTACATGAGTTCCAGAAAAGGGGCAGGGTATCATTACATTAAGGATCTGTTATACAAATATAGTGTGAGATTTCAGGTATAGTCAAACTTAATTTCAGCACTTTAGCACAACAGATGAAACATTAGATCATAAACACATCTTATTCAAACCTCATAGCTTTAGTTAAGTGTATGGCAATTATCAGAATACACACAAAGGTGATACAAGAATACAATTAGATTAGGACATGTTTATATAGTGTGATCAGAAAGTCATGAGTTTAATCAAATGATCAATGACCTTCTAAGAATTAACATAATCACAGAGGTGTGTCAAAAAGAAGAGGTTGGTTTAAATTTCATGAAGTGGTATTCCTAAAGTAAGGTGACAATGTTGTCTTTACTGCTAAACAAGTTCATATTCACTCAAGTCATGTTCATCGGGTGAATCACTACAAAATGCAAATAATACCTAATGCGGGTTAGTATAGCAGTCATGGTAGTTCTAATAGAACATTGGGGAGATCTGAAGCTAGCTATTAGGATTGTTTGAGAGTTCTTTAGTTATTTTCAAAGCTTAACAGTAGATATGAGTTATCAGATGTTCATTAGGATCAATACACAGTTCTAATTTCAACAACTTGAGGAAACTCATTATTCAAAAATCCGTCTATCATCCATATGTCATTTACAACCACAGGAAAACAGTCAGCCATAGCACACTATCAATAAAATTATTTAGTAGAGGATAACAGAACAACTCGTGCTTAGAAATTCAAACAAACAAAAGAAGAGTAGGGTTGAGGTTTTACTAACCTCCTTTAGAGCAGCAAAGCAAACAAAAGACTTAGTATAGTTGTTTAGAAGTCCATGACACAGACTCCAATCAGTGAGTAACTCAGAACGAGAAAAGAGAGGAAGCAAAAATCATGTGAGAACTTAGCCTCAATTGAAAGGATTCTAAACTCCATCGTGTAGTGTATTAATTTGTTCATATTATTAGGTGTTGTTAGGTGAGAGCCATTAAGGCACGTATTTATAGCGCCTCAAAGCCTAGGGTTTTGGCAGATTCAAATTGGTGAGTGGAAAGTCAAAGGAACAAAGGTAAAAACAGAGATGGATTTTACCTGAGTCATGAAGGGTTGGCTGCTGAGGATGAAGACCCATTAGGCCAACATTATAACCCAGAGGTCACTGTGTTTGACCTCTGGGTGATGAGTTCTCATGATGAAACCTCTGCAAAGCTCCATGCATGCCCCGATTTGAAAGGTCATAGTGAGAATCCAAGGAATTCACGTTTACATTTCCGTCTGTGATTTCATAATTTGGCTTTTGAAAATATCATTGGTGAAATGGAAAGAAAACAACAAGATTCATAGCTCATGGAAAAATGAGTGATTCTATAAGTTTGATTTGAAAGAACAAAGAAGACATAAGGTCGGTGATTTTTCGAGCTTAGGGTTTGAAATTCGAACGTTTCTAATCTAGTGATTAAAAGAGGAAAATAGCAGCAAGATTCACGGATATGGAGGTAGAAGAGATGATTTACAGTGAAATCTTATGACCTTGCAGGAATTTGTGCAAGGTCTGGTGATTGATGTGCTTAGGCGGATGAGAGAAGAGAGAACAAAAGGGGAAAGAGGGGCGGCGGGCTCAAGAGAGAAATGATTTTAGGCTTAGAGGTTTGGGTAGCCGTCTCTAGGGGTAAGGTTAGGGGGAAAGATATGGATCGTTGATCTCTCAGATTGACGATCTTGATAATTCTGGGTTAAAACGTTTTTATGAGAAATTTCGGTGGCCGTTAAATTCTTGTGATCCAACAGTTATGATTAAATCTGCAGGGTGCTTCAAATTAAAGAGAAAGTGGAGTCAAAATCGTGGGCCTAGATCAGTTGTGTTTGTTTTGTGTGTGTTGGAGATGAGTGACGTGGCGTGATCTAATTGGCTTAAAGGGAGCGACATAGATTGCCAAGGTGGATTGGAAGGGTTGTTTGGACTGGGTCAATTTCGAATTGGGCTTGGTTGTTTGGGCCAACATTAATTTAAATGGTAGCCACTTTGTATTTAATTAAGAAATTACAATTGTAGCCTTTTAGCCTTTTAACCCTTTTGAAATTAATTTAAATAAACTTAATTATTTCCAATAAAATTCACTAGAAATCAGAGTTATCAAATATACTACTAATTATTGCAATTAATTATTTTTAAAATACCTTGTCTTCTAGATTATGACACTGATTTTTGAATTATTAACATAGTAATATAATTAATTAAAAGTAAGGATTAATTCATTATATTAATTATAAAGTCTGTGTGACGTATGTAAAAGTTATTTTAATAATCTTAAAATAGCAAGTATGATATATTTTGTAATTATAATTATAATACTAAATTTTTAACTTCAAAACTACTTAATTAATTTTGTAAAATAGGTATTATCGATTGAAAATATTTTCAAAACATTCATGGCAAATTATTAAGTATAAATAAATTAATTCTAACAAAGAGGGTCATAATTGAGCGTCAACACATTTCGTGTCATCAAATGTCATATTACTGTCCAGCATGAGGAAAATGCATCTCTATGCCTATATGTCAAGTATGCATGTCATATGAATAATATCACGGTGGTATCCCCAGGTTACCTCACTCTCAACTTACTCAAGTTATCTATCTCAAATGCCCACTTCATCACACACACACAATCACTCAGCATTTTACGGGTGCCTGACATTAATGCCCTTCACTAAACCACGTGTATATATATCATTGTGCATGCGCTCACTGCTGGTATGTCCGACACGGGAGGAGTATATCCTGCCCAATTGCTAATCAAAAACCAATATGGCCTACTGCGACGTGCATCTCGATCCAAATAATAATAAGCCAATAAGGCTTGTCGTGGAGTGCAACCCGATCCACATAATAAATGAGACAATACGGCCTGTTGTGGAGCGCAACCCGATCCACAATAACACTCTCAACACGACTCTAAGGCCCACCTCAGTCATCAACCTCTCAAGTCTCAAGGGCTTAGAATCTCATATCACTTAGCCCAATAGTACCCACATATAGAAAAATAATGACAACATGCAATGTGATAATGAATTATGAATAGAGACTAAGATATAATATGCAAATGAAGTATCATGATTGAATGTGTAATTAAAATTAAGACAGATAACCCAAAACATCATAAATAAATAGCCACATAATCTAAATATGATCTCTAGCATGAATCATAGCTCAATTACTCTAACAAGTAGGAAAACACGGATAAAACAAGACATGATAAAACATAGTCCAAAAGTCAACCCGGATCATGATTGCACACGCCCGTCACCTAGCATGTGTGTTGCCCCAACACATCACAAATAACATGGTTTCCAGGGATAATTACCTTAAATTTCAAGTTTAGAAATTTTAATTACCTTGAACTAGCCAAATCAAATACCGAGCAAGCCAAACCATACTCTAGAAACGCTATCCCGCGTGAATCATCCTTCAAACGGTTCGAAACTGTAATGACCCGGCCGGTCATTTTGGGTGTTATAGCCTCATTCCCCCATTTATTGCTTATTCCATGCTCATTTGTTATTATGTGACTTGTCGGGGTGGTTGGTTTGGTTCTAGGGATGTTTCGGAATAAATTAGGGCACTTAGTCCCAAGGTCGGAAGCCTAAGTTGAAAGAGTTGACCGGATGTTGATTATGTGTAATTGACTCCAGAATGGAGTTTTGATGGTTCCGATATATCCGTATGGTAATTTTGGAGAAAATAAGTGCGTCCGGATATTGATAGGAGGTTCGTAGATGATTTTGGCTTGAATTGGCGAAAGTTGGAAAAGTTCAAGTTTGGAGAGTTGAGAAGTTTGACCGAGGGTTGACTTTATGGTTATCGGGCTCAGATTTTGGTTTCAAAAGTTGGAATAGGTTCGTCTTGTCATTTA
The DNA here is from genome assembly GCF_001879085.1 of Nicotiana attenuata. NCBI lineage: Eukaryota > Viridiplantae > Streptophyta > Magnoliopsida > Solanales > Solanaceae > Nicotiana > Nicotiana attenuata. The sequence continues at coordinate 299,962 of NW_017670762.1, read as the reverse complement.
TGACTTGTGTGCAAAATATGAGGTCAATCGGAGTTGATTTGATAGGTTTCTGCATTAGTTTTGGAAGTTAGAAGTTCATAAGTTTATTAGGCTTGAATGGATGTGCAATTTTGTAGTTTTAGTGTTGTTTGATGTGATTTGAGGCCTCGACTAAGTTTGTATTGTGTTTTAGGACTTGTTGGTATGTTTGGTTGAGGTCCCAGGGGCCTCGGGTGGATTTCAGGTGGTTAACAGATCAAAAATGGGACTTGAAGCATTGTTGAGATTTTGGACCTCCTAGTGCGCCGCAGGTGCGTCTGGAGTGGCGCGGAAGCAGGTTGGTCTGGCTAAGGAAGTATCAAAGGCGTGGAGGGAGAAGCGCATCTGCAAGTCCGCAGAAGCGGAATGTTGGTCGCAGATGCGAAATTTTCGAAATTTGCTCTAGGCGCGTAGGTGCAGACGTGGGGTCACATGTGCGGTCTCACAGGTGCGATTCTTTAGCCGCAGATGCGATAGGTCAGGGGTTGAGTGTAATTCCGCAGGTTCGGATTTCTTACTGCAAAAGTGGTATCGCAGAAGCGGTTAAATGGTCCGCAGAAGAGAAACCACTAGCAGTGACTTAAATTCGAAGGGTTTCGTGATTTATTCATTTTTGGACCTTGGGAGCTCGGATTAAGGCAATTTTTGAAGGGTTTTTCGCTAGATTTTTAGAGGTAAGCAACTTTTGGTCATTTTTATCTAATTATATTGAATAACCATTGAATTTCCCTCATAGATTTGGTGTTTTTGAGGTGAAAATTTGGGAAATTTTGACCCATGTATTGGAGTGTAATAATTGGAGATTTGAGTGACGATTTGGTGTCGGAATTTGGTTATTTTGGTATAGTTGGACTCGTGGTTGAGTGGGTGTTCAAATTTGTTAATTTTGTCAAATTTCGAGACGTGGGCCCGGGGTTGACTTTTTGAGTTCACTTTTGTTAAAGAACTTAGCTTATTCATATGGAATTGATTCCTATAGCTCGTGTTGATTGTATTGAGTTGTTTGTGTCTATATTCAAGTCGTTCTGAGACCGATCGCGAGGCAAGGGCTTGTTGGAGTAGAGATTTGCACGGTTTATGGTAAGTAACACTTCTAAACTTGGTCCTGAGGGTATGAATCCCTGAAATACATGTTATGTGGTTGGTGTTGAGGTGATGCACATGCTAGGCGACGGGCAAGTGGGAATGCACCGCAGTAAATGTGACTCGATAGTTTCTGTGGAACTGTGTAGTCATCTGATCTTGCTATTATTCATGTTTACTCCATGTGTTAGAGAAATTGAGCTGTGATTTATGTTAGAGATCATGTCTAGGCTATATGCTGGTACTGTTGGGACCCGCAAAGGTCATTCTTTTGTTGTTAAGTTATTTGCTTAAGTTGCAGTTATGTACTCAGTCGCATTCATTATTTGCATATCATAGCTCAGTCTCTGTTATCATTTATTGTTACATCATGTATCATTGTTTTGGGCTGATTGGCATGAGTGTTGTGAGCCCGAGGGACTGGAGAGATTGATGACTGAGTGAGGCCGAGGGCCTGATTGTGAGTGATTCATTACGGGATCAGGCTGCACGCTGCAGCGAGTTTTAATGATTCATGATGGGATCGGGTTGCACGCCATAACAGGTATTACTGATTCATGATAGGATCGGGTTGCACGCCGCAACAGATATCATTGATTCATTATGGGATCGGGCTACGCACCGCATAAGGTTTTACTAGTGCTAGGGCAGGATCCACCCCTCCATAGTCTGACATACCAGCAGTGAGCGCAGGTACCGTACAGTACCGAGTGACTGAGTGTGATGAGTAAGAGTTGAGACAGACAGATTGAGTACTCTGATAGTGGGAGTACGTGAGGCCATCATTGTGATGCATTACATGTGACATGCACATTGACATGTGGATATAGAGATGTAGCATTCCTCATATCAATCATGCTTGGCATATTTTATCTGTGTTGAGCTTAGGCTGTTAATTACTTGAAAGCATGTCTACATTTCTGAACTATCTACAAATTGATCATTGGATTTCTTTCTGAGTTATTAATGTTATTGTCTGGATTTAGACTGTACCTTTCTAAGCTCGTCACTGCTTTCAGCTCAAGGTTAGTGTTGTTACTTATTAAGTACATTGGGTCGGTTGTACTCATACTGCACTCTGCACTTTATGTGTAGATCCAGGTACTTCGGGGGACTATGGTTTCTAGCTTTGGAGCCTTATCTGTTCGAAGACTATCGAGGTAGCTGCCTTGGCATTCGCAGACCTTGATTCTCCTTCTTTTCATTTAATTAGTATTGCTATATCTTTCTAGACAATGTTTTAGCATTTTGACTATGTTGTCATTTAGATGCTCATGTACTCAATGGCACCCGGATTTTTTGGAGAGTTTGTATTCAGTTGTGGTATTTTCTTATTGGTTATTATGAGATTTTCACTATTTAAGCTTATTTCAGTGTGTTTTAAATTGAAAGTTGCGTGGTTATTTGTGAATTGTGGGCTTGCTAGTACTCCGATAGGCTCCATCATGACATGTGAGATTGTTGGGTCATGACAAGTTGGTATCAGAGACTAGGTTACATAGGTCACACGAGTCATGAGAAGGTTTAGTAGAGTCTTGCAGTTCGGTACGGAGACTTCTGTACTTATCTTCGAGTGGCTGCCGAACCATTAGGAAAACTTCACTTTCTTGTATTCTTATCGTGCGAATTTGTTGATTTCGGAAACTAAACTTCTGTTATTCTATTCTCTCAGATGGCGAGGACATGTGCTGCCGGATCATCCGATCCAGCTGTGCGTTTCCTTACCACCTATGAGAGAATAGAAAGACAAAAATTTAGAATCTCGAAGTCAATAATTTCGTACGATAAGGAATCAAAGAGGTGAAGCTTTTTCTAACAGTTCCATAGCCTCCCAAAGATAAGTACAGATGTTTCCGTACCGATTGGCGAGACTCTACTAAACCTGCTTGTGACTCATAATACCTATGAACCTAGAGCTCTGATACCGACTTGCCACGACCCCAAATTCCCTCCATAGGATGTCGTGACGGCACCTAGTCTCTAAGAATAGGTAAGCCTAAAAACATGCAGAAACATTAAATAAAAGCTTAGAATTTCAAAACTCGAACAATTTCAAAATCTGTAAAACTCAATACGTACAACTCCCAAAACCTGTGTGATATAAGTCACAAGCTCTAAGTTACAGTGCGGAACAATCTTATACATCATTGTTTATAAAAGTGTAATGAAATAAGAAAGAACATGATAGAAGGGGACTCCGAGGCCTGCGGATGCGGGCAGGTGTACCTTGAAGTCTCCAATGCAAACAGCGCACTAGTGTCGAGACTGATAAGATGTAACTGGATCTGCACAAAAACATGTGCAGAAGTGTAGTATGAGTATACCACAACTGCACCCAGTAAGTGCCAAGCCTAACCTCGGTAGAATAGTGACGAGGTTAGATCAAGGCCCTACTAGAGATAATAAGAAACAAGACAGAAGATAGAACAATGCATTGATAATGACAAAGGAAATGAAATAATAAGGAACTTACGGAAAGTTAACAACACATAATCAAGACAGTTAATACAACACGAAATGAAACAAGGATTTACATGTTAAGGAAACAAACAACCAAAATGAATACATCAAATAAGGAAAGATCAACAAGGGCCACTACCGAGGTACCGCCTCGTAGTCCCAAATCATAAAAGTAACTCAGAGTATTTCCTTATATCACCACGGGAGCCTTTACATTTAGTTTTAAAAATTATTTCCGAAATAGCACCCCGTATTTCAGCCCGCCTTATCACATTGCATGGCTTCTAGTAGTTCTCCTACTAGCCACGCGTATCAAGCCCACCTTATCTCACCGCATTTGTTTCAACACCCAGACCTTATACCACCGCATTCGTATCAATATCACAATGTATCACAATTTGCACCTCAAGTGCCCAATATCACAACTTGCTAGAAAACCAAAATAACAGAATTTCACAACAAGAGCCCACGGCTCAACCACAATGCAAAAAAAGTCTCAATAATAACAACTAGAAAGTAACTCAATAAAATGATAATTTATTACTTACACTTTTCCTCAATAGAACCACGGCCTTTGCAACTCAATACCAAACTCAACAACAAGATATTCCAAGAATAGCAATTTCAAGTAAAGAATCCAACAGTTAAATAATTAATACGGAATAAAGAAAGCAAGTAATTCAACTAAACATGTAGGGCAAGTTGCAAATAAGAGATAAGACAAGTAGACATGTGAAATTAGACTAAATAAGGTGACTATAACATGTTAAAGTAACTTAATTAAAGTATGAAAGAAAACTACATAGCTAAAACCCGAAATTTAGCCCGTGTATGCACTCGTCACCTTGCGTACACGGCCTTCACATATCACAACAATACCAAATCCTAAGAGGAATTTCCCACACAAGATTAGACATGTCACTTACCTCAAATCACGCTAAATAAATCAAATAGAAGGCATTCCCTCTATTTTCCAATTCCAAACGGCTAGAATCTAGCCAAAACAATTTCATACTATAAATATAACTATAGGAAACTAAATAATGAAATTATGATCTTAGCAAAGAATTAAAAAATCGCCCCAAAAAGTCAACCTGGACCCCACATCTCGGAACCCGACCAAAATTATAAAATCCATATCGAGTCCAACCATACAAGAATTATCCAAATCCGACCTTATTTTGCCTTTCAAAACCCAAAAACCTAGTCAAAGAAGTTCTACCACTTTTTCCCATTTTTTTCCAACTCAAATCCTTAAATTACATGATAAAAATGATGATAGATTAGTGTAATTTAACCAAAATCGAGTCAAGAATTCTTACCCCAACAATTCCTTTAAAAATGCCTCGAAATTTTGCCTTAAACCGAGCTCCCAAAATCCCAATATGAAATACGAAGACTAACCCCCGAAAATCCCCTTTTTCTGCCAGTTAAATTGCTTCTGCGAGGCCTTAGCCGCATCTGCGGAAATTCCATCGCAGGTGCGGTCATGACTAAATTCTCATGCTCCACTTCTGCGAGCAAAGGGCCGCACCTGTGCGTGCGCGCCTGCAACTAAAAGTGCCGCACCTACGACCACTGTCGCCCCTGCGATTCTCGCCATCGCAGAAGCGAAGTCGCTTCTGCGGAACATTTTCCGCTTCTGCGCCCCCAGCTGGGCATGCCCAAAACAGCATCTGCGACCAAGTTCTCGCTTTTGCGAGACCGCACCTGCGGCCAACCCCTCCACAGGTGCGAAGACACCACAACTGCCAACCTTCAACAAAAACTCAGCAAGTCCAAATTGATCATTTCAATACGATTCACACCCGGGGCCCCATCTGAATATACCAATAAGTTCCAAAACACATAACGGACCTACTCGAGGCCTAAAATCACATCAAACAACCCTAGAATCACGAATTATGCATCGATTCAAGCCTAAGAAACTATGAACTTCTGAATTTCGAAACCAACCCGATTCATACCAAAACAACTCCGATTGACCTCAAATTTTACACACAAGTCATAAATGACAATACGGACGTATTCCAACTTCTGGAATCAGAATCCAGCCACGATATCAATAAAGTTCACTCCCGGTCAAACTTCCTAAATTCCTCTAATTTCCAACTTTTGCTAAATCACACCAAAATGACCTACGGACTCCAAATCAACATCTGGACACGCTCCTAAGACCAAAATAACCATACGAAGCTATCGGAACCATCAAAAATCTATTTCAGAATCATCTTCTCATAAGTCGAACTACGGTCAACTCCTACGACTTAACCTTCCAACTTAGGGACTATGTGTCCCATTTCACTCCGAAACTCACCCAAAACCAAAACCAAATACCCCGGCAAGTCAGTAACCATAATATATCATAGAGGAATTATAAATTAGGTGATCGGGGCTAAAATACTCAAAAGGACCGGACGGGTCATTATAAGGCTGAAACGGCATCTGCCCAAGTCAGGCACAATCCCAAAATATGCCACTTTAAGAAATATCTCCATTCCCAAAAATCCAAATACAATCTACAAAAATGGGATTGTATATCCCCCCCTTTTGACTCTGCTCCCCCCAAATCGGGTATTCTTACACAAAAGGAAAGTATATCCTTTTTTGAAAGAGATCCCTTGTCAACGCAATCCCATCCTAAATTGGCCCACACTTTTACGAAAGGCCAATTTAGCAAGCCTGTGCCTGCGCAACACACAACCCGCCCCCATCTCTTCCCCGATATTTCCTCTTCTAGTGGAAGTAATCAAGCGCCTATTATCAATGAGATGACACCCCTTGTTAATCCCTCAAGATTAATTGTAGAAGGCGAATTGTCCCACACGAAACCCAAAGAAGAGATGGGTTATAATGCTTCTCCCTCCCCTTCCATTACCTTAAGCCACACCAACAGTCCCATTCACCCTGATCATTCTGATGGAAAACAACAACCCCCTTCCAAAACACAATCTACAACACCGTTAACCATCTCTACCACCCCAATGCCTCCAGAGCTCATGCCGGAGTCATGGCTGGAAATGGCAGTCCAAGGACACACCCAGAATATACAAATGATGGTAGGGTCTGTCCCGATGGAAATAACTATCCAAAATCCAAGGTACCTAGCTCGACTGGCCACACAGCTCCTTCACCAGGGTCTGGCAAACTTTGGACACCAGTTATAGATGTCCACCTGACTCCAAGACCAGTACATGGGGAACCAACAACCCCTATCTATGGAGGAACTCAACATGCTCATGGGACAGCTTTGCCAGACCATGCCCTTCTTCCCCCTCATGAACCTAGAGACTCTAGTCCCATCTCCAATCTTCCAACTCTGCCCACCAATAGTTCAAGTTCCTCAACCACCATCCCAACCACTCTCACCCATCGAACTGCTGAGCACGGGAACCACCATTGCATTGGACTACCTCAGGGAGTCCAATGTGGACCTGGAAAACATGTTAGAAAAACTAGGGATGCCAAAGACAAAGGACTTCCTCATGCAGGAACCCCTGGAGATAGAGTTCAAGAGCAGTCAGGGGAAATGCTTATTGCTCTATGCCCCCAAAAAACTCATAAGTTGCAAACTCGATCTCCGAGTGCACTCATTTCTAAACTCAAAAAAACTCAGCAGTGACTGTGGCCCCTCTAGTGGGTATGCTGAAGCCAACCCTAGTGAGCAAGGGAAAGGGAATAAAAAGGAAGGCTCCAACCCAAAACCCTTTATTAATGAATTTCGTAATATGGAATGCTGGGGGGGGGGGCAATAGTGCTGAGTTCCGTAGGCACTATTCATCCACAGTGAAGCTCCTTATTACTGCTATGCTAGTCTTGCTAGAGACTAGAATGGCAGACCACAAACACCTCACTACTGAGCTCAAGTTTTATGCCCAATTTCAATCCCCTGCTGTTGGATAGTCTGGTGTGATTTTGTTTATGTGAAAAGATGATTTCCTTAAGTTAGAGGAAGTAGCCACTACTCCACAGGGGGTGCATGTCATGGTCAAGGTGCTCCCTTCCTCAACTAAATTGCTTTTTTCTGCTATATATGCTAGTAATTATGTTAATAATAGAAATAAACTCTGGAACACACTAGAGGATCTGGCTTCTGTCTACGGGGGTAGTTGGCTCGTTGGGAGGGAGGGGTTCAAAACTACTAAAACCAGGGATAAGTTTGGGGGTAATATCTTGAACACAAAACAAATTCTGGAATTGCTTGATCAGTTGCAAATTAGTTGATCTAGGTTTTAAGGGTTCAAAATATACTTGGTCTAATAAAAGATACTCCAATAAGAAAGACCTAATCATAGAAAGACTTGATAGGTGTTTTGCTACTGATGATTGGATAGAGGAGTTTCCAAAATCAACTGTTACCCATCTTCCTAGGACCCACTCAAATCACTGTACTCATCTTTTAAGTCTAATCCAGCAAAGTCTGACCAGGGACAATATGCCTTTTAAGTTTGAATCTATGTGGAGCAACTACCCTGACTTCCTCCCTCTTGTGGAAGATAGTTTTGCAGCCAATACTAATATCCTGAAAGCTACCTCTGTTTTTACCAATAGGGTGGGTGATTGGAATAAGCATGTCTTTAGCAATATTTTCCATAGGAAAAGACACATCCTTGCTAGACTTTCTGGCATTCAGAAGTCCATTGCGTACATTCCTTCATGAGCTTGAAGCCAAGCTCCAGCAAGATTTCTCTATCATTCTTAGGAGTGAAGAAGATTTCTGGAAGCTTAAATCCAGAATTAATTGATTAAGTGAGGGAGATGCTAACACTAAATTCTTCCATATATCCAGACTTAACAGAAGAAGGAGGAATAGGATCATGTTTTTAAAAGATGAGGTGGGGAACAACATTCAGGATCCAAATGACATTAAAGACACAATCCTTAACTACTTCACTAGCATCTATACCACTGAATACCATAGCTCAATGCCGAACAAGAGCCACATTACTGATAGTGCTAATGTCCTGACTATCAGGGAACAGAGCACCATTGACTCCACCCTTAGGCTCTCTGAGATCAAGTGTGCCTTGTTCTCCTTCAAGGCCATGAAGGCACTTGGGCCTGATGGCCTCTACCCTTTCTTCTATCAGAAGTACTAGCACATAGTTTCTGGCAAGGTAATCCAATTCTGCAACACTATCTTTTCCACTTGTATAATCCCTCCTGAAATAAGCAAAACCAACCTCTGTCTTATCCCAAAGTGCCCTAATGCCACAATGTTGAAAAACTTCAGGACAATAGGTTTGTGGAACACAATGTATAAGCTGATCACTAAGATCATTGTCAATAAATCAAACCTTTGCTTTAGAACATCATTGGCCCTACTCAAGCTAGTTTTTTAGCCAATAGAAGAGCTGCTGATAATGCCATTGTAGTCCAAGAGTACATTACCCACTTCCAAAACATGAAAGGTTAGAATGCCAATATGATCCTAAAAGTATACTTAGAGAAGGCTTTTGATAGGTTAGAATGGTCTTTTATCGGAGAATCCCTTCTCTTCTTCAACTTCCCCTCTAAACTAACAACCCTAATCATGTCCTGTCTTACTACAAGCTCCATCTCTATCCTTGTCAATGTACCTAGACTGCTTACTTCAAGCCCAGTAGAGGCATTAGGCAGGGGGATCCCATAACATCCTATTTGTTTATCATATGCATGGAAAGGCTTTCCGGAATTATTAATAATGCTGTAACTGACAAGGACTGGTTCCCTATACGCATCAGCAGGGGAGGGCCTAGAATCTCCCACCTGTTCTTTGTTATTGACCTCAGTATGTTTGCCAAAGCCAATAGAAGAAATTGTAAGACAATCTTATCCATCTTGGGTAATTTCAATACCACATCTGGGCAGAAAGTCAACTTCCAAAAATCTAAAGTGGGGTTTTCTTCAAATTGCCAAGAAGAGAGTGCCACAACATGCAGTGCCATTTTAGGTATCAAAGGTGCTAGAGACATTGGGAAATACCTTGGTTTCCCCATCTTCAACAAAAGGCCTAGGAATAGTGACTTTCAATTCATCGTAGATAACCTCAACAGTAGAATGGCAGGGTGGAAAACCAAGTTCCTGAATATGATTGGTCGAACCATCCTGGCAAAATCTTACCTTAGTAGCATTCCAAACCATGTAATGCAGTACATCCTGTTATCCTCCCAAATTACCAACCAAATTGAAAAAATTCAAAAGAATTTTATTTGGGGTACAACTCCTACAAAAAGGAAGCTTCACATGGTCAAGTGGACCACTGTCACCAAACCAAAAAATAGGGGAGGGTTGGGCCTACAGCAGGCCCGTCTAAACAACAAAACATGCCACACAATTCTTGCTTAGAGACTCTACAATAATACTACCTCCATCTGGGCTAGGGTGCTCATGGGAAAGCACTACAAGGAGGAGGGAATAGTGTTAAAGCTAAGACTAGGACCTGAAAAATGTTCAAGAGGGCTGGAAGATATACACCAATTGTACTAGATGGGTGATTCACAAAGGGGATAGGGTTAGATTCCTCACTGACACATGATTTCCCACGATGCAGCCAATGGATAAAATCCTTAATGGTCCATGGCACCACAGTGACATGAACACCAGGATAAATGAAGTGTACTCCAATGGGGTTTGGGATTTCAACTACATTCCCTATCCAATCACCCATGACATCAACATGATAATCCAAAATACTTTCATTCCCACATCCACCTCTGGTGAGGATAAGCTAATCTGGAACCTCAACCCCACTGGCCTGTTTAGTACCAAATCACTATACTACTACCTTGATGCACTAATACACAATGACACTTCTAATGAAGACCACTTTAGCTGGATTTGGAAGCTAAAAATCCCCCAATAAGATTAAGTTCTTCATATGGCTCATGCAGCAAAATAGGCTGCCTACAGGGAATTACCTGTACCACATTGGTTTGAGAATTAATCCTAACTGCTATTTCTGTGATCATGCCATAGAAGACATAAATCACATCTTCTTTGAATGTGCTAATGTCAAAGGGTTCTGGGCAATTGCTATACCCGTGCAACCATAAGCCTAACCTTAGTGTCAATCCCATTTCTATGCCAAACTGGGAAGACGCATGGCATATGCTTCAAAATGTGGAATACAATGCTTGCATCAAATGGAAACAGCTATTGCCCTTCTACCTCTGGGCCATTTGGCTCACTAGGAACTCTAGTGTCTTTATTAAGAAAAGAAATCACATTAATGTACACCAAACAATTGCAAAAGCTGTAGAATACCACCATGTGGCAGCCACATCCAGGCCAGTTATGACAACAACCACCTTATACCTAAAGTGGCAACCACCAGATAACGACTTTTATAAATTGAACACTGATTGGGGCTTCATGCCTTAACACAGGGAAAGAGGGTATTGTGGAGGTATTCAGAAACATGAGGGGTGACTGGGTTCTAGGCTTCATGAGGGGGCTCCCAAACACTGATAGTCTTAGGGTAGAGCTCCAAGCCTTATGGTTAGGGCTAAAAATAGCTCTAGATCAAGGCTTGTCGCCCATTATAATTGAGACTAACTCTGAGGTGGTGCTGAAAATATATATATACGCACGTTGCGCGTGTACCTCATCTCAATGAATATAATTTTTTTTAATATTATATAAATATTGTATTGATAGTGGTGTTTGAGTTATAAAATAAAAAATTAAGAAAAAAAATGTAAGTTAAATGACGAATATTGATCCTATTTAGTCAAACGAATAGCGATTTAACTCTTAATACTACTTATATCATAATCGATTTTCCTTTATTTTTTTTCTTTCAACGCTGATTCCTTCTTAAAGGTGCAAATTTATGTAAACTATTGTGTCAATTTGAAAGACGATTTAATTGTAGATGAATTTGTAACGGAACTGGATTGAATTCTTTTGCTAATCAATTAATTGAAACACTTCGAATTCTTAATGTTAGCACATTCTAACTTTTAAATGTTTTGTGATAAGGATGTTGTATAGTCACTTGCACTTTCTATTCTTAACTCGATATATACCTGATCAACATTTTATTTTTGGATGTTTATGTTTGAAAAACCATTAGCGTTCTTGAATTTTATCAACCACTCTCTCTCTCTTGTATTCTTAGCTATTTTCTTAGTTATTTTTTTTTGGTTGAGCGTAGCTTTTATATATTATTCAAAAATCGATAAGGAAAAAAATATTGATGGAGGAAAGGAGGTTAAGTTAATATGAAACTTAATTATAGTTCAATATACATAATGATATAAGTATATATTTTAAACCCTAGATGAAAAAATTATTTAAGACTTTAAATTATACCATGGTATATATATTTTTCACTTTGATTTTCGTAGAAGTTTTTTACCTTATCAATAAAGTACAAGAACTCTATATTGTTTTCAAAAAAAGAAATCACTTGGAGTTAAAGATTACCCACGCAATCTAATTCTTCGTGAGGTAGAAGTTAAAGATTGTTCCTTTAATTTTTGTGATGGAAAAGATAAAGTATTTTTAATAGATTTCCTATGTTTGTTTAGATTAAGCCTTATAATAGTATCTGTTCTAGTTGTATGCACGTTATTGTTAAAAGGTAATCCAAGATAATAAGGATTGATTGAATTATAAATACTTTCTACAATTTAAATACGGAAACAGTAATACACATAATTTAGTTGAATTAAGTGTCCTAAATATTAGGAAAATAATTAAATATGCTTATTTCTAACTACGAGGGAAATAATTAAAATAATTATTTTATCTACTATGAAATCTATTTTTAAAGGGTAAAAAAAGGCGAACGACATTTCTTAATACACATAATTTAGTTGATTTAAGTGTCCTGATGTTACTTGATTTTCAAATCAACCCGATTTTCATGACCCAACCAAGAAAGCCTTGAGTCATCAACAAGAAGAACCTGAGTCAAGTGATCAGCCGTCTTTTATAATCCCTATGTCATCTGCCCATAGAGAAAACAATGCTACTACTCCTCCAGGGGAAGATGCGGCCTAAATATTAGGAAAATAATTAAATATGCTTATTCCTAACTACGAGGGAAATAATTAAAATGACTATTTTGTCTACTATAAAACCTATTTTTAAAGGGTAAGAAAGGCAAACGATATTTCACTAAGGCCCTTCGTGCTTTTAATATAGTATATATATATATATATATATATAGAAGTATCTAATTAACCAAAAAACAAAAAGAATGTCTATTTGTACGTGATTTGTTTCATTAGACTGATTTAGATATGCTCCTATGTTACAATTTTGAGTACTACTCTAAACTTCAAGATGATTTTAGACTAGGCTTCAATGCTTCAAAAGTCATTATTCTTAGTATTACTACGTAATAAGTCACATCATATACTTTAGTGAATGTTTAGATTGGCTTTTAAAAAGTAGCTTATAAGTTAAAAGTCAAAAGCCATAAGTTGATAATTAAAAGTGAAAATATCATATTTTTAATTTGATACTTCTCGTAATATGAAATGAACAATTTCAAAACCCTAGAAATTGATTCTGAAACGGATACTTCGAAGCCAATTGATTGAAAATGTCATCAAAAATGTTAACAAAAGCTATAATTTGAACAGATTTATAGGATCTTTTTTTTTTCTTTTTCTTTTTTGTGTGGATTGCACTAGGCTATGGCATTTGGAGCTATAGTTTAGGTCGGATAATTTTGCAGAGTTTGCGTGAACAGAGGAACATGAAGAACCGGGAATGAACAGAGGAGAGTTTTGTCAAAGAGAGAGGTTAAAATGAGGGGAAGGGGGTCGGTCTATGGAATAAATTAGGGGACCCCGATCTGTTGGATTAGGGTTTTCGCGCCCTTGATGTGTAAGACATCCATTGGTCATTTGCTGACTGGATGGACACGTATGTGTATGTGTAATACACGCGCGCATGGTCTCTTGTCAGATGTGTATATTAGTTACGGAAAAAATGAGTTCGAGTGTTCAAATGAAAAAATAGAAAGTTTATGTATCGGCTTTTAAAAACCCGACAAGTTAAGTGGCCAGGAAGCCATTCTGCCTTTATGATAAGCTACGAAGTTTGTTTAATCGGGTAAACTGACAAAATCTTGCTACAGTAATGTAAAGGGCCAAATATGGGGAAATAAAACATTAGCCGGTAGACCGACACTAAATATAATACTTGGCAAAAAATTATATCTTTTTATATAATACACATATATAAAATATATATTATTAATATTATTTTTAAAAGCAGGTAAAAGTATATACTTCTCAATAAAAATTATCACTAAGTTAAGACAGTTGAACTAATGTGGATAAAAGGATTGCATGGGAATTAAATGAGATTTAAGTCTATGAACCATCTTGAGAGCAAGTAAACAACCAGATGCAAACTGCCAAAAATTTGCCGATTTCCAATTAGACGCTACGTCAACCAATATTATCCACACTCAGCAGTCATTATCCAAAATCCCATCTTCAAAAAAAAAAAAAAAAAGTCAATATATAAGAGGAAAATAATGGTGTAACATTTTTTCCAATATATAATGCAATTAATCCAATAAACTCCAGCCACTCCATTACTCCTATAGCAAAACTCAATTTTACCCTCGCCTGTTGTTTTTATGAGCTAAAAACTTCCTTATTTAGGGGTATTTATGTCATTCTAATCATATTATGAGAAATGATAAGTGGAAGTCTTTTTTTAGTTTTTTTGATTCCCAAGATTATTTTATTACCAATAATTTATGTATTTAAAAAAGAAAAAAGGGTAGATGAGCTCTTTTTCTTGTTATACTTTTTTGTTTTTCTGGTTATTCTCTTACACTTCACAGTCATCATATCTTTGGGATTTGATCTGAAGAATATTAGTGGCTTCTAAAATTTTGCTGGATAAATTTTTCAGTTTCCGGTAAATCAATAACAAGAAATTAAACAAAACCCAATTCTCATAATACACAAATCATTTATCTTCCATTTTCAAGATTCATCCTTTATCCTACAATTTGTGTATATTACAGTTGACCACACTGTAAAGTTCTCATTTTGACCCCATTCCCTTATCCGCCATTGGGTATGAATTAATTTTTGTGCCTTCTTTTCCTATTGAATTGTACTTTCGTAATTGTTTTGCTATGTTCTTGTACAGTTTAGGGTTTATGTGAATCTGTTTCTTGTTCAATATTGTGGTTTTGTGAATATTAGGGCTTGTTCTTTATTGGGTTGGATTGATATTTGTGGTAGAGTAAGAAGGTGTAGTGTTTAAGTGATGGTGGTGGTATCTGGGACTGGAGACCCTGTTGAGTCATTTCTGAATTCAGTACAATTTGTTAAGAATGCGTTTTCGCCGATAGAGTTAGGTATTAAGAAAGTGGCAAAGGATTTTGAGCATTGTTGGCCTGGTCCAAAGACTGGGAAAGTTGAGAGTTGTACTAGTAGTTGTGGTTCTGGATTAGATGTCAAGAAAATGAGTGTAGTTAAGCAAGGTGATGAGAAAAAGAAGGGCTTGTTGATAAAGTTACCGATTAAGATGTTCGTTGGAATATTTGGGAATAATGGGCAGACCAATAAAGGGGGCAATAATGTGGCTAGGAAAGGGTTGAAGGAGAAGTATGGTGGCAGCAAAGGGGATGGGAGTTGTGCGAACTGTCTGCAATTTGCTGTGGCTTGGTCATTGTTGATGAATGGTTTTGTTCAGGCTGTTCCGAGCCCCTTTAAGACTGTGAAAAAGCGTGTTCAGAAGGCGAGCAATGAGGATAGTGCTCGTGATGATGTTAAAGATAATCTGAGGGTAAATTATGTGAAGGAAAAGAAGCACAAAGAGGGAAAGAATTTATCAGTTGAGTGCTTTCTTGGTTTTCTTTTTGATCAAGTAGCTTTGAATCTTCAAAAATTTGACATAGGAGTCCAACAGAAGGAATGTCAGATTGCCGAGTCTAATCAAATTCCTCCGCCTGCCAATAAATTTCATCATTTCAAGATTTTTGTCAGTATTTTAGAGGGGAAAAGAGCTGATGTCAATGGATTTCTTGGGAATCTGAATTTTGCTAGAGTAGGAGGTGTTCCTTCAAGTATTGTTGATGTAGATTCTTCCGTGGGAGAAGAGAGAGAAGGTGGTGTTAACGATATTGGTGGTCAAGAAGAGAGCACTGGAAATTCCGCAAGAAGTTTAGCAAATGGTTTGCTCAGTATTCCATTATCCAATGTCGAGCGTTTGAGATCAACATTGTCCACAGTTTCAATAACAGAACTAATTGAGCTCTTGCCTCAGTTAGGACGACCTAGTAAAGATCATCCTGACAAGAAAAAGCTGTTCTCTGTCCAGGACTTCTTCAGATACACTGAGGCTGAAGGTATGCCTTGATCCTAGTTATAAAGTTGATCTAAAGTTTGTCCTTTCCAAGTGACTCTGTTAACATGGCTTTTGATCTTTACATGAATTGTTTCTATTGGTCAAAAATCAACAAATACTGAGATTTCGTCATATCTGCGTGCCTTACAGTAGACTGATTACGTTTTCTGATCTTCTCTTTCATATTACTGTACATGTTTTCTTGGGTCTTTAGGTATAAAGAAGAAAGACCAAGACAGAAATTAATGGCATTAGCATCATACTCTGAGAACTTTGTGCTCATTTGTTGATCTAATGATGTTGATGTCTTTGTTTTAGTTTCCTTTTGCCTGCAGCTTTCTATTTTACAGCAGCTCTGTTTCTTGTACATTTTCTTCACTACTTCAATAAGAAATCTATATTTATGTTATCTTTTAATTCGACCTTCATCGAATAGTTAGTAATTATGTCAAACCTAAATCAAGTTTGTTTGAGACTTTGAGATTGTCAAGTATGTGTCAACAAGAGACTTGTGTTTTGGCTAGTTAGTCCACTCATCTTTCACGCATTTCTCAAACCCACAAAAAGTTTCTAATTTGTTGTGATTGAAAATGATGAATATTTTAGCAATCTATACTCCTTAACAACTTATCTCGATTTCCTTGAGCATAGAATTTCCTTGCTCTTCTGTGTGTGATCCGCAAGGCAAAGCCGATCCTAAAGCCAGATAAGGGGGGGGGGGGGTTGTATAGATTGTCGGCCAGCAGAAAAGTAGAGCTATAATGGATTCAGAGGATTCATATAGCTGAGCACAACTAGTTTAGGATTGACGCAAAGTTGATTGATTGATATAGGATTTTCTTTACCTTTCTTGCTTCAATGATCCCTTCCAAACAAAACCTTTATGTGGCTCCTCTGAGGTGTTTTTCCCCCAATTTCTTTCCCTCGTGTTATTTATCAAGCAAAAGCATATCTTTAATAAATGGTAACCCTGTCAGCTGTATTAGTTTCCAGCATATAAGATTGACAAGTTAAATGGTGGAAAGGAGAACTGTTCTCTTGTAACATGAGATTGGACGTATATTAATTTATGCACATACTATGTTGTTCCATGAAGCTCTGCTTAAACTTGTTGCCACTTGTTTACTTAAAGCCTTAATATTACATAACGAGCACCTTGGAAATATAGTTGGTAATGCTTGACCTGCTATAAGCAACAACTTCACCAAGTCCTTGGGGCTTCAAATCATATACTCGGAGTGGCTAAAATAGAAACCTGATAAAAATTAGCACATCGTTCGTAAACCTTATTGTCTATGGGGGCATGGTGATAGTACATTTTAGTAAAAATGTGAGATGTGGAACATGTCTGTGCTAGATAACCACATAAAATATGTATGATCGTCTATCTGGCTGTCTCTTGCGATGAGATAGAAAGTTAGTGCAGAATATGTGGCTTGTGCATGGACAACAAAACTGCACAACCAAGATAAACAAAAATGTAAACACATAAAATATCTCTTATCAACTTTTGACTTGTAATAATAAGTGGAAGAAATTTTGTTGACATGGAGTTGGATGAAATGGCAAGTTCAAGGAAACAAATGAGTAGCTGGAGCATTGTTCCAGTAGCTGAACAATTCTCAACGTGATTGAAGTAAACGATTCCTCTGTCATTTGCACCTATTATTATTGTTATTATTGCTGCTGTTGTTAGTTGTTGCTGTTATTATTATTATCGTCGTCATCATAATCATTGTTGTTGTTGTTGTTGTTGTTGTTATTATTATTATTACAACATTTTTTCCTTCTTTGGGTTGGGATAAGTAAATTTCAATATTTGAACCAAGGGCTGCCTGTGACGTACAAGATCTCCATTATAAGGAAATTTCGATATTGTCAAGCATGCCCTTAGTCCTGTGTTGTACTGTTGCAGGTAAGAGATTCTTTGAGGAGTTGGATAGAGATGGTGATGGTCAAGTCACCTTGGAAGATCTTGAAATTGCTATGAGAAAAAGAAAATTGCCAAAGAGATATGCCCATGAATTCATGCGTCGTGCTAGAAGTCACTTGTTCTCAAAATCTTTTGGGTGGAAACAATTTCTGTCCTTGATGGAACAGAAGGAACCCACCATCCTGCGGGCTTACACTAGTCTTGCTTTGAGCAAGTCAGGCACATTGCAGAAGAGTGAGATACTTGCATCGCTAAACAATGCAGGACTTCCAGCAAATGAAGACAATGCTATTGCCATGATGCGCTTTCTAAGTGCGGATGCAGAAGAATCTATTTCCTATGGACATTTCCGGAACTTTATGCTGTTACTTCCATCAGATCGGCTTCAAGAAGATCCTCGGTAGAATAACTTTTCCCTTTTTGAATGATATGATAATACCTACAGTAAGATGTCAGAATATAAAAGAAGTTACAGTAATGAGCTCCTTGTTAAGGTTCACTTTGGTGAACCTCCAGCTTTTCACTTCCATTATCCAACTTTTCCATGTTTTGGGTCTTTCATTTGAGTTAATCCTGGAGAAATGAGTTGATTAGAGGCCTTTCTTTGAGATTCTTTTTGAAGACAATCTTCAATTATTGATCATGTCTCCTAGCTTGATCATCTGAAGATCAAATATACAGAAAACTAAATATAATCAATTGCTATTATTAGTGGTACTACTGCATGTTAATCACTTTTCATGTTTATGCTGGTGGAGATGCAACTAGACAAGATGTTATAGGGGCATAACTTGAAAAAGGTCTTGGGTTTTGGAAATTGATGATTTTGGTTCTTCTAACTTTTGTTAATTTTGAGACATTGTGATCTTAATTATGTTTTGGCCTTAGCACAGAAGAAATAGCAAGATACAGAACAATTTTGAGAAACATCCAGCAATTCTGTGTAGGGGAGTTCAGGTTTAAATTCGAGCGCTTTTTAACATTTTGTAGAGGGAAAATGTTTGGTATTAGAAAGTCTTACCTTTGGGAAAACGATAGAGTGGGTTTGTTATAATTATGGTACTTGCGAGACTTCCGTTTTTTTGGTGAGTCAATTTAGTTGACAATTGATGGGAAGATTCTCTAAGTAGTTTTTATAACTACGGATACCTACATAAAAGAGTGTCTCTAGGCGTGGAGCCTTTGGTTCAGTGGTGAGAGAGCAGCACGTGAAATGTGAGTTAGACGCACGTCATGAGTTCGAACCCTGCTGCAAGTAGAAACATGGTATTTAGGTGGGGAAGGGTAGATGAGCGGGCCATTAATCCACCGAGTTTCGGACTGTGCACTAGCTGGCTCTCGGGGATTTTCCAGTTATCAAAGTAAAAAAGAGCTTTCCAAACCACCTAATCATCCAAGCAATATCTGGTATTGTGTGTGCATGACAAATATGCCAAGAGTAATTAGATCATCTGCAAAATTTTCTTTCCTTTTGAAAGCTGTGCAGTTCATGCATGTTTTCTATAACTGCTTAAGGGATCGCATGCACTGTTCATCCATGTTCATACCGTGGTTTCCTTCCAATCCTATAGATTATTTTATTGCATTCGACAGTATCTGTACATTGCAAATAATAGCAGTATCCATACATAGCAAATAAATTAAGCGTCGATTTTCCCCATTTTATAATAATTGCAGTTTATGAAAAGATGATCTAGATCCACCTCTTATTATTACCCAAAAGAAAATAGGAAACAAATTGATGCATGTGGATTCCCTTTTGCTATTAATATAGCACTCTGCAGCTGTCTACAGGTATAAGGGACCTTGATACTTTGTGAGATATTATATGGTCAATGAATGTTGAAGCACAAATATTAGCAAAAGAAAAAGGGATGAAATGTTAGAGAGCAGATAGTATAATGAAATAGATTTTATAAGTGTGAATATTTTAGTGTTCTAATAGAAAACGGTGGAAGACACAATGTGTCTGTTAGTTAATAAATTCAGATCAAAAGTTGACTTGACACACTCAATATCAATTTTCATTTTTGGATGTAGATGCATGTGGAACCTGCAGTTATGATTTTTTTCTGTCTCAAAGCCATTATTTTGTTGATGTTACATGCAATTGCCGCTATTGCAAAGCCTGACTCTTTTCTGTGTTACTTTTTCTTTAATTGATAATATGGAGTCTTATTTCAAAACATGAGTTGGTTTTTAAAATTTTTTGTGCATGCAGAAATATCTGGTTTGAGGCTGCTACGGTGGTTGCTGTTCCTCCACCCGTAGAAATTCCTGCTGGAAGTGTCCTAAAGTCAGCATTGGCGGGAGGCCTTTCTTGTGCATTGTCGACATCCATAATGCACCCTGTGGATACGATTAAGGTAAAGATTTTTCTCTCTTTTTTTTTTTTCTTTTCTTTCCAGAAGCATTACTTGTTGTTGAAACTTCTGTCATAACGTAGACCAGTTATTTATTTCCTTAAGTTGCTGGTGGAAATGATAAATGGTGTCACTCATTGATTGTTTTAATTTTCCAATAAAGAAAATTACCCAAAAAGGCCAAAATACGACAAGATATTGGATAAACATTAATAGCAAGATACTCCTTTGTCCCTAAGAAAACATACACCCTTTTTGTAACACCTTACTTCATCCAAAAGAAAAGAAAAAACTTACATCCTTTTTTTCTGTCCCAAAGATGTGACTCTTTCCTGGAAAAGAAAAATCTTCCTCCAACAATTCAAACTAATATAAACTGACGCTACTTCGTAATTTTTCAAACTTGATATATCGTCTTACCAACTAATGGTTCCACTTTATCACATTTCTAAACTATTACTTAACACACACTCAATGTAGTAAAACATTTCCCTTTTAATAAGTAGTCAAACTAGGTGTACACTTCCCTTTTTAACCAGTTTCTCAATTGGGTAAGTAAGTTTGTGTGAGATTATACTTTTCAGATAATTTTTTCCTGTTTGTTATTTTCAATGAAGCATAAGAAACTCTGATTCAAGGAAATAAATCTGTCAATTGTCGTGGCATAATTTTGGTGGTCTAGTGTGTTCCGTCCATCTGATGTCTTGGATATGGTGAAATTAATTTTGAAATTGAATAGCAATTCGTTAGAGTGAAAATGTGTATTCTGAAAATTTTGGCTGGTTCATCAGACACAAGTACAAGCATCAACGCTTACCTTTCCACAAATCATATCGAAGCTTCCCGAACTTGGAGCAAGGGGATTATACAGAGGTTCTATTCCTGCTATTCTAGGGCAGTTTTCAAGGTTAGTCCTTTTGTGTAACAAGAATAACAACAAACCCGGTGTAGTTCATGTATCTTGGTAAAAATGTCCTTTTTTTTTTTGTGTCTGGATTGTAAATTTTGATTTGTCATTGCAGCCATGGCTTGCGTACTGGAATATTTGAAGCAAGCAAAGTTGTGCTGATTAATATTGCTCCTACACTTCCAGAGCTACAGGTAAGGGTTTAGCAGTGGAATCCTTCTGAGGGGTTTTCCCTCTCTTTCTGCTAATATTGTTCAGTTTAAATTTTTTGTAATTCATTAATACCACACCAAGGTGGTGCTATCTTTGAAACATGTGCTGTGGCTATTCATACAAGCAGGTGTTCCCACTGCCAAAAATACAAAAGAAACCAAATAAAACTTTTGACTCTCTACATCAGGTTCTCAACTTCTTCAAAAGGTTCTCCTATTTCCGTCTCTCTAAAATAACCAAAATACAAAAGCCTGTAATTTGGAATTATATCCACCTTTATGCTAGGAGCACCTGATGAATGCTGAAACATGAAAACTGCATATGTAAAAGCCCACAGTGGCAAAGTCACAATGAAGTAACAGGTGGTTGACATCGCCCAATGCAAGTCAAATAAACCACAATGCATATCCTCCTTGGGTTATTGATGGTCTTAATGCCCCCCCCCCCCCCCCCCCAAACCCAAAAAAAAAACCAATTAAGGAAAAAAAAAAAAGCTTTGATGAGATGGCCATAGTAAGACTTAACTGAGAAGTGCTTCGTGGATGCTTCTTTGTATCATTCTATCCAATTCTCCAAACGGTGTAGCTATATAATCTCAGCAAGCATGACGTCACCTCGTCATACGCCCAACCCTGAAGGGGTTTGGACTTTTGAAAGATATCTCTCATGACAGTTGAGAATCGTCTCAAATCGCAGCTACTGTAACCATCTTGTCTGTTGCTAGTGCAAATAATCTCAGGAAATCATCTTCCAGAGTATTTTCACCACACCAAATATTTAACATTAACCGGACTCTTTTTGCATTTTTACCGAGAACCAGACTGAGCTTTGAACTGTCCAGTCTTCCTTTGGCATACTTTCCACAGAATCGTCCATAGGAGGAGGTCACATCTTTTAGCAACAGCCAAGCAGTACTTCACATTAATCACCATCTTCTACATGGCCCCATCTTCATTGGCATAGTTCTATAGCCACTTTCACAACAAAATGTATTTAAACATCCCCACTTTCGGAATTCTCTTGCATGCTCAATGAGAGCTGATGGTAGTTGTAGTTTGCAACCATTTACTGGTCAGAAAGTAATCTGGTAGAAAGATTATGAATTAAAATTTTGTAGGTTTTGAGAAAGTTGGCAATCAGCTTAATTAGGTCAATCTTTCGCCTTGATTTTAAAAAAGATTGGACCTTAACTTTTGCAGAATGGTAAAACATTTCAGCTTTGCACGGATAACATTTCAAAAGTCCTGTCTTTGATAAATTTGGTATATCACCTCTTCAAACAATGTCTTTGGTTATCCATTTACATGATGGTCAGTTGAGGCCTTTTTCTTATTACCATCTTTTTGTTCCTTCTATTATTGATTCTCAGCTTATAAGACTCTTTCACTGTGGTTTATCCGGTGGCCACCCAGCTGATTCTGCCTTCTGATGGTTCCATTTACATTGGAGGGCCCAATTAGTTGACTGGTTTCTGTCAGCTTATGTACTTCATTTTAAGCGTCCTAGGCAAGAACACAGCACTGTTGACTAAAATGACTACTCATTCTTAAGTTGAATTTAAAGGGGGATTTTTTAAGCTTTTGAATTATCCAAGTGTCCATTGGAGGATCTGCTCATCATTCAATGAGATTAAAGAACTCCTAGAACCTAGATGAGCTGCGATGACATGTAGGAAAGACCAAAAACAAATATGATATTATAACTTTCTTTCACATTTTTTAGTGTGCTTGTTTTGTTCTCTCTCTCCCTCCTTCCCAATTTTGTTGCTCTACAATTGATGTTCTTGGATGCCGCCTGCTGCCGCTGTTTTTTGTGCCCCATAGGTACACATGAAGGCTTGAAAATATCAAAGTAATAAGGAAAGCAGGATCAATTAGTTGAGCACTGACATGCTACATAGGATTATTTCCTGACTGATCTTCATTTGTTCGGATTCACAAAGCTAGTTACTTATCCATTTTCTTGTTTTTGGAATGTTATCTAGGTTCAATCTGTGGCATCATTCTGCAGCACTTTCTTAGGTACTGCTGTGAGAATACCTTGTGAGGTGCTCAAGCAAAGATTGCAAGCTGGTCTTTTCGACAATGTTGGGGCAGCAATCGTTGGCACTTGGCAGCAAGATGGTCTTAAGGGTTTTTTCCGTGGAACTGGTGCCACTCTCTGCCGTGAGATTCCATTTTATGTTGTAGGCATGGGCCTATATGCCGAGTCCAAAAAGGTAATTTTGCACTTAGTTAAGCTTGCACTATACTTAATCTTTATGAATTTTACTGTCAGTTTATTTTTTTATAACTGTTTAAAGCTGATATATTAATGACAAAGATATGACTGAAAAATCAGAAAATCAAGATATAAAAAGAAAAGAGAAAGACCTAAGTTCCTTATCAAAAAAAAAAAAAAAAAAAAAGAGAAAGACCTAAGCTAAGGATATAGAATTATAAATTCCGAAATATTCGGATCCTTGCTTGCATTCTCCTTTGCAACATAACTCGAGGAGGCCCAAGCATCTATCGCTGTGTTTAAATCAGCCTTATAATCTTTAAATCGTCTGCTATTCCGTTCTTTTCAGATTAAGTGCAAAATGCGGTGAGAAAGCATCTCACGTCTCTTATGGGATATTAGTTCTTGTAGCATTACCTAGTGAACACTGTTAAGAAAAATGGACATTAGGTCTAACTCAACTCCAAAAGGTAGCTCATGAGATGAGGATTGCCCAATACCTTATAAAGAGACGACAACCCATTCCCTCAACCAATATAGGACCCTAACCGACACCAACAGAGGAAAAACAGGTTACCTAGTTAGCAATAGCACAATGGAGCATGTAATTGTGGACTAATTTTGTGGTTTTCTTACCTGTTATTTGTTACAAAGTAACTGATGTACATTCTGCATTTTAAAACAGCAAAAAAGAAAAGAAAAAAACATTCTGCATTTTAAAACAGCAAAAAAAAAAATAAAAATAAAAATAAAAATAAAAAGAAGAAAAAGGGGAAACAGAATAGTTGTAGTACTTCATAAGTAGTAAAAAACGTGACAGGAGTCATTTCTAACTGACAGTGAATCTTCCCTTTTAGCACTCCTGTTATCCCAGTTTTTATGTTACTTTTTCCACTTTGGGGCGTTCTTATAATATTATTCTGTTCGATTTTTTCAGCTTTTATTACTCAAGTTTTAAACTTTAATATGATGCTTTCTTTATCCATATCCCAACTTTCACTTATTCAAGTTCATTTAACTATAACTTTCACTTATTCAAGTGCATCTAACTATTCAAATTTTGAATTTTGATGTCATGTTTGTCTATCAAACCAACATTTCGACTATTTTTTTAGTATTTTGTTCACCGTCATTAATATAACATATAGTCGAAAAAGTCGGACCCCACGATGTGGGATAATACTGGGTATGTTGTTATTGTTGCATAGTCGAAAAAGTTGATAATCAAGAAAAACTAATGTAGTTATATGGTGAATATTTGTAGATTCACAATATCTCTGGTGTCATTTCATTTGCATTGCTGAATGTTGTAAAATAATCTATTTCATATTCTCTCTTATATGGGAGATTAAT
Organism: Nicotiana attenuata; assembly: GCF_001879085.1. Taxonomy (NCBI): domain Eukaryota; kingdom Viridiplantae; phylum Streptophyta; class Magnoliopsida; order Solanales; family Solanaceae; genus Nicotiana; species Nicotiana attenuata. The sequence goes on along the minus strand of NW_017670762.1, from coordinate 275,100 downwards.
TACTTGCCTTATCACAAGTAGTGAATAATTATTTACACTTTTTTAAGACATCTAAGGAGACCTCGTTCAGTGGCGGAGGCAGGATTCCCCACTAAGGGGGTTCGAAAAAAGAAAAATTTAAGAAATTAGAAGTGACTGGCCAATGGTAGTTGAACCAGCAACCTTACAAAGGTTTTGAACCTCCTTGACCATCGAACTATGCATTTGGGCTGTGTCAAGGGAATTTAAAATATAAAATATAGAGGTACAAACAGGATTTTACCTTATATGTCCAGCGTAATTTTATGGCGAAGGGGTTCGGGTGAACCCCCTTCCGCCCCCCTAAATCCGCCCCTGCCCCTGTTGAGGAATGTTCACAATCATGTCTTCGATAAATCTCTTCTTTATTTTGTTTCTTTACCTTATACATTAGTCATTAACATTTTAATATTTGGTGTCCAAAATTACACCATATAAAAATTGGATGGATGGAATACAAAGTATTTCACAGTCCTCTGGATTTATTCAGCTTTTTAACATAGTATTGCGTACTATAATTAAGGAAAAGCATTATGCTGTCTCTGCTATATAAACTCTTGTGTAATTTTCTGAAATTCAGTTAGCTGGATCAGCAGCTCCTTTTAAACATCTATTATATAGAGATTAATTGGGTTGGTAGGCAATGGGATAGTAAAACAAATTTGTAGAATATTTTACGAATGATGAATTTAATGGATGACTATTAACTGGTAATCAGGTCTAGTTGCCTGAAGCAAAAGATTGAACAAATCTGAGTTATAATCAACCACTGTATAAAATGCATATATTTTCAATTTCAGCTAAAGAAAGACCCCTTGACACTAAGGTTATAATCAACCACTATATAAAATTATTTGTGTTGATTTCAGGCAGTGCAACAGCTTCTGGGGCGAGAGTTGGAGCCTTGGGAAACAGTTGCAGTTGGAGCTTTATCTGGTGGGTTTACAGCCGTCTTAACGACTCCATTTGATGTGATAAAGACCAGAATGATGACTGCTCCGCAGGGGAGGACTGTGACGTCATCGATGGTCGCATTATCAATTCTCCGTCATGAAGGACCCCTCGGATTGTTTAAAGGAGCTATTCCTAGATTTTTCTGGATTGCTCCTCTGGGTGCGATGAATTTTGCTGGCTATGAGCTAGCAAGGAAAGCCATGGACAAGGAGCAACTTGCTCAGAAAAGTGGCTAGCAGAACATCGGCTCGGATTTTGTGTAGAGATGGTAACATGTAAAAGCTGCTGGGAAATTTTGAACCTTTTCCAAGTCACAGCAGTGACTAATTGCATCGCATTTAATTTGTCGAAATCCCTGCATTTTCTCGTTAGAGGCGACAACCTTTTAGATTTGGCCTCTGGAACAGTTGTAAATTGTCATTAGCAGCATCTTTTGCTTTGTAATATCATTTTGTACATCATCTTGTGCAGTTACTAACCTCGATACATCAAGCTCTAGATCTAGTACAAAATGAACTGAAAACCTTTTTTGAAACTTCACATGTTAAACAACTGTTGAGCAGAATAGCCCAAGTCTTCTTATTTCTTCCTATATTTCTTGTGAATCTTTTCCTTAAGATTAGCCAAAAGGAATTTTTTTGAATGCATTATTGTGTGAATCAACTGCCAGGAAGTCCTGTTAAGGTTACATTATTGTTAACTTTGAACTTTAAATTGTATTAGAAAGAAGATCTTTATTTGGTATGTCGGGGAAATGTTTTTACAGAAAATGAGTCACTTATGATGTTTGATTGTCGGACTATTTTTAGGGAATTATTTTCCACTAAATAGAGGAATACCACTTGAAAATATGTAATTTAATTCTTGCTAAAATATACGGTGAATTAATAAAAAATATTTTTCAGGAAAGATCCATTAATTTCCTCTAACAAGAGGCATATATAGAGATAACCAGAGTTTTCAGACTTTCACAATTATCTGAATGTCTCTGTGTATACAACAAAAGGAGCCTATTTTTGCAAGATATTCTAAAGAAGTTCTGAATATAACAGTAAAGTAATAAGTATGATCTTTACCTACAAAAACTTTAATAGTAATAGTTATTTGCTGAGTTGGGTTTGACTTCTACCTTCTCATGTATAAGAGAGAAAAAAACAGATGCTTGATTAATCAATCAACTTACCTTATTTTAAGTTGGAGTTTTATATATGAATATAGATATTCAATCAACTTATAATACTGATTTCTATGAGCAATGACAAGTTCCATACCTTTGTTCCATACCTATGTGGCGTTATTTGACTTGACCTCATATTTAAGAAAACAAGTCTTAGACATGTAGTTATATAAATTATTTCATTAAAGGTAAAATAAAAAATTTAAAATTTAATTATTTCTAAATATATTAATATAATATATTTTTTTGGGACGAATTAAAATTAAAGAGTGCTACATAGACAAAAAGTAATAAATAAGATTTGAAAAATAAAATTATATTTGCACATGAGAACGTACATATTATTACTTATTTTGCTGTTGTGCGGGGAAGGAACTAAGTACTAACCATCTTATAATGGTTTTCCGTTTGAATGCATTGGGGCTTAGAAGAAAAAGAATTTAAAAAAGGGGTTTTGACACAGTTATTCATAAAAAATAAAATCATTTACTCTTGTCTACCCATTTGTTTTTCTACCCATAAACTAATTACATTTCCTACCCATAGTAGTTTTTGTAGGGAATTTTTTCTTTATTCTCCAATTCTTTTTTATTTCTATGCTTCTTNTACTTACTTTTCTTTTTTATTTCTTATTCGTCTTTTCTTTTTCGTTTTTCTTTTTTTTTCTTTTTTCTTTTCTTGTCTTTTTCTTTTTTCTCGTTTTCTTCTTTTTTTTTCTTTTTTTCCTTTTCTAATTTCATTTAACTTCTTTTTTTCTATATTCTTTTTCTCTTCATAATCTAATTTCATTTACCGTTTTCACTATTTTCTTATTATTCTTTTTTTATACAATAAGAAAAATAATTGATATAGTGAATATTTGTTCACCTTTTTTTAATATAACTAGTACAATATACCTTTTATTTTATTTTTCTTTCTCATTTTTTAAATTCAATTATTAAACTGAAATAATATCAGTTGTCGCTTGATCTAATACACTGAATATCACATTGACTGCTGTTGAGCACCATAAATTACATAATCAGATACTAAGAATCAACACGTGATTGCCATGCAAACCTTGATCTCCTTCCCTATAAATATCAATATACACTCTACTATTAGCAGTAATACAACCAGTTATAGAGCAAGAAAACATAGTCTACGGCAACAAAATCTCCATATATACTAGTTAGAATAAAAATGATAATAAAATATTAAAAAATATAACAAAAGTATAAGTAGCGAAAAAGACTTCTAGTACCATGTGATACCAATATGGTATATATGTATACCAACAGAGCATATGATTTGTCTAGAATATTGCTACAACTATCTGCGACTATACTACTCTACCAAAACATTAAATGACGCAATAAAAGTATGAGAAAATTACATGCTCGTATTGCAAGCTAAATATTCGCAAAACAACTTGCTCATTTCGTATACTAAGAGGGTATATAATTATATGGGATCGTTCCAACAATTGCCTATAACTGTAAAAACTATTAATACACATAATTAATGTCCATCGACACACAAAAATTCCAGCATTATTGCAACTCATGTCGATATAAATAATTTCATAAAATTCACTTAAAATGCAGCTAAAATAACCAAAACAATGTTCAAACTACCATATGATACCAATATGGCATATAACTATACCAACATGGTATACCGTTTTACTAGTTAATTTCCGGCAACTATATGACTATACTACTATTACATAACACACATGCATAAAGAGAAAAATAGTGTACCACATATTAATATAATAAGGTATTTCAAGATATTGTACTATATTACTATTATTAAAAGAAAATCAAATATTGTACCAATTAAATGCAGCTAATACAACCAAAAAATAATTCAACTAGCATATGATACCAATATAGTATATAGCTATACTAATAGGGTATATAGTTGGAATGAATTGTATACTAAAATGGTATATTTGTATACTATTTGGGTATACAATACAAATTCGTCTTCTTCTCTGGTTCAACTATATTTCAACCCAAATTTCTAAAATTTACTACAAAATCTCCACCAAATTGACTAAAACTTTAGCTACAACCTCCAATCAACTTTCCAAACTAACCCATACAGGATCGGATCAAAACAACTAAACACTCAAACAAACTAAGTTATGAGTTTCAAGTTTCAAGGTCCGTCAATGGTGGATTTAAATTTTTGTACAATAAATCTTCAAAAACCAGCATCAAAGGTACAATCTACACATCAAAGAACAATATTAGCTACGTTTAATTGGAGACCAATGCAGTGCTGGATCGATTTGATTCAGCACACCTGCTTATAATAACACACATGCTTACTATTTTTTTCCCATGTATGCTAACACGCAAAAGTAATACAAGATGGAATTATCTCCTAATGAAACTGCAATTTCACTAATTTGTCCTTCAACAGTACAAAATATAAGCACCAAGCAAGTATAAAAGAACTGCACTTATTACAAAAGAATATTCCATGTCCACCACTCTATATTAAAAGGTAAAGACGACACTAAAAATTTGTATTAAAAAGGAAGAAAAAAATAAAAACGAATAGCTAACCACTCCAAAGAATCTATTGTAGGTGGGTAAATAGTATTGATTGCATAGGTAGGAAAAGTAAATAGTTTAGGTATGAGTATTTAAGGGTAAATAGTTTAAATTTAATGGGTATAAAGTGAGATTTTCCCTTTAAAAAAGGGAAAAATCTCACTTTATACCCATTAATTCTAAACTATTTACCCTTTAATTTTCAGGCCCAAACTATTTATTACTTCTACCCATGGGGCCCAAACTATTAACCCGGTTATTTACACGGTAACTATTTTGTGTATGTCTCCACCGATGACCTTGAACCTGGTGTTGTGGGTGAATCCATATTATCACTTTTCCCTTCCTCCTCTTTCACTGCACCTCTATCTTTTCCCTTGTTCACAACTTTTTCCTTTTCCTCTTCTTCCCTAGATTCTTCCTCTTCCTCTTGTTTGTCTACTTCCATTTCCCCTGCACCCTCTCTGTCTTCTCCTATTTCATCCTTATCATCATCAGTTTTATTTCTTCACTGTTCTGTTTAACCTTTTCTTCTTGCTCGTTTGTTTCTTTTTCTTGTTTCTTCTCTTCTAGGGTTTCTTTCTCGGAAGCCATGGTAGTGATCTGTAGGTTTTGTCTGTGTGTTGAAGAGTAAAAAATCTTTTGAAGGAAAACTGTTACAAATGAGTGAATTTGACCATATTTGTCAGATCCAGAATTGAGTACTAGTAAAGATCGCGGGAATTTTCTTTTGGAAAAGGCGGATATATTTGGTTAAGTACTTATTAACTACTGAATTTCTCGTCAAGAAAGGGTATACATCCAGTAGCTTCCTATAGTGAAAGAGGATCCCAACTAACATGGAAAACTATGTAATCATCTAACATTTGTTCCCGTTTACATTGCCTATGTCCAACAATTTGCAACTGCTTATGTCAAAATTATCTTTTCTTGTATGTTGAAATCTTCTACAAGTACATCAGAGGCAAACACAACCTCCAGACCACCTCTTCTCCTCAATGAGCTACATGTCTGCTAATGCAAAATCAATTTAAATTCAAAAAAAAAATTCTTATACTAAATGGAAGGAGAACATGTATTGAGATTTGTTTTGAAGCTCTTGAATTTAAAATTTTTAGTTTGAAGATTTCTTGTTTGATTCAAAATGGGTGCTGTTAAATATTGCTTATAATACCTTCTGGAAGTTCATACTGAAATTTGATAGCATTTGGAGCTGATTTGAGATCGAAATTTTCAGCTGAAAATCGAAGAAGAACACAACTACCCAATAGTATACTGCTACAATATACAATATGTCGTAGGAGTATATAGCTATACTGCAACAGTATACTGTTATAGTTTACAACATGCTGCAACGGTATATTGTAATAATCGAAGAAGAACACAGTTACCTAATAGTATACCCCTACAATATACAATATACTATAGGAGTATATAGTTATATTGCAACAGTATACTATTATAGTATACATATATTGTTATAGAATACCGTAATAATATGAAATATACCGTAACAGTATGCTGTAATAGCATACAATATACCATAATAGTATACTTATTACCCGTAAATTCACTTGCCTTTTACCTTTTAATTTGCTTTAAGCTTTTACCCAGCGTGAGGGGCAAATTGAAAATGCAAAGAAAATAAAAATATTATAGTATACTATATAATGTAACGTTATACTCTTACAATTAGATCCTTTTAGAATTTTTTTGAAATTTTTATTGGCAAGTGATATTATTTCAGTTTAATAATTGAATTAAATTTTTTTAACTCTTTGCGTACAATTGTATACCCTGTTGGTATAGCTATATACTATACTGGTATCATATGTTAGTTAATATTTTTTGGTTGTATTAGCTTAATTGGTACACAATTTGATTTTTCTTTAGTAATAGTAGAAAAAAAGAATAATAAAAATAGTGAAAACAGTAAATGAAATTAGACTATAAAGAGAAAACGAATAAAAAAAAAGTTAAATGAAATTAGAAAAGGAAAAATGAAAAAAATAAGAAGAAACCGAGAAAAAAGAAAAGGAGAAAAGAAAAAAAAAGAAAAAAAAGAAAGAAAGAAAAGAAGCATAGAAATAATAAAAAATTGGAGAATAAAGAAAAAATTCCCCACAAAAACTACTATGGATAGGAAATGTAATTTGTTTATGGGTAGAAAAGCAAATGGATAAACATGGGTAAATAGTTTATTTTTGTGGTTAGCTGTGTCAAAACCCCATTTAAAAGGGGTAGTGGATAGAATAAAGAAGACTAAAATGGTTCAAAACAAAAACAGAAAACACACCATAATAGTCAACATATGGAAGACTGCTGTTTGACTTTCACTGACTCGTGGCTATTAGCAGAATATATATTATTAGTAATTTCAAAAAATTTTAACCTATGTTTTGTGTTCACTCCTAAAAAGATTTTGGATAGGTTGCAAGCCTTTTCAAATCCGGCAGACCTACTTGTTCTCACTTCAACCATATCTTGCTGTTGATGACTTTAACTCCTTCCAATTAATTACTTCTGCACAGGAGTACCAAACGGGCGGGTCGGGTCAGATATAGTTCGGGTCGAAAACGGGTAATGAAAAAATGGATCAATTATCCGACCTGAATCACATTTAATACGGATAAAAAATGGGTTAACCGGCGGATAATATGGGTAACCATATTATCCATGACTTTTTGCCTATGATCACTTTGGGAGCATTCTTAGTCTCCCTAACTTGAGATACCCCCAATTTGAGGCTTTACAAATGTAAAAGTTAGATCCATTGGTTATCCATTGGTTAATCATTTTCTAAATGGATAACATGATTCTTATCCATATTTGTCCCGTTTTTAAAAAGTTCATTATCCAACTCATTTTTAGTGGATAATATGAGTGGTTAACTATTTTCTTTTAACCATTTTGCCACCACTACTTCTACACAAGTGAAAAGGTCAATTAAAATTCGATTTTCCAAAAAGGTCTTAAAACCAATTGTCTAGTTCGACTTTATTTGAGGTTAATTGAAATCGATTAAAAGAAAGTGCAACTCTATATGTTTTTTCACGAGAACCCTAAATTTGGAAATTTTCGTACAACACTTTTATTGGTAGAACCATTATAATTTCTAGAAGATTAGGCGTAGCGTAACATGTAACATTTGGCTTAGCATGCTGTGTTTTAGTTAATTCATCAAGTCGTTGAAGTCTGGCAGAACAAGACCAAATTAAGCTTTTCTTAGTAGCGTATAAGGATAGCATTTTAGTCATGATATGGTTTAGTATTAAAGGCTTAAAACAATGTCTAATTTTGTTGGTTTAAGCAAGTGATACAGATTAAAAATTACGATATTTGTAAAGGTAAATGACTTCCACCTAAAAGTTACAAAATTATTGGATAAAAACCTTGGAAAAGTTCCTTTAGAAACAATTCAAAGTACTTATTAAGGCAAATAAATGAGTTTCAAAATATCCGGCATCAACTCTTGAACAATTACAAATTGACCAAGCGTAACGAATGAAATGGGCCGGCCATATTTATAAAAGAACTTTTCAGAAACTACTATGTTTTAGTAATTATTAGCTTGCTATAGCTATCATTTACTAAATTACTTCCTATAACTATGTTTTCAGTTGTTATAGACTGCAATGTATTTTTACTAATGTATTCATGAATACAGTAGCAAAGCTCGGCGTAAAACAGGGGAGTCCAGCTAAGTAGAGAATGTATTCGACTGTATTTGCGAGCTGTATTCGTGAATACAATAACGGAATTCGCAAAAAAAAAGGTCTTCAGCTGTTTAAAAACTGTAAGTGAATCAATTAAAACACCCCAAAAACAGAGCAATCTTCAGAGATTCAATCCCTCATTTCTTTTTTTAGTGGTATCTTTACTAAAATATTTTTTAGTGGTATCTTTACAAATAGATTTATATATTGAAATTATATAATTACATTGAATACAGTTAAATACATAAAAATATATTGAATACATGACGTACAACATGTCATCTATAGTGCAAATACATATGAATACTGCAGATACATTTGAATACATATATGAATCTGAATACATAAATTATATTAATTAAAAAAATGTATGAATACATTCTACAATACATTGAATACTTACTGCTGAATATATACTGCTGGACAAAATAATGAAACAAAGTGAAGCTTTTAAATTATATAATTACATTGAATACAGTTAAATACAGTGAATATATTAAAAAAGTAGAAAAAACTAAAGACAGTGAATACAATGAAATACATGGAATACAGCGAGATACATTGAAATACAATGAAAATAAGGTAACAGACTCTTCAAGTTCCTCAGCCCCAAACGCCGTCTCCAATCCACCAATATCCAGGCCGCCGCCATGTGGGGCGTCGCTGCCGGTTAAATAAAGACAGTTGTTGAAGAAGCACCAATTTAAAGGATCAAACGCAAACTAGAGACAGAACTTCTTTAGATCTCACAAGGCAAACATGAACAATCAATGCAAAATCTAAGAAAGTGGTCGCCGGCCGGATCTGTCGTTGGCGGAACACAACCCTGCTAGAGTTTCTAAAAGCAGAGGAGGAAAAAACCGGGGGAAAAAGAGAAGAAAGGGGAAAGAGAAAAGAGGAGAGAGGGAAGAGAGAGGGAGAGAGAAAAATAACACACATCGTATTTAATGGTTTAATGGTAGGAAGTGACATAAATAGATATTTTGCTATAAAATTAAAAGGTAGCTATATGAGATAATTTTTAAAAGGAAATTTATTTATAATAAATAAGGTATCAACCTTTGTTATAAGAGGTAAAACTTCCTACTAAGGCGTGATCTTTGAAGTACTATAAATATTCCTTCTCCCCCACATTTGTACCAAACTGAAATCTTCCTACTCATGCTAATATTATTTCTGGAAAAATAAGTACATTCTATCTCAAAATTCTATGCTCAATTTTTCCTATCTTGCGAAAGATATTAATAAGAAGCTCTTACTCTTTTATTGCTTTCATATTATTCTCATTTTCAATTATTTGCTTAATTTATTCATTTCCAACTAACAAAGAGCTGTTTATTTCAAGTGAACTGACTTCTTGTGGCCTAATTTTACAAGTGTAATTGCTTTAACCTAATAACCAAATAATGAAAAATAATTCCAGTAGTACCAAAGACACTTTTATGAAAAATAATTCCACAACCCTGCTAGGGTTTCTAATTTGTATTGATAATCTTGAAACAAAATTTTTTAGCTATGAGAACCTGTCATTTTATATCTAATCTTTTCACGTAAAAAGAAAAGAGTACTGCTATATATTACATATTTTATGAAACGTATCTAACGAGCATATAAAGAATTAAATATCATTGAATGAACAGAAAGATTACGGTCAAAGAATTTTCATTTAACTTCTGAATACCGAGCATTATCTCTTAAAATCACAAGGTATAATATTTATGTTCTCCACTTCTCCTGTGGCTAATAACCTACACAGAAATTAGTGAACATCCTCGGCCTCTTTCTAGACAATTTCTATTTAAGGAGATTGTTTTCTCATTTCTATTATTGATTAAATAGGTCCTTTTAAATATATAGCTAATTATTTAATTATGCAAATTGGTTATGACTTTGGAACATAGGACTTAGAAGTTGGAACTATTATCTAAACAAATAGTAGGGTACTTTTGTAACGATAATCTTTGTTTTGTTCTTATCCTTTTCTCAATGTCATCATTTAGGCAGGGAGTATCTTTTCTATGTTTACATAACTTTTGCAAACAAACCAAGAAAAATCGTCACTTTTGCAACTTTGCATGATCCAATCGTTTGCCGACATAAATTCTAAATTTGTTTTTGGTCAAATATCTTAAAAAGTTGGTTATCGGGATTGATTTTATATATATATATATATATATATATATATATATATATATATATATATATATATATGNTTTTCTTACGTTTGAGTTTTTAAAGTGGGGTAGCTGTTAAATATTGCTTATAATACCTTCTGGAAGTTCATATTGGAATTTGATAGCATTTGGAGCTGATTTGAGGTGATTGATATTGAAATTTTCAGCTGAAAATCGAAAAAGAACACAACTACCCAATAGTATACTGCTACGGTATACAATATGCTGTAGGAGTATATAGCTATACTACAACAGTATATTGTTATAATTTACAATATACGCAACAGTATATTGTAATAATCGAAGAAGAACACAGTTACCTAATAGTATACCGCTACAGTATACAATATACTATAGGAGTATATAGTTATACTGCAACAGTATACTATTATAGTATACAATATATTGTTATAGTATACTGTAGTAATATGCAATATACCGTAACAGTATGCTGTAATAGTATATAATATACCATAATAGTATACCTATTACCCGTAAATTCACTTGCCTTTTCCCTTTAATTTGCTTTAAGCTTTTACTCAGCGTGAGGGGCAAAGTGAAAATTCAAATTTTTTTTTTCCGCTTTGATTTATTCTATGACTTGAATTCCAAGACTTCTGACTTCTGCAAAATATTAATATACCATTGGAGGACCTTGAAGCTTTGAAACTCATAAATTGGGTTTGTTGAGTTTGTGGTTATTTTGAAACTCAAAACAAGAAAATTTTTTCTTAACTCTTTGCCTACAATTGTATACCCTGTTGGTATAACTATATACTATACTGGTATTATATGTTAGTTAATATTTTTTGGTTGTATTAGCTACATTTAATTGGTACACAAATTGATTTTTCTTTAGTAATGGTGTAAAAAATCATAATAAAAATAGTAAAAACAATAAATAAAATTAGACTATAAAGAGAAAAAGAATATAAAAAAAAGTTAAATGAAATTAGAAAAGGCAAAAAGAAAAAAATAAGAAGAAACCGAGGAAAAAAAAGGAGAAAAGAAAAAAAAGAAAAAGAAATGTAGCATAGAAATAAAAAAGAATTGGAGAATAAAGAAAAAATTCTCCACAAAAACTATTATGGGTAGGAAATGTAATTAGTTTATGGGTAGAAAAACAGGGTAATAGTTTTATTTTTGTGGGTAGCCGTGTCAAAACCCCATTAAGTAAATCATAACTACTGAAATACTGCTAAGTTATTATCAAAAACATCTGAATCTTAACCCACCGATTGTGTCTATGAAGCCTCTACTGATAAACTGACGCACTGCGCAGGACATGAGATTTGCTGGCTAGTTCTCTAAGTGAAAGTAGAAATAGCTAAATAAAGATGACTCTAAGGAATACACCACGAACAAAAACGGAGCTCACCAATAGTACTAGAAGTGAGGGAAGTCCTAACCCATAGCCTGCTCGCCTGCAAAATCAGTTCCTACGTCGTACCGCAGACCAATGTAGGTTCCCAAAAGAGAACGTCAGTACCATCCATTGTACTCAGTGAGTCTCAACGACAGGGGGCGAAACTTTAATAACATATACATTACGAGCAAAGGTTCTAAATGCATGTAAAACATAAAGCTTATAAGAACAATTCTAAATTAATGGCATAATAGCAGTTTATGAATATTCTAAAAGAAATTCTTTTCTTTTTCTAAAAAAAGAAATACTTCTCTTTATACTTTGGGAGTTCCAACTATCCTGACCTATTTTTGTCTTAGTCATCGTGTGATCAGCATGGGTTCGATCCCAACCTGATCGAATAGGCCCAATCCGCGAGGTGCCACTCGCTTCATGGTTCTCAGTGCTCATGTATCATACCTTAGCCTGGATAAGTAAATTCTCAGCAACGAGACCCTCGGCTCGTGTGCTCCCTACTTTGGCACAAGTAGTTTCAGGAAGTCAACGCCTTGGTCAGGACCCTCGGCCTGGACGATGACCCCTTCTCAGAATAAAGGATACTCCCAAAGATCTTTTCCTTCTAAAACTTTTCTTGTGACTTTTCAAGTCTAAATCTTTTAAACATGCTCATACTGGAATCCTTGAATGTAAGGTATGGCGTAAAAATGAAATAAACATTCAAAAGTATTTCTAAAGATTCTTGCTTTTTCATGAAATTTTCTTTTTCAACATGAAAATGGCCTATAAGTATTACACAAAAATCTGAAAATTTAAGCACATATGTCAGAATAAATCATCTAACTTTAACTAAAATAATTCTAAGCTAATAGAATGTTACTGCGGCTTCTTGGCCAAATTCCAAATAGAGAAACAAAAAAAAGATCTGAACATATGAATTGGATTCCTCACAATATTTACTCTTACTGTGTTTCTAATACGACTGTATCAAACTGAAAATACAGATTCTGAACAAACCTAATAGTAGGAACTTTATTTCCGCTACATAAGGGGAAACAATTTGAAATTAAATGTGAGGCAGAAAACTTTTGAGTTGGGAAAAGTAAGATGAGCTACTCACTCACTTCAATTAAGTACATATTCACTCTTTTAGCCAATTCATCAAACACCTTGTATGCATACTTTTGTAAGTTAAACCATTTTGGTAAAGGATTATATCAACTCACCTCAAAACTTCTCGAGCCAATACGTAGACCCCATTCCAATTGACACCAGTCAAACAAGTGATTCTACAACAGTCAATGCATTTTAATTAATTTCAAAGTTTCGCACCTAAACACGTAACTTTACTGTTGATATAGCAAAAGAAGGGAATTAACTATTCAATTCGTACCTATTACTACTGCAGGGTAATTGACAATAGGGAATTTTATATACCTGAGTTCAAGGATTAGTGATTTGTAAAGAACCATTTTTCGTTGCCTGCGTGAGTTTCGTGACTCTCTGTTTCATGAGTTTGTTCTGTTTTTGTCTAAGGCTTTATCCTTCTAATCCTTTTCGTGAATAACAGAACCTTGTTCTGTTTTCTTAAGGCTTGAAGCCTTTTGTTCCATCAGCCCTTTTATGGGCTTTAGGCCCTTTTTCCCTTTTTATTTTTTGTTTTTTTTAACTTAACTAATAATTAATGATACCCACTTTTATTAATTAATAATTAAAATTATTAATATTTTTCTAATTGTATGTCCAATTATTTAAGTGTGTGTGTGTATATATATATATATATATATATATATATATATATATATATATATATAGCGTGTCTCGAAAAAATAATAATTTAATTCTATAATTAGCGTGTCTCGAAACTTTTATAAATTTGAGGAGTGTTACATACTCCCTCTGTCTCAAATTATATATCGTGGTTTCTAAAAATAGTTATCTCAAATTATTTATCATTTTAGAAGTTCAAGAGTAAATTAATTATGTTTTTCTAATTCTACCCTTAATTAAAATTGTTCTTGGAGACTACAAATACCTTAATTTTGAGTAAGCATTAAATGAAGAGAGATAATATCTTAAGACATATATAAGGTAAATGTCACGACCCTAAACCCAGACCCGGTCGTGATGACGCCTCTTGTGAAGACAAGGCCAGCCGACACAAACCCCAAGTTTAATTAACAGATATAATGATTCATAATCAAGTCATAAATAATGATAATCCCAAAACAAAGTGAAATATATCAACTGCGAAAATAAAACACAGCCCGACATCGGGGTGTCACCAGTCACGAGCATCTACAATCCGTCTAAGAGTATGAAAAAGACAACATAGTCTATTACGAAACTAGGACAACGAAATAAAAGTAGGAAGGAGAAGCACTGGGCTGCAAACGCCGAGCAGCTACCTAGTCAACTCCAAATAAGCCTGCTGGAAGCAATTCAACCCTCGCTAGCGTGACTTGAGACTCCTGAATCTGCACACAGAGGTGCATGGAGTAATGTGAGTACGCCAACTCAGTAAGTAATAAAAGTAAAGGCAGGTGAGCGATAAGAAAACACGTAAATATACAGCAAAATGCTATAGCGAGGCAGTGTAAAACCAGCACAATACAGTAAACAGTAAAAACTCATAAAAACTTCTTAATTCAGTAAAACCATTTTTAAAACATATTTTAGCAGTTCAAACAAGTGAATGGAAAACTAGTATAAAATATAAAAACAACAAACAGCCCCTCGGGCAACAATACCAATAGAACCAGCCCCTCGGGCTATCTCACAATCAGTCGTATCAGCCCCTCGGGCAACAACATGGAACAACATCAGCCCCTCGGGCTATTTCACATCACAAACTGGGTACCCGCGCTCACTGGGGGTGTACAGACTCCGGGAGGGGCCCCTTACGGCCCAAGCGCAATAATAAGCCATCTCGTGGCAAAATCAACAGGCTCTCGGCCTCATATAAATCACAACCCACCTCGTGGCATAATAAATCTGGCCCTCGGCCTCTCATATATCACAATCGGTACCACATGCTGCGGCGTGCAGCCCGATCCCATAGTATCCTCACAACACAGGCCCTCGGCCTTAATCAGTCAGAATCTCACAAGCCACTCGGGCAACAGTAAAACATGATGCTCAGCCCAAAATAATATTTAAAATACCAAAAACGAGTAAAGATGGCTGAGTTGTGAAAAACAGTAGAGTATAGCAAGACTGATTACAAATACTAAGTCAAAATAGTGAGGAATAGCAGTAAAAATCCTGGCACGAAGCCCAAATATGACATTCAGCCCAAAACATGATAATAGCAAGCAATTTTCAATCAAATAACTAAACAGTCATATGGGGCGGACTAAGTCACAGTCCCCAACAGTGCACGACCATACGCTCGTCATCTAGCGTGTGCGTCACTTCAAAATAGCACAACGATGTGAATTCCGGGGTTTCATACCCTCAGAACAACATTTACAATCATTACTTACCTCTATCCGGTTAAATCTCTAGCTCGCGATGCCTTTGCCCCTCGTCTCGGCCTCAACTCGCGTAGAATCTATCAAAAATCAGAATCACGACGTCAAAATACGCTAAGGGAACGAAGCCCATGCAAAAATAATGAAATTACGATACGAATCCCGAAATTAACCAAACCCGGCACCCGGGCCCACGTCTCGGAATCCGAAAAAATTAACATCATTGAACCCTTATCTTCCCACGAGTTCATGCATATCAAATACTTCAAAATCCAACCACAAATGGCCCTTCAAATCCTTAATCAAAGACCTAAATTCCCAAGCCCTAGTTTCCTCCATATTTACCCAATTTTCCACAAATTTCAAGTCTAATCCGTGAAATAATACCATAAGGACGAGTTTTTATGATCCAAAACCTTACCTCAATGAATTCTCCTTGAATTCCCTCATCAACATCGCCCAAAAGCTCCAGAAAACGTGTTTAAAAATGGTGAAACCACTGAAAATCGCGAAGGAAAAATTATATACATTCTGACCCAGGGATTCCGCACCTGCTGTCCTTTTCCATTTTTGCGTCACCACTTCTGCGGTCAACTCAACCGTATCTGCGTTTTTCACTTAAACGGCCGGGATCGCACCTGCGGTCAGCCTTCTGCACCTGCGCCTTGGCGCCCACTTCTGCGGTTCCGCCTGACACCCTGCCTGGCCGCTTCTGCGGCTTGGTTCCGCATCTGCGGGAGTCGCACCTGCGGCCTCCCAACCGCGGATGCGGTTATGACAGCAGCCATAAAACTTCAGCTGTCCAACCAACTCTCAAAATCACCCGTTAACCACCCGGAATCACCCCGAGGCCCCCGGGACCTCAACCAAATGCACCAACAAGTCACATACCACTCTCCAAACTTGTACCAATCTTCAAAACACCTCAAACAATATCGAATCAACCAAATCACATCGAATTCAAGCCTAAAGTTCCAAAATCTTCCGAAAAACGCTTTTGATCAAAAAGTCTATCAAACCACGTTCGAATAACCTGAAATTTTGCACACACATCCCAAATGATACAACGGACCTACTGCAACTTCCGGAATTCCATTCCGATCCCTATATCAAAATCTCACCTATCAACCGGAAAACGCCAAATTCCAATTTCGCCAATTCAAGCCTAAATCTACCCCGAACCTCCGAAACACATTCCGATCACACTCCTAAGTCCCAAATCACCTCCCGAAGCTATCCGAATCATCGAAATTCACATCCGAGTCCTATTTCACATAAGTCAACATCCGGTTGACTTTTCCAACTTAAGCTTTCTTAAAAGAGACTAAGTGTCTCAAACCTTACCAAAATCTTTCCGAACCCGAGCCAACCAACCCGATAACACATAACACAGCTGAACAAGACAATAAGAAGCAGAAATGGGGGAAACGGGGCGGTAACTCATGAAACGACTGGCCGGGTCGTTACAGTAAAATAGTCAAAATCTTTTGAGACGGATAATTTGAGACGGAGGGTGTAACAGGTACCTAGTGTGTTAATCAAGGTGGGTACAAGCTGATCACGATACCGTTGTTCTTAAAAACTAAAATAATAATAATAATAATAATAATAATAATAATAATAATAGTAATAATAAACTATTATATATATTTTCTTCTAGAAAAACTGATGAAATTGATACTATGCTACAATAGTAGAGTCCACCTCAGTCACACATATGACTTTGTCACAAGAAAAAGCATGTAAGTTATAATACTACAAATACAATAGACCTAACAATGAGAAGTATTGTAGTCAGGGGTGGAAGGGGTTCATTCGGATCTTCTTAGTTGAAAATTGCGATATATATTGTAGTGAGTTGTACAACTTGTTCCTTTCTTTAGAACTTTCCTATTATCATTGATAATAATAGTGAGGGGCTTATAACATGACGATAATGTCGTGATTCAATTGATAATTTGATACTAGCGTGGGGCTTACAACGTGACGATAAATTCTTTCCATAGTTAATAGCCACTGGTTTTATTCAATATCTTATGTGTTGTATGTTGTTAGACGGAGTTGAAAACTAAGAATTTGTCTACTTCTATGCATTAAACAAGTCATGAATTGACATGGAAAGAAAAGCTATGACATCATAGCCAAACATAGTTTGCCTAACGTCTCAGGATAGTTGCTGAATGGGAAGTACATTTCGACAAAATATAGTAACTTTTTCATATTGGTATAAGCTTCGACAAATATAATTGTTACTCCATACGAAATAATTTCAAGACGAGTTTAACATATATACACTAAAAGTTTTAAAAGAAAACATTTAATATGGTAGTGAATATTTAAGGGGTGCATCTAACATCCCACAGATCCCGCATCAAAATAGAAGGAGAAAGTTAGGGACCATATAAGAGTGAGTTCAGGATTCAATTATTCAGTTGCCTTTAGGGGTTAAAACCCAAGGAGACAAAACACCAACACCCCAAAGGTTAGGCCAAAAAGGATAATATGCATCTTTACCAATATAGAAAAGAAAAATTTAAAAATAGTACTATTCTCTTAGATCATATATTCCTCAATATTTTTTTGTCAAAAATAAAAAAAAAAAGGAAAAAACAAGAGACCATGTAGTGATTCACCTCATGACCTCATCAAAGCTGCCTAAAATTGACTAACTAACCTTAGAGGAATTCATGACGATTTTTAATTTTTCGTGTGCTAATGTCCACACTATTTTCATAAAGTCGGGCGCCTGGCTGAATCATCAAAAAATTTGTGGGCCTATCAGAAACGACCTAATGAATAATAATCTTTGCTTCGCCATGATCGTTCCTCGTTTTTTCTGCATTTAGGTCCATAAAACAGGAATTCAAGACGATTTCCGATTTTTCGTGTGCTAATGTCCACTCGATCTTCATGAATTAGGACGACGAACTCCGAATCGCCTATAATTTTACGAGCCCATTAGAAACGACCTAATGAATAATAGTTGTTGCTTTTCCATTACTGCTCCTCATTTTTTGGCATTTTAGGGCCATAAAATAGGAATTCAGGTCGATTTCCAATTTTTTGTGTGCTTCTTCATGAATTCGGGCGACGGGTTTTGAATCGCCTAAAATTTTACGCTCCCTTAAAAAATAACTTAGTGAACAATAATCATTACTTCACCATGACCGTTCCTTATTTTTTGACATTTTAGGGTTACAAAACAGGAATTCAGGACGATTTCCAATTTTTCGTGTACTAATGTCCACACCATCTTCATGAATTCGCCGACACGCTCCGGATCGCCTCTAATTTTGTGGGTCCTTCGAAAATGACCGAATGAACAATATTCATAGCTTTGCCATGACAGTTCCTCATTTTTTTGCATTTTAGGGCCATAAAATAGGAATTCAGGATGATTGTCAATTTTCATGTACTAATGTCCATGCCATCTTCATGAATTCGGGTGCCGGGTGCCGGGTGCCGAATCACCTAAAATTTTGTGGGCCCATCAGGAATGACCTATTGAACAATAGTCATTACTTTTTCATGATTGTTCCTCATTTTTTGGCATTTTAAAGCCATAAAATAGGAAATCATGACGATTTCTGATATTTTGAATGTTAATGTCCATAACATCTTCAGAAATTCGGGCGGCAGACTCCGAATCGCCTAAAATGTTGTGGACCATCAAAAATAATTTAATGAACAATAGTCATTGCTTTGTAATGATTTTTCCTCATTTCTTGGCATGTCTGGCCATAAATATTAATTCAGAAAGATTTTCGATTTTTCGTGTGCTAATGTCCACGTCATCTTCATGAATTCAGGCACTGGGTTGCCAATAACCTAAATTTTGTGGGCCCATAAGAAACAATCTAATGAACAATAACCACAGCTTTGCATTGCTTTTCCTTATTTTTTGGCCTTTTAGGGCTATTAAACAGGAATTCGGGATGATTTCTAATTTTTTTGTGCTAATGTCCACGCCATCTTCATGAATTCGGGCGACGGGCTTCGAATCGCCTAAAATTTTATTGACCCATCACAAATGACCTAATGAACAATATTCATTGCTTCGTCATGACCGTTCCTCGATTTTCCGTATTTTAGGGTCGTAAAACAGGAATTCAAGTTGATTTTTAATTTTTCGCGTGCTAATGTCCACGCCAACTTCATGAATTCGGGCGACGAGCTCCAAATCGCCTAAAATTTTGTGGACCCATAACAATAATCTAATGAACAATGGTCATAGCTTTGCCATTATTGTTCCTCATTTTTTCCGTATTTTAGGGCCATAAAATAGAAATTCGGGATGATTTTCAATTTTAATTATGCTAATGTCCACGCCATCTTCATGAATTCGGACGACGAGCTACGAATTTCCTGAAATTTTGTGGGCCCATCATAAATGAACTAATAAATAATATTCATTGCTTCGCCATGATTGTTCCTCATTTTTCGGCATTATGGAGCCATAAAATAGGAATTCAGGACGATTTCTAATTTTTCGTGTGCTAATGTCCACGACGTCTTTATGAATTCGGGTGACGGGCTCCGAATCGCCTAAAATATTGTGGGCCAATTAGAAACGACCTAATGAACAATAGCCATAGCTTCACTATGATTGTTCCTCGTTTTTTGGTGTTTTATAGCCATGAAACAGGAATTTAGGACGATTATAATTTTTTATGTGCTACTGTCCATGCAATCTTCATGAATTCAAAAACCGGGTTCTGAATCGCCTTAAATTTGTGGGCCCACTAGAAATAACTTAATGCACAATAGTCATCTCTTCACCATGACCGTTCCTTATTATTTTTTTTGCATTTTAGGGCAATAAAATAGGAATTCAAACGATTTTTGATTTTTCGTGTTTTAATGTCCATGTCATATTCATGAATTTGGGTGACGGGCGCCAAATACCCTAAATTTTGTGAGCCGATAAGAAATGATCTAATGAGCAATAGTTATGGTTTCGCCATTATTGTTTTCATTTTGGCATTTTATGCAATAAAACAGGAATTTATGATTATTTCAAGTTTTCGTATGCTAATGTCCACGCAATCTTCATGAATTCGAGCAACGGGTTCCGAATCGCCTAAAATTCTGTGGACCATCCAAAATGACCTAATGAACAACAATCCTCGCTATGCCTCGACCATTCCTCATTTTTTAGCGTTCTAGGGCCATAAAACAATAATTCATGACGATTTTCTATTTTTTGTGTGCATTAGTCCAAGAAAAATTCATGAAATTCGGGCGACGGGCTATGAATCGCCTAAAATTTTATGGGCCCATCAGAAACATGAACGTTCCTTATTTTTTGGTATTTTACGGCGATAAAACTGGAATTTCGCCCGATTCACTTTCGTGTGCTATAGCCCACACCATCTGCATGCATTGGTGCGACTTGACCCGAAATGCCTCGCCATGGCCCACGCCATCTGCATGGTCCCGGGCGGCTGGCTCCGGATCGCCTAAAATTTTGCCAGCCCATAAAAAATTGCCTAAGGAACAATAGTCATTGCCTCGACATGACTGTTCCTTGTTTTTGGCATTTTACGGCCATAAATTAGAAATTCTACCCAATTTCCAGATTTTCGTGTGCTATATTCCACACTATCTACATGGGTCAGGGCGGCCAGACCAGGAGCACCTAAAATTTTGCCGGCCCATCAAAAATGGCCTAAGGAGCAATAGTCATCACCTTCACCCGGTTCCCAGATTTTCATATGCTATAACTCACACCATTTGCATGGGCCCGGGCGGTCGGACCCGGATCACCTAAAAGTTTGCCGACCTATCAAAAATGGCCTAAGGAACAATAGTCATTGCCTCGCCATGAATGTTCCTCGTTTTTGGCATTTAGGGCAATAAAATTGGAATTCCCCTCGATTCTCAAATTTTCATGCTGGGCGGCCGGACGCGGATCGCCTAAAATTTTGCCGGCCCGTCAAGAATGGCCTAAGGAACAATAGTCATCACCTCGTCATGATTGTTCCTCATTTTTGGCGTTTTAGGGCTATAAAATAGAAATTCTGCCCGGTCCCAGATTTTTGTGTTCTATAGCCTACACCATCTGCCTGGGCTCGGGCAGCTGGACCGGGATCGCCAAAAATTTGGTCAGCCCATAAAAATTTCCTAAGAAACAATAATCATCGCCTCACCATGATCGTTCCTCTTTTTTGGCGTTTAAAGGCCATAAAACAGGAATTTTGCCCGATTCTCAGATTTTCATGTGCAATAGCCCACACCAACTACATGGGCCTGGCCAGCTCGACTCGGATCGCATAAAATTTTGCCATTCCATCAAACACGCCTAAGGAACAATAGTCATTGCCTCGCTGTGACCGTTTCTCATTTTTTGGCGTTTTAGGGTCATAAAACTGGAATTCTTCCCTGTTTTCAGATTTTCGTTTGCTTCCCCCGCCATCTCTATGGGCCCGGGCGCCGGACCTGGATTGCCTAAAATTTTGCCGGCCAGTCAAAAATGGCCAAGAAACAATAGTCATCGCCTCGCTATGACCGTTCCTCGTTTTCAAGTGTTTTAGGGCCATAAAATTAGAATTCTGTTCAATTCGCAGATTTTCATGTGCTATAGCTCACACCATCTGCATGGATCCGGGCGGCCACACCTGCATCGCTTTAAATTTTTGGCCCATCAAAAATGGCATAGGGAACAATAGCTATCACCTCGCCATGATCGTTCCTCATCTTTAGTGTTTTAGGGCCATAAAATTTGAATTCCGCCCTTTTCCTAGATTTTTGTGTGCAATAGACCACGCCATCTGCATGGGCCCAGACGGGCAGACTCGGAAAGCCTAAAATTTTGCCGGCCCATCAAAAACGGGCTAAGGAATAATAGTCATCACCTCTCCATGACCGTTTTCTCATTTTTTGGCATTTTAGGGCCATAAAACTGTAATTGCGCCCGATTCCCAGACTTTCAAGTGCTATAGCCCACGCCATCTGCACGGGCCCGGGCGGTAGGACCCCGAAATGCCTAAATTTTTGCCATCCCATTAAAAACGCCCTAAGGAATACTAGTCATCGCCTCGACATGATCGTTCCCCATTTTTTGGCGTCTTAGGGCCATAAAATTAGAATTTCGCCCGATTCCCAGATTTTCGTATGGATAGCCCTCGCCACCTGCACAAGCCCGAGCGGACAGACCTGGATGGCCTAAAATTTTTTTGGTCCATAAAAAATGGCCTAATAAACAATTGTCATCACCTCGGAATGATCGTTCCATGTTTTTTTGGAAATTTAGGGCCAT
This sequence comes from Nicotiana attenuata, assembly GCF_001879085.1. Lineage (NCBI taxonomy): Eukaryota > Viridiplantae > Streptophyta > Magnoliopsida > Solanales > Solanaceae > Nicotiana > Nicotiana attenuata. The sequence continues at coordinate 252,421 of NW_017670762.1, read as the reverse complement.
ATAAGTTGAATTCCGTCCGACTCCTAGATTTTCGTGTGCTATAGCCCACGCCATTTGCATGGGCTCGGGAAGCCGGACCTGGATTGCCTAATATTTTGCCGGTCCATCAAAAATGGCTTAAGAAACAATAGTAATTGCCTCATCATGACCGTTCATGGTTTTTTTTGCGTTTTAGGGCCATAAAACTGGAATTATGCGGTATTCCCAGATTTTTGTGTGCTATAGCCCATGCCATCAGCATGGGCCCGGGCGGTGGGACTCGCATGGCCAAACATTTTGCAGGCCCATAAAAAATGTCCTAAGAATCAATAGTCATCGCCTCGCCATGATTGTTCCTCAATTTATGGCATTTTAGGGCCACAAAACTGGAATTCTGGCCGATTCCTAGATTTTTGTGTACTATAGCCCACGTCTTCTATTTGGGCCCAAGCGGCCTGAACCAGTTCGTTTAAAATTTTCCGGCCCATGAAAAATAGAATAAAGAACAATAGTCATCGCCTCGCCATGATTGTTCCTCGTTTTTTGGCGTTTGAGGGCCATAGACACCTATTGGAAACATCTAGAGCAGTTCTATTTCAGTCTAATAACCAAAGGAGTATTGGGGGGGGGGGGATATTTTGCTTATAGCTACTCATTTTATAAACAGATTTTCCTCTTAGTTTTATATTATAAGACCCCTTATCATGTTCTGTTTGGAAGTCCTCCAGATTATAATTATTTGAGACCATTTGAATGTCTTTGTTTTGTATCCACCTTGTATAGAAACAGAGATAAACTTAGTCCTAGAGCAATACTTGGGATCTTTTTAGGTTACCCTTTTGGAAAGAAAGGATATAAGGTTCTTGCCTAGCACACAAATCAGATTCTATTCTTCCCATATGTCAAAACTATTTCCTATTTGCTTTCCTTCTACAGATGATTATTTATTTTCCAAATCTAAAGATGTCAACCTTTTCTCCCCACAAAAACTAGTTCCTTCCAGTTCACCTCCTTTACACTCCGTTCAGCTCTTTTTTTCACCTTCATCCTCTGTTTACCGTGAAAATGGTAACAACAATTAAATTTATAAATGAGATTCTAAAAATACGTGATCTATTCCCGATCTAGTTTGGAAGGGTGATTAGTGTTAAATATGGAGTAAGACAATAGAGATCAAGCTAGCCAAAATAACAATCGAACCAGTAAGGGGGGTGTTCCCGGGCTTAGAACAAGCCAGTAGATACCTCGGGGCCAGGCCTCGAGCCTACCTCGGGCCTATCAGAGGTAATCTTATCGAGGGTAGTCGGGAAGGGGATAACAGATAAGTATGTGTATACAAAGCTTTATACCGTCAATCTTGAGCCAAATGACGAAGAACAAAACAAAGAAATAATAAAATGCTGAGGCGAGATATAATAGGCAAACTGAGAGAATAGCTATCGATGAATATGACTTAAAACTTAGAGAGGAATTCAGAGAGAGAGAGAGTATTATTGCTTTCTTTGTAAGGCCAACAGGAGATGTCTTACAAGGTATTGGTGATCCTTCTTTAATAGAAAAAAGGGGCATCCAAACTTAGCTTGAAATAAACAAATACAATAAAAGAACGAGATGTGACAGCATGCTTTTCTTTGTAGGCGAACTGGCATCGAGCCATTTGNGATGGAACGGCCTATCGCACGTCATCTCAGTAGGTTACAGATAGACCGGCCCTGTCAGGTGTAGCCATGTGCTTTGGAGACATCTCCTCTCACCCTGACCTCAGGCCCTGCTTCCTTTGATTCGGACCTCGACGATCCCCGAGGCCGAGAACTCGATCGTGGCCTCCTATCCTCGGGGTCTCGAGGAAGGCTGCCAAGTTTGTCTTGATAGCAAAAATCAAGTCATCTGATTTTACCGCGTACAGAAGGTAAAGCGGTTTGGACAGCTTACATATGTATATGTAAAGAAAAGCAAGTTTAGAGAATTTAAACACATATGTGAATTGGGAAAGGGAAGTCCTAAATTGATTAGCCTACAGGATCATACCCATGCAATGCCCGGTAATCACACGTGTCATTAACGCGCAGGTCATCATATCCTTTTACTACCCATTACCCAGTTATAAGCGAGTTTAATTAACGACCTCTAAGCGTGCTACTACCCGTCCCTTCCTTATAGTCCTGGAGGAATTTAGGACCTCTAGATCTGGACAGTTCTAGACAACCTAAGGCTTTTTTTAAAAAGGTAAAAATCTAGGCGTGAAGCAAATAACATGTAGGACAAGCAAATAGGGACAAATAGTTAGAAGGCTCATATTTACCTCCGCATGTATATAGGCAAACAAACAGCACGTCTAAAACATAGATTTTGAAGAAGTTCAGAAATCTTAAGAACATGATATCTAGATGAATGTTACAGATCAGGATATGCATAAGGAAATTGGCAGAATCCTAACCAGTTTGCCTACTGGTTTTACAGCCTGTTAAGCTTAAGCAGATTAACACAATCAAATGCAGTATCCAGTTGATATATATAGAGACTAATTACCTGAGGCTTGCCTAGGCGGGGGACTGTGTGCAATCATAATCACAGGAGATGATTAACAGTTTTAAGAAATTGTTCAACCTACAACATGCTATTCTAGATGACAGATATTTTAACAGGCGCCTTATTTATGTTTTAAGACATGATGCTTGTGTGTGAGGCTGTTTAATCCTTTTGATAGCCAGTTATTTATTTCAATCGAAATAAACAAAGTTCAAATAGATGCAAACAAAGTTCTTAAAGTAGGGTATCTAATGCATACATGGTATGACTATTTTTTATTTAAAACTGGATTATTGACCTAATGGCAGATCTCTATGCGATAGTACTTATGCACAAATCAAAAGTTGGAATAATGGTACATGATATGCATTATGCTGAAGCGATAAACATGCACGCCCTAAATCAGGATGTCTAGTGCTCAAGTTTGGCATGGTTTGAATGCAAATAGATATAGTAATCCTAGAACATGATTTCTAATGCAGATTTACACAATGCAAGACCTAGAAGCATGTTTTCTACCCAGTTTACCCACAGTACCCTACAACTACCCTCTCTTTTCACTAGTCACCCCAATATCTGTTATCAATTATTACAGATCAAGAATTGAATAAATTACATAAATAGAATATAAATTAATCTATACGGAGCCTGATGTAGGCCCAAAGCAAATCCTAGTGTACCAGGACTTGAGTAGTCTCAAATGCCAAGGATTTCATAGCCCAATTCATGTCCAGGTGTGTCAGAGTTCTCTAAGGACCTCACGGATCCCGGGCAGTGCTCTCACCCAACCTTTTCTCAAACAAAGATTAATTATGTGCAGGGTAGAAGAGCCAAACCTGATATGCCAGAGTTCAGAGAGAATTCAAGGATCTCTAAGCAGTATACATACCAGAGGGGCATGACTTAGTAATCTAAGAGCAAGTGAGAGTGCATAATTTGAAAAGGTTTTGGTAAACAGTATAGAGAGAACTCTTGGAGGTGAATAGATTTTCTGAAACCTGTACTAATTTGGTGGTAAAACAGCTTGAGAAAAGTATGAAAATACTTTGAAATCAAAACACAAATCACAGAACAACCATATTCAGAAACACTTGGCAAGCAGGTTCCACACAAGGAGAGAAGGGTTGGGGATACATAGAATACACCTTAGTGTATAGTGGAGCACAGAAGCAAACAGATGTACAGAGTTACTAAGTTAGTCACAAGGATAGGTGATTGAGACATGGAGCAAAGATGTTGATAACACATAAACCTCAAACACACAACTAGAGTTGCCTTGAGAGACTAGATGACTTAGCAAAGCAGAGTAGGAAAGGACTTAAATGAACAGACTAGGCAAAACACCACCAAGCATTCATAATGTAGACATGCCAACCAGACACTGAGCAAAACAAGATTTAGACATGCTAGACAAACAATAGACAGGCGAGTAAAGTTGAGACATGCTAATCACATATTGAACAAGGCAGTATTAGGCATGCTAGATAAACAGTAGACATGCAAGTAAAGTTAAGGCATGCTAATCACATATTAAACAAGGCAATATTAGGCATGATGGATAGACAGTAAACAGGAGCAGGAATAAAATCATGACTGATGAACTAAGGCAGTAATGAAACACATAGGGCTTCGATTCTAAAATTTAATCAGAGGCATAACAGTTAGGGAAAGAGAACACAAGATGCAAGACAGGTGTTGTGCAATTTCTGGCCTTGGCCTACAGCCGACAAGACTAATGAAGATCACCAGTAGCAGGAAGAACAAAGAGCTCTTTAGAGTGTGAGAGTAGTGGTGAACTAATGCCCGTGTCTCGAAGCAAGAATAAATGAGAGTATATATAGTAGTTAAGAGCATGGAGAATAAGGTAAAAGAGATCAATCCTTCAGCAATTAAGGAAGCCACAGAATCAATTACACGAAAATTAGTGTAATTTTCCCTTAATTAAGGGTAATTGCCCAACGGTAAAGGCAGAATACATTCAAGGAAAGAAAAATCAAGTGAGCAATTAGGGGTAAATAGATAGAGGTTTAAGTGAGGAAATAATTAGTGAATCAGTAAATATCGCAGTTAATTCAATAAGGTAAGAAAACTAATCAAGGTCGTAAATGAAGGAAATAATCAAGAATCAACACATAGTTTTTAACTGAGCCAATCAGTGAATCAAAAATTCAAACAGTACTGATTTAAGGGTAAAAATATAGGTTTTCCCCAAATAGACAAATAGGCTAAAATAGAATTTCATAAACATACAGAAATTAGCCGAGAAAATCGAATCAGAAACCCTAATAGAGGTGAACTAGGGTAAAAAATCACAAGACATTGAATTAGACTAAGGGGGAAATCATGAAAGTCAAATCACAGAACAAACAATGTAACAAGTAGCACGGAAAGACTCAGGATCGAAGCAAAAACATAAGAAAATTAGGGCTTTAGCATAAATTAGTTAGGGTTAAAGCAAACTCTTCGAAATCAGTCAAAACATATAAAAATAGAAGATTAAGTACTTAAAATCAGCAAAACGTTTTGAAGAAAGAGATTTTCAGGAAACACTAGTTTAGGAAAATGGGAAGCGACTCGAAAATCAGAAGATTTTTGTAAAACTCATGTAAAATAAGTTCAATCCATCTCAGATCTTGTACAAATCTGAGAAGTTCAAAGGACGAAATTAGGGTTTCGAGCAAAAAACAACATAGAGATGAAGAAGTAAGCTTAGAAATCCATAGGTTTAAGGTGAAATAGGAAGATCTTACTCGAAATCAAACCGGAACAGCCTGAAACAGGCAAGAAAGGGCCACAGGTGTAAGCGGACTGACCCTGGTCCCTCGAGGACCTTAAAGATGGCGGTACCAGCATAGGAGAGGCCATTAGAGGCCTAATGGTGGTGATAAACCACCATGAACAGTAGTAGATGAGTGACGATGAGGGTGAACTAGGTTAGGATTGGAGAGCATTTGAGAGGAGGAGAGGTGGGTGACGGCGGTGGGAGGAGATGAAATGAGAGGTTTTGGGGGGGGGGGGGAGGGGGGTCATTAGGGTTTAATTATGGTAGGAAGGTTCTGGGCCGTTGATAAAAAATAATCAACGTCCAGGATTTAACAAGAGTTGGGTCGGGTAGATAAGGGGTTTGGGCCTAGGGTCTTTGGGTTTCCTGATAAGGGTATTTGGGTTGGTAGATTTTAGGTATTAAAAGGGTTAAGCTTGAAATAAAATGGGCTATTTGTTAAATACCCAGGTACTTGAATAAAAATTATTTTATAAAAAAATTAGCAATGAGAAAAAATAATTTTCATGCACGGGGGTACTTTAATATAATTATTAAATATTTTAAAAATATATCGGGCTAATTTCTGGTAAAATAATGTAGTGATGTATGCATGGGCTATAATTGCAAGATTATTGCAAGTGTAACCAAAAGATGTAAATTTTGCCATTTATGAAATAATTTAAACTTAATAGGACCATAAATTAAATCAAGAAATGTTTTAATACATTTGTGATGCAATTTTGAAGTTATTTATATGAATAGAATACTGAGATAAATTAATTTAAAAAAATGTAAAAATTATGGAAAAATACCAATTGATGCTAATGCGTAGTTTTAAAGGTATATATGCATTTCAAAAATATTATAGGAAAAAATTGGGTATCAACAGCTGCCCCTCTTTACCCGGGAAGGATGAAAGAGTTTTCGGGTAAAGAAATGATGGCCAATTTTGACCGAATGGGATGTTCTGAAAGATAGAGGCCGGACTCTGGTCTTTGAGCTGCCTACATATCCCTGGTTTTACAGGAATCAGACCGTGTGTAGTTCCGATTCATTGACGGGATATACCGATGAAGTCATTGCAAGAATAGACACGAGATTTTGGAATAGGTGAAAGAATAGCTATGGTGAATGAGATAGTTGAAGGAACTGGAGCGAGGTCGCTCCTGCTGGGATAGCGGTTGCTTACTGGTCACCTGCAGATAAAGAGATGCTACAAACATGTATTTGTGCGAAAATTTAAACATGACGCGGATTCCTTTTGGACCATGAAAGTTGTCTTCTGACGGTTAAGGATGACGTCCTCAGACCATGATGTCCTGGGCCATGAATTGTTTAGTGAGGGATTCGCAAGCCAGGAAATGATGTTCTCGAGCCATAAAGATGGTGCCTCCGAACCATGACGCCTTTGAATAATGATATGCAAATTTAAGAGATCCTCAGGCCATGACATGGTGTCTTCCGGCTGTGAGAATGATGCCTTTAGACTATGACGCCTTTGGATAGACATGAGATACAATAATAATGTTTAACAAGACAAGGTTTAGTCTTGCGAGGTTGGGGGCAGAGCTTAGCCCGAAAGAGGAGCAAATAGATAGTGCCCGAGAGACATCGCTTAGTCTCGGTGAAAGAATGTAAATTGAAGGCAGAGTTTAGCCTCATGTAGGTATGGAGACAGAGCTTAGTCTCATACAAATGAAGGTAGAGATTATCCTTATGCAAATACGGAGGCAGAGATTAGCCTCATGCAAATATGGAGGCAGGGATTAGCCCCATGCAAATATGGATGCACGGATTAGCCTTATGCAAACATGGAGGTAGGGGTTAGTATCATGCAAATATGGAGGAAGGTATTAGCCTCAAGCAAATATGGAGGCAGGGATTAGCCTCACGCAAATATGGAGGCAGGGATTAGCCTCATGCAAATGTGGAGGCAGGGATTAGCCTCATGCAAATGTGGAGGCAATGATTAGCCTCATGCAAATATGGAGGCAGGGATTATCCTTATGCAAATGTGGAGGCAGGGATTATCCTCATGCAAATATGGAGGCAGGGGTTAGCCTCATGCAAATATGGAGGCAGGGATTAGCCTCATGCGTATATGGAGGCAGGGTTTAGCCTCATGCAAATATGGAGGCGGGGATTAGCCTCATGCAGGATGCGGGATAGGGCTTAGTCCCATTCAAAGAACAAATAGCAAATAAGGGTAGAATGTTTCTTAGCTGGGGATACGTTCAGTGTCCGGTGGCCCGTTCGATAGTGACTTTGAATGCAAATAGAAAACATCCCCTGGGAAAGCCTTACGACCTGGTGGTCGGCGTAACAATAATGACATTTGTCGATATGCTACCGCCTGTTTACTTTCGTGTATATATGTTTGTGAATGCTATCGCTATGTCAGATGTGCCTACGCTCAAAGAAAAAATTGTAAGTTCCGTAAAGGGAGGTTGGTTCGTGCCTTTGTTTGCTGGCCTTGCTATGCTCCGTTTGGAGGCCTCGTTTGAGTTCCCTGGGTTACACCTGACTGTTAGGAAAATAGAGTTTTCGAAAATATGCAATTATTGATAAAAATAGAGTTATTTAGAAACATATTGAAATATCAAGTAATTTTAGATGAACTAGTGACTGCAACACATTTCAGGGACACCGCAACTTTCTTATGTTAGAATGTTGAGGGTCCTCCTCAATATTCTGCCCCAGTTTGGTAGATCCTTCGGCCGTTTGCGGGTAACGAGCCTTGTTGAACCTTCTTCGGAATTTTGAGAACCCTTCTCAAAATTCTGCCCCAGTTTCTTAAACGACTTTTGAGCGTGTGACATATGTTGGTGTCGGCTGGACTTGCTCCGGAATTTTGAGGGTCCTCCTCAAAATTCTTCCCTAGTTTCTGATCTTGGGGGAAACGAAAATTTTATTATGATATGACCGAACCCACAGGGCTGCCTACGTATCCCCTCTTAAACGGGAATCAGGTCAAGCATAGTTCAATTACATCATGTAAATGTGAAACATCTAAGCATAATATCTTTTCATTGCGTCTGAATTGATTGGTTTTGGCCAAATTTCTCCGTCCATTTCTGCAAGTATGAGCGCTCCTCCTGTTAGCACCCTATGAACCATATAAGGACCTTACCAGTTGGGAGAGAATTTCCCTTTGGCTTCATCTTGATGTGGGAAGATTTTCTTCAGCACCAACTCTCCTGGTGCAAACTGTCTTGGCTTGACCCTTTTGTTGAAAGCTTTGGACATTCTGTTCTGGTAAAGTTAACCGTGACATACTGCGTTCATCCTTTTTCCATCTATAAGGGCTAATTGCTTATAGAGGCTCCTTATCCATTCTGAATCGCTGAGTTCGGCTTCCTGTATGATCCATAAAGAAGGGATCTCTACCTCTGCTGGGATGACAACTTCGGTACCATAAACCAGCCTGTAGGGGGTTGCCCCGGTTGATGTGCGAACTGTAGTGCGGTATCCCAACAAAGCAAAGGGTAGCTTCTCGTGCCATTGTTTGTGGTTTTCTACCATCTTCCTTAGTATCTTATTGATATTTTTGCTGGCGGCTTCTACATCTCCATTCATTTGCGGTTTGTATGCTGTGGAGTTCTTGTGCTTGATTTTGAAAGTTTCACACATGGCTTTCATCAAATCACTGTCGAGATTGGCGGCATTATTAGTGATAATGGACTCGGGAACTCCAAATCGGCAAAAAATACGATCTTTGAAAAAATCTACGATGACTTTCTTGGTTACAGCTTTGTAGGATGCAGCCTCTACCCATTTCGTGAAGTAGTCGATGGCTACCAGAATAAACCTGTGCCCGTTTGAAGCGGTGGGCTCGATAGGACCGATGACATCCATTCCCTAGGCAGCGAATGGCCAAGGTGAGCTTGTGGCATTGAGCTCATTTGGCGGCACTTTTATCATATCGGCATGCACGTGACGTTGGTAGCATTTGCGTACGTACTGGACGCAATCTGTCTCCATTGTCATCCAAGGTAACTCCTGAATAGCCTTAACTTTAGACGGGTCCAGCTCGATCCCTCGACGACTGACAATGAATCCCAGTAACTTTCCTCCGGGAACCCCGAATGCACACTTTGTGGGGTTCAATTTTAAATTGTACCTCCTTAACCTATCAAAGAACTTTCTCAAGTCTGCTATGTGATCCGCGACCCTCTTAGATTTGATAATGACATCGTCCACATACACCTCTATTTCATTGTGTATCATATTATGGATGATAGTTGTCATGACTCTCATGTAGGTAGCCCCAGCATTCTTTAGACCAAATGGCATCATCTTATAGCAGTATACCCCCCATGGTGTAATAAAAGCTATTTTCTCTGCGTCTTCTTCATCCATCCAGATCTGGTGATAACCTGCGAAGCAACCTACAAAGGATTGGAGTTCATGCTTGGCGCAATTGTTGATCAGGATATGTATGTTTGGAAGTGGAAAGTCGTCCTTGGGACTTGCTCTGTTTAAATCTCGATAGTCAACACATACTCTGACTTTCCCATCTTTCTTCGGAACTGGCACAATGTTGGCTAACCAGGTTGGGTACTCAACCACCCTGAGAACTTTGGCTTTGATCTGCTTAGTAATTTCCTCTTTGATTTTCAGGCTCATATCTGGTTTGAATTTTCTGAGTTTCTGCTTCACTGGCGGACACATTGGATTGGTAGGTAACTTGTGAGCCACTATGGTCATGTCATCATATGACCATGCGAAAATGTCCTCATACTCCTTTAAGAAACGTATATACTCTTCCTTCTCTGTTGGTGACAAGTGAATGCTGATGCGAGTCTCTTTGACGGTCTCGACGTCCCCCAAATTTACTGCTTCGGTTTCGTCCAGGTTGGACTTAGGCTTATTCTCAAAGTTTTCAACCTCCCTAACAACTTCCTCAGGTATTTCATCTTCTTCATCCAAATCACTACCCTCATATTGTGTTGCCTCATTACATGTCACAGTCACCGGTTCATCAGGTTATGTAATAATAACGTTGTAGAAGAAAAAGTGTAGAAAATAATAATGAAATAATAAGAGCAATGCATTTGATTAAAACTAAAAACATCCAGACAAGTACGGCTCGATGAATCGAGCATTTATTTTGAAACAAAATTACTAAAAATCTTAAATTCCTAGAATGGCTATAGAAATAAAATCCGCCAAACTACCTAGGGACTCGGCGGGCCCGGGACGGTGTGGTGGTCCAATTCCCGAGAATAGCTCCCTTCTCCATAGTTTGAATAGTGGGGCCTTCTTCCTCCTCCTCCTCAATTATTGCACTGCAGTCTATGTCTTCATCCTCCAAGAACAGATTCCTCAGCCCAGCTAATGCTTCTTCTTATGCAGTTCTCCATATTATATCAACTTGGTGAAAAGCTTGATCCAGATATGGCACTGGCTGCTCGAGAGGGTAATACAGTCCGCGCCATGGAGGCGACCAATCATTGTACTCTTTCCAGGTGTAATGATATCCGAGCCCGAAGGTAGTACCATGACCCTTCAGCTGTATCGGTTTGGTGATACCCTGGAGATTCTTCCCCAAGCCCTTTGCCGGGTTCATACCCAGACCATTCCAGTATGCTTTCTATTTTGCTACTCCACCATTTGACTTTCTCAACGGCATTGACACCTTCGATGTGATGATAGGTTTCCCCTCCCAGCCTTTTTCTATTTCCGATAACCGGGATAGTTTGACTAGTGTAGATGGGGTTACTCCTATCTTCGTGAATGGTCACCTCCTGATGGTTCCATTCGAATTTCACGGCTTGATGTAGTGTAGAAGCCATGGCCCCAGTGGTGTATCCATGGTCGGCCCAACAGAAGATTGTACGAAGCTGGTATGTCGAGCACCTGAAACTCGACGTCGAACCAAGTTGACCCCATCTGCAGGCAAAGATTTATTTCCCCATCATGGCCCTTTGAGACCCATCGAAAGCTTTTACGTTCATGCTTCCTGCCCGTGTTTCATGAAAACCCTTGTCCAATCTTTTCAGAGTATCCGACGGACATATGTTGAGGCTTGAACCCCCATCAATCAAGACCCTGGCGATGAATTTGTCTTCAAATTGCACCGTGATATGTAATGCTCGATTGTGATTCAACCCTTCAGGCGGTAGCTCATCCCCATGGAAGATTATTTTATGACTTTCCAGCACCCGCCCTACCATGTTGGCCATCTCTCCGCCAGTGATATTGTTGGGTACATAAGCTTCATTCAACACCTTCATCAAAGCATTCTTGTGCGCCTCTGAATTTTGTAACAGCGATAGGATGGATATCTGAGCTGGGGTTTTGTTCAAGTGATCAATGACGAAATATTCCCTTGCTTGTACTTTCCTCCAAAGGTCATCTGGCCCCGTTTCAATGACAGGCAGCTTGGTAGTGGCATCCTTACTTGGTCCTCCCAAGTGTTCGGGTGTATAGATTCTTTCGGTCCTAGTCATTCCTTGTGTAGCATCAGATTCCTCTATCTTTGCCTTTCCTTTTCTCCTAGCTTTGGCAACGTAATCCCAGGGTATTGCTTTTGAATTGAAAGGAGGTGTGGTTGTCACTGTCACCGTGAAAGGTGTGGCCACTTCCACTTCAAATGGAACAGGGGTGGCTGTAGGTGGAGTTACCTCTACCTCAAATGGAACTGATGTAGCTACCTCAACCTCGATTGGTGACTGAGTCTGTACTACAATAGGAGTAAGTGTGACTGAGGGTTTAAAGTCATCGCCTTCTCGAATAAGCCCAATCGACCCCTCAGGATCCCATTCTTCGTCTATCTCTATCACATGTATCCCACCACCCCTATGATATGGGAGAGGGTTGTTGCGAACATTAGGTGTGGCTTCTTTCGCCTGTATGACCTTGTTGTCAATCAGCATCCGGATCTTGTCTTTCAATGTTCAGCACTCGTCAATGGTGTGACCTTTCATACCGGAATAGTATCCACAGGTTTTGTTTGGATTGACCCATTGGGATGGATTCTCTAATGCCACAGCGGGAAGACGGGTGACGTAACCAGCGACTTTCAACCTTTCATATAGCTGGTCGATGGGTTCAGCAATAGCGGTGTATTGTCTGGATGTCTTGAGGTCAAAATTGGGTCGTGGTCTTCGATAACTTTGGCGAGTTGGAGGTGACTGGAAATGAGATGGTTGGGAATTATAGGTATGATAGACAATGGCTGGTTGGGAATATCTGGGGGATGAGGGTTGATATGTAGGTGGTGGTGTTTGGTATGTGGGTGGAGGTGTTTGATATGTAAGTGGAGGTGTTTGATATGTAAGTGGAGATTTCGGGCCCTGAGCCACCATTACTGCCCCAACGTCTTTCTTCTTTAATATGCTACCTGATTGTAATGCCTTGTTTGTGGCCTGTGCCTCAAAGTTTGTTTCCATCCCGCTTTTGATGCCTTCCTCGATTCTTTCCCTAAGCTTGATGATATCAGAGAATTTATGGTTTTCAATAACCATCAACCTTTCATAATATTGTGGATCCTGTGCTCTGACGAAGAACTTGTTCATCTGTTCTTCGTCCAAAGATGGCCTAACCTTGGCCGCTTCTGACCTCCACCGAGTAGCATACTCGTGGAAAGTTTCGGTGGGTTTCTTCTTGAGGTTCTGGATATAGAAAACATCTGGTGCATTTTCTGTGTTGAATCTGAATCGGTCCATGAAATCTGATGCCATGCTCACCCAGTTGGACCATTTCTTAGGATCCTGGCTGACGTACCAGGACAAAGCGTCTCCTGTAAGACTCCTCATGAAAATATTTATCCGGATTTTTTCATCCTTTCCGACCTCGACCAGTTTGTCAGAATAAGTCCTTAGATGAACCCTGGTATCATCTGTACTGTCAAACATCTCGAACTTGGGAGGTTTGTACCCCTCTGGCAGTTCTACATCTGGCTATATGCATAGGTCTTCATAGTTCAAACCTTCTATTCCTTTTCCACCTTCGACACCTTGAACTCGGCTGGTCAACTTCTTGAGCTCCTCGGCCAGGTTCTTAATGAGCATGTCCTTCTCAACAGATTCTGGTGCATAGGAAATGGGTTGAGTGGAGTGAGGTAGGGTTTTCATATATATAGGGTTGTTTTGGTGACCTGGAATCTGAGTATAGGTGGTGATCATTGGTAGAATTCTGGGGTTCACGAATGACCGATGAAGCATTTTGTGGAGTGTGGTAGGTGTTTGGCGGGTATTGTGGTGGGATAGTTTGATTTTGTGGTGGAGTTGTATAATGGTGAGGTACAGGTGGATTTTGTGGGCGCTTGTTGGGTGCGTTTTGAGGTGGTGCGGGGTTCTGAGTGTTTGGATGACTGATGTCTGGGATGCTGAGTGAGAAGGATAGGTTTGCCACATTCCGGACATGCTCAAGCTCACCCTGGAGTTCCAGTATTTTCTGTTCGAGCCGAGAAACTGCATCAATTTGGGGCCTGAGTACCCCGACCATCAGAAGTTTCTGCGTGTTCAACCTGTGCGTTGTTTTCCTTTCTAGTGCCGTTCAAATCTTCCATTTTTGCTTTTTCCTTGCCTTTCGGTGGACTAGGAGGAGGAGAATGTGGAGGCCCCCTGGATCTTGTGTGATAAGCTGATGAGGCCAGTATGCACGAACCAACCTTTTTGGGGAATGGGAATAATCAAAAAAGGAAGAAAGAAAAATAAAAGGTAGCCAAGTCAGTAATGGTTCTGAAATGTTTGCAGTATTTAAACACGTATTGCGGAAAGGTAAATTCGCGTCCTAATTTGGGAGCCCCGTCGTGCCCGAGGTAGGCCTAGCGACAATAAATTTGGAGAAATTTGGTGCCAATAATTGCCTCATTTCACTAATGTAAAAAATAAACGCCCCAAAACGAAACTAAATAAGATAATATTGCTAATGGCACTTGGCCTTATTACATTAAAAAGGAATGCAAGTAAATCTAATCTACTTGGTCCCAGAAGGACCCTCTCCAGACCGGATGCTGTTGTTGATCAACTCTCCCAACTCGCGCAGGTTCAGCAGTAGGAATGCCCTTGCCAGATGCCCTCCTTCATTTCCTTCAGCGTTCCGGCAGTCGGTGACCCTCTTTCTTATATTCCCCTCCAATTCCATCAAACTGTACTCCAGATATTCCAGCCTTTCGCTTGACTTGACGGCCATCTCTTTCCACTCATTCATCATTTCCATGTCGGCCTTATGCTGCTCCATATGCTCGGCTTCAGACTCACGAACTCTTTTGCGCAGCTTGTTGTACTTCACCTCTGCTTTGGCAAACTCATCTATGACCCTATTTCCTGGACCAACCCTTGGCTCAAATACTCCTGACAGACTATCATCCAACCATGAGGGGTAAAAGAATGAGTGGCCCGCATGGTATCTGTCCGGCTCGATAGTATCCTTCTCCACAATAACCTTCAAAGTCCACATATGTTGTGCTTCATTCTTATATGGGAAGGCGTCACCCTGGAAATCGGCTCTGAAGTGACTCATCTTAGCAACTCGTGGTATGACTTGTCTCCTGCATGCCTGTCTCATAACTCTAAGGGGAGCGTAAGGGTATATCCCTCTTAACCTGATCAGCACAAGATGTGGGACATCTCTGGATCTTATGATGAACTCGTCGGTGGGGAACCACTCGAACATCCACTGAACTTGGTCCTCAGTCAATTTGTTGAAAAATTGCACCCATCCTACAATGTCATTAGGTTGGTCGAACATGTCTGGAATGTAAGTCATTCTCTTAGGGTGATGGAAGGCTATGTGGTCATTCCACGGCCTTCGTGGAAACTCTTGGCGGTATTGGCCCCTTTGGAGATGTTCTAACAGCCAGACTTGTAACAGCAAGTTGCAACCCTCAAAGAATCTGAACTCCTTTTGACAGCGTTCTACGGCCCGGTATATGTCTGCAACGATCATAGGGACAATAGTATATGTCTGCCCCTCGATCCCGTCCCTTAGAGTTTTTGCCACCATGGCCAGCCTAGTATGGATTCTATCCCCTTGGATTGGGAATACCAGCATGCCCAAGAAACACACAATAAACACGAAGACCCTACGATGAACCCAGCCCAATGAGGTGATTGAGAACTCATCATCAAAAATACGGTAAGAGCTGCTATGACCGTATCTTTCATAAAGGAAGCCAAAAAGTACGTAGGAGTTTTTCAGGCACTCCAAATCATCATTTTTTCTTCAGCCCCATCATCTTAAGGAACCCTCTGATGGTGCGATTTTCAGGCGCCAGTAGACCAGGGCTATCCCAAGGCAATCCAGCAAATCCCCCTATTTCTTCTAGAAGGGGAGTCATTTCTATGCCTCCAAAGCGGAACACAGCCCTTTCCTTATCCCAAAACAGAGTGAAAGCCTCGATTAGCATCTTGTTTGGTTGAAGATCCAATAGTGATGGCAAATTCCCTAAGACTCTCTTCACATGATTTTGGTCACTTGAGGGAAGATCTCTCCACCAATCTATCAAAAGTGGAGGAATACTACCGACCATACCGAATCTGGGGACTTCGTACCTCATTTTCTGCAAAACAAGAGAGAGTTAGGCCCTTTCCCCCTCCAGGTTCGTCTATTTATACAGTAATGATTAGCATATTGGCACTTATTCTCCAAATTAATGCACACAATCGTGATTACGTCCGTTGGGATTTGTGAACAACCCGATGGACTTTTGGACGAGGCTTGTCTTAAAGGGTTATTATGCGGACAACATATTAACCTGCCTAGGTTTGACCATGATGCATGTACAACTAATCAGAGTAAGGCTGCTATAGAGGTCTAGACTGGGACCCTCAAGCAGACAACTTGAGGGGGAAAGGCACAGAACCGTCGAACGCACCGCTGATCGACTAATTTTACCGCAAATATGCCTTTTCGAATTTAAAGGGTGATATATAGGAAGAGCGCAAACACTCATCAAGCGTTGCTATGGGATTGATTACGCACAAGTGGAATATGATGTTGAGCGTGATTTATGCAACAATAAATAGCATGTTGTCAAGTATTTGCACGTAAGAAAATAATAAATGCAGTATTTAAATAATCGAAAGACAGTTACGGAAAAGAAAACAAAGAGACAAGTTAGTTTCAGAAAATAGAGAAATCATAAATGCTTGAAAGCAGTTAAATTCAAATAAGGGGAAAGGGTACACGGGATAAAGCATGCTTGGACTAATTCATAAAAATAAGTTCGTTATGGTAAGAGCCTAGAATATCCCCAGTGGAGTCGCCATGCTGTCGCGCCCCCTTTTTCCTCCTCGCGGGGAAGTCCGGGTTTCGACATTCATGGGGGGAACAACTCGTTTCCTTTTGGGAATTGCGTATTTGAAGAGTCTCCACCTAACTGATTATGGTGTGTTAGGGCACCTAGATTAATTAACTCGTGTAACTAGTTTGCATTACCAGAGATTAGGGTAAGGCTCGAAATAACATTGAGGGGAAGGTGTTAGGCACCCCTCGCGGTCCACAACGGTGGGTCCCGGCCGAACTTAAACTATATGAATTAGTCAATTAACAAGTAAGCAAGTATTTGCACACAAAGTAGCTTTCCCCATCTAAATGCATATATGGTCGAGGAAGTTCAGATAATGAAGGTAAAGCGGTTTGGACAGCTTACACATGTATATGTAAAGAAAAGGAAGTTTAGAGAATTTAAACACATAAGGGAATTGGGAAAGGAAAGTCCTAAGTTGATTAGCCTACAGGATCATACCCATGCAATGTCCGGTAATCACTCCTCAAAGGGGCTACACGTGACATTAACGCGCAGGTCATCATATCCTTTTACTACCCATTACCCTCCCCTTAGTGGTTATAAGCGAGTTTAATTAACGACCTCTAAGCGTGCTGCTACCCGTCCCTTCCATACGGTCTTGGAGGTATTTAGGACCTCTAAATCTGGACAGTTCTAGACAACTAAGGTTTTTTTTAATAGGTAAAAATCTAGGCGTCAAGCAAATAACATGTAGGAAAAGCAAATAGGGACAAAAAGTTAGAGGCTCATATTTACCTCCGCATGTATATAGGCAAACAAACAACACGTCTAAAACACAGATTTTGAAGAAGTTCAGAAATCCTAAGAACATGATATCTAGATGAATGTTACGGATCTGGATATGCATAAGGAAAGTGGCAGAATCCTAACAAGTTTGCCTACTAGTTTTACAGCCTGTTAAGCTTAAGCAGTTTAACACAATCAAACGCAGTTTCCAGTTCATATATATAGAGACTAATTACCTAAGGCTTGCCTAGGCGGGGGACTGTGTGCAATCATAATCACAGGAGATGATTAACAGTTTTAAGAAATTGTTCAACCTACAAAATGCTATTCTAGATGACAGAGATTATAATAGGCGCCTTATTTATGTTTTAAGACATGATGCTTATGTGTGGGGCTGTTTAAACCTTTTCATAGCCAGTTATTTATTTCAATCGAAATAGACAAAGTACAAACAGATGCAAACAGAGTTCTTAAAGCATGGTATCTAATGCATACATGGTATGACTATTTTTATTTAAAACGGGATTATTGACCTAATGGCAGGATCTCTATGCGATAGTACTTATGCACAAATCAAAAGTTGGAATAATGGTACATGATATGCAGTATGCTGAAGCGATAAACGTGCACGCCCTAAATCAGGATGTCTAGTGCACAAGTTTGGCATGGTTTGAATGAAAATAGATATAGTAATCCTAGAACATGATTTCTAATGCAGATTTACACAATGTAAGACCTAGAAGCATGTTTTCTACCCAGTTTACCCACAGTACCCTACAGCTACCCTCCCTTTTCACTAGTCACCCCAATATCTGTTTACAATCAATTATTACAGACCAAGAATTGAATAAATTACATAAATAAAATATAAATTAACCCATAGGGTGCCTGAAGTAGTCCCAAAGCAAATCCTGGTGTACCAGGACTTCAATAGTCTCAAATGCCAAGGATTTCATGGCCCAATTCATGTCCAGGAGTGTCAGAGTTCCCTAAGGACCTCACGGATCCCGGGCAGTGCTCACACCCAACCTTTTCTCAAATAAAGAATGATTATGTGCAGTGTGGAAGAGCCAGCCCTGATATGCCAGAGTTCAGAGAGAATTCAAGGATCTCAAACCAGTACACATACCAGAGTGGCAGGACTTAGTAATCTAAGAGAAAAAGAGAGTGCATAATTTTGAAAAGGTTTTGGTAAACAGTATAGAGAGGACTCTTAGAGGTGAATAGATTTTCTGAAAAACCATTACTAATTTGGTGGTAAAACAGCTTGAGAAAAGTATGAAAACACTTTGAAATCAAAACATAAATCACAGAACAACCATATTCAGAAACACTTGGCAAGCAGGTTCCACACAAGGAGAGAGGGGTTGGTGATACATAGAATACACCTTAGTGTATAGTGGAGCACAGAAGCAAACAAATGTATAGAGTTACTAAGTTAGTCACAAGGATAGGTGATTGAGACATGGAGCAAAGATGTTGAGAACACATAAACCTCAAACACACAACTAGAGTTGCCTTGAGAGACTAGATGACTTAGCAAAGCAGAGTAGGAAAGGACTTAAATGAACAGACTAGGCAAAACACCACCAAGCATTCATAATTGTAGACATGCCAACCACACACTGAGCAAAATAAGATTTAGACATGCTAGACAAATAGTAGACAGGCAAGTATAGTTGAGACATGCTAATCACATATTGAACAAGGCAGTATTAGGCATGCTAGATAAATAGTAGACAGGCAAGTAAAGTTGAGGCATGCTAATCACATATTGAACAAGGCAATATTAGGCATGATGGATAGACAGTAAACAAGAACAGGAATAAAATCATGACTGATGAACTAAGGCAGTAATGAAACACATAGGGTTTAGATTCTAAAATTTAATCAGAGGCATACCAGTTAGGGAAAGAGAACACAAGATGCAAGACAGGTGTTGTGCAATTTCTGGCCTTGGCCTACAGCCGGCAAGACTAATGAAGATCACCAGTAGCAGGAAGAACAAAGAGCTCTTTAGAGTGTGAGAGTAGTGGTGAACTAATGCCCGTGTCTCGAAGCAAGAATAAAGGAGAGTATATATAGTAGTTAAGAGCAAGGAGAATAAGGTAAAGGAGATCAATCCTTCAGCAATTAAGGAAGCCACATAATCAATTACACGCAAATTAGTGTAATTTTCCCTTAATTAAGGGTAATTACCCAACGGTAAAGGCAGAATACATTTAAGGAAAGAAAAATCAAGTGAGCAATTAGGGGTAAATAGACAGAGGTTTAATTAAGGAAATAATTAGTGAAGAATCAGTAAATATCACAGTTAATCGAATAAGGTAAGAAAACTAATCAAGGTCGTAAATGAAGAAAATAATCAAGAATCAGCACATAGTTTTTAACAGAGCCAATCAGTGAACCAGAAATTCAAACAGTACTGATTTAAGGGTAAAAATATAGGTTTTCCCCAAATAGACAAATAGGCTAAAATAGAATTTCATAAACATACAGAAATTAGCCAAGAAAATCGAATCAGAAACCCTAATAGAGGTGAACTAGGGTAAAAAAAAATCACAAGACATTGAATTAGACTAGGGGGGGGGGGGGAAAATCATGAAAGTCAAATCACAGAACAAACAATGTAACAAGTAGCACGGAAAGACTCAGAATCGAAGCAAAAATATTAGAAAATTAAGGCTTTAGCATAAATTAGTTAGGGTTGAAGCAAACTCTTCGAAATCAGTCAAAACATATAAAAATAGAAGATTAATTACTTAAAATCAGCAAAACATTTTGAAGAAAGAGATTTTCAGGAAACCCTAGTTTAGGAAAATGGGAAGCCACTCGAAAATTAGAAGATCTTTGTAAAACTCATGTAAAATAAGTTCAATCCATCTCAGATCTTGTATAGATCTGAGAAGTTCAAATGACGAAATTAGGGTTTTGAGCAAAAAACAACATAGAGATGACGAAATAAGCTTAGAAATCCATAGGTTTAAGGTGAAATAGGAAGATCTTACTCGAAATCGAACCGGAACAGCCTGAAACATGCAAGAAAGGGCCACAGGTGTAAGCGGACTGACCCTGGTCTCTCGAGGACCTTAGAGATGGCGGTACCAGCATAGGAGAGGCCATTAGAGGCCTGATGGTGGTGAGAAACCACCATGAACGGTAGTAGATGAGTGACGATGAGGGTGAAATAGGGTTAGGATTGGAGAGCATTTGAGAGGAGGAGAGGTGGGTGACGGCAGTGGGAGGAGAGGAAATAAGAGGTTTGGGTGGGGGGGGGGGGGGGTCATTAGGATTTAATTATGGTAGGAAAGTTCTGGGCCGTTGATAAAAAATGATCAACGGCCAGGATTTAACAAGAGTTGGATCGTGTAGATAAGGGGTTTGGGCCTAGGGTCTTTTTTTTTGTAGAAAAGATAGTTATATTATATCTAAGCTCGTAAAAGAGAGCCGTTTACAAGATTCCTTATAGACATCATACTTACATTGTTAGGAGATATTACTACTGTCCCTTTAGAAGGACTAACACTACTATAATTACTAAGGATATTACTAGAGTTTCGAAGTACAGAAGTAGACATTGAACTAGTACTATACATAGCAGACTGCTTTGTAACCATTCTTTTCCTAAGCATTCCTGCTTGATCTTGTGCATGGTAGGTAGTAGCAAAAAGTGGTGGATCTTCAAAAAGTAGACAGCTTCCAATTGCATGTTGAGCTCCATAGTTGGCCAAGCAATTAGCTACACTATTTTGCTCCCTGTAGATGTTGTGAAGGGGTGGGCTATCCAGCTGTTTGAGGAGTAACCTGCAATCATGAAGTATATTAGTATATTGTATTGGATAGCTGTGAAACATACCTAGTAACGTTTGGGCATCTGTCTCAATAGTGAGAGGTAGAAATTTCTTTTGCACTGCAATTTTTAAGCCCATTAGCAAAGCAAGCAGTTCTGTTTGGATAGGTATCCCAGGTTTGGCCTTCCCTGCAAATCCGATAATCCAGTCTCCCAGATGATTACGGAATATACCACCAATGCCATATGTGTGGTGTTGAGAGTTGCAGGATCCATCAATGTTAAGCTTGTAAGAAAATTTTTCTTAGAGGATGCCATTTGATGTAAAGAGGTATATTGGCACAATTTTTCTTAATATGATTTGTGAGATAATAATATTCTGCTGCCTTGTTTAGTAGAACACTTATATCTAAAATCGTGTTCTTACGCTCTATAGTATTTTTATTCCGGATAAGCCAAAGTTCCCAAAGGGCAAAAGGTATAAGAGTGGTATTAGGTATAGTATGGTATTTGTAACTTGACTGTTGATTTACAAACAGATGTAACCAACGAATAGTAGTATTATAAATATTGGAGAATATGTATTACTACTTAATATCTTAAGATGATCCCACAGTTGTACAACTACATGGCATTCTAAGAAAATATGCTTTGACGTTTCAGGAGCCACATGGCACTGTGAACAAGTAGAAGAATTGATAATACCTAATCGCATAAGATGATTATTGGTAGGCAGGCGATCATGGCATAATAACCATAGAAAGAAAGAGATTTTTGGAGGAACACGCAACTGCCATATCCATTTAAAATTATCAGCAGGAGTAGTTGTTCTAATAAGTTCATTATTATGGATAGCATTATACATAGATTTGACTGAAAATATGCCATCTTGTGTTAGGGCCCAAAATAGTTGATCATGAGTGCGAGCGGCAAACGACATGTATATATTAGTAATATCATTTTGTAATTTAGGAGGAAGACAAAAAGGTAATTTATTAAAATGCCAGTGGTGATCATAATAATAATTCGAAACAGTTTTATTAATCTCAAATTGAGGCAATGGTCCAGAGATGCAATTTCGAAGGAAAGTATTATTTTGAATCCAAGGATCCTTCCAGAAATTAACATGCTGTCCCTTTGCCAAGTTTCATTTATAACCTAAAGCACAAAAAGACCATCCATGTATTATGTTACACCAAGTTCTAGA
The DNA here is from genome assembly GCF_001879085.1 of Nicotiana attenuata. NCBI lineage: Eukaryota > Viridiplantae > Streptophyta > Magnoliopsida > Solanales > Solanaceae > Nicotiana > Nicotiana attenuata. Next base: position 230,166 of record NW_017670762.1, on the reverse strand, counting down.
GACTTGTTTTTTAATCAAGTGTAAAGGGCGTATATAATTATGAAGTAAAACCTGTGCCCAAAGTTGATTAGGGTTATTAAATAACCTCCAAGCAAGGCTTGCATGCAAAGCATCATTTTTAGTAATTAGGTTTTGTATTCCTAGCCTCCTTGTGCTAGTGGTTGTGTAACGGTTGCCCATTTTATGATATGGAGTTTCTTCTTGTCTAATGTTGTTCCCCATAGGAAATTTCGCTGATAACGGTTAAGTGAAGAAATTATATAAGTAGGTAGTTTTATGTATTGCATTATATGATTTGGAAGTTGGTTTAAAGCAGAACGAATTAAAGTAGTCCTGCCTGCTTTTGATAGGAAACGAGTTTTCCATCCTGCTAATTTGGTCTTAAAATTATCAAGAAGAAATTGATAATCTGTCTTTGAGGTTTTTTTTATTAAAGATGGGAAAACCCAGGTATTTACCAAAATTCTTTCCTTCAGTCATTTTGAAACACGTGGTGACAGTCTATTTTAAGAAGGGAGAACAATTACTCGAAAAGAACACTTTAGACTTGTCAAAATTTATAGTTTGTCCGGAGTGGTAAGTAAAGTGATCAATAGTATTGACTATGGCTTGGCATGATTGATCTGTAATTTTAGAAGTGAGTATGATATCATCGGCAAAGAATAAATGTGATAGCTGAGGCCCTGTACGACCCAATGATATTGGAAGACATTTCCTATAATCCACTGAAGCATTGATTTGCCTTGAAAATATTTTCAAACATAAAATAAATAAATAAGGGGACAAGGGGTCTCCTTGTCTAATTCCCCTTGTTGGAGTGAAATAGTCTGTAGGATTTCCATTTATTAAAATAGAAGTCGTACTAGTAGTGATGCAAGACATAATAAGCTTAATAAAAGTGATTGGGAAATTCAGTGTTATTAAAGTATTATATATAAACGACCATTCTAATTTATCAAAGGCCTTTTCGAGGTCTAGCTTCAACAGCATGTTAGGATTAATACCTTTCATTTTTCTAAAATGTGTTATCAATTCCTGGACAATGATAGCATTATCAGCCGCTCGTTTGTTTTTTTGAAAACTGGATTGCGTTGGATTTATAATTTTATTCAAAATAGGTTTGAGCCGGTTGACAATTATTTTAGTAATAATTTTATAGATTGTATTGCATAGGCTAATAGGACGGAATTGAGTTATTGTGGATGCTGTTTTAATCTTTGGAATCAAGCAAATGAAGGTAGTGTTAATAGAAGGATCAACCTTGTGTTCATAAAAAACTTTATGACAAAACTGCATAACAGAATCACCAACAATGTGCCAGTATTGTTGATAAAATAAAGGATGGAGGCCATCTGGCCTTGGTGCCTTTTGTGGTTTGAATGAATTAATAGCATCAGTAATTTCATTATTTTGTAATGGTTTAGATAAAGATTCTTGATCAGCTATAGTTAATATATTGTAAGGCTGTAAATGCCTACTAGGAATAGAACTAATCTTTTGAGTAGTAAAAAGTTTGTGACAGTAGGAATTAATAAGATCTCGAACAAGATAAGGATCTGTAATCCAATTTCCCCTTAGGTCTTGAAGGGCAGTGATACGGTTATTTCTTTTGCGATTTAAAGTACTAAGGTGGAAAATTTTTGTATTTGCGTCACCGTCATTTAACCAGTCAATTCTTGACTTTAATTTCCAAAAATCCTCCTCAAGTTTAAGAATTTATTTAAATTCCCTAGTTAAAATAGTTTCTAAATTTTGCAAGAAAGAGCTAGTTGGATAATGAATGGAGGATTGAATACCATTTAACCGTGCCATTAGTACCTTTTTTTTATGAAAAAGATTACCAAACGTAGATTTATTCCATTCAGTAACAGTGGCAGTAAATTTTTCTATGGCAGGTAATAGGTAAACATGCTCAAGCCATGCTTGTTGAACTACAGAAGGAAATGTAGGTTGTGTAGTCCAAATGGTTTCAAACCTAAAAACATTCCGTCTAGGTAAAGGACAGTATTGGAGTTCTAATTTTAGGGGACACTGATCTGAATGCGTACGAGGTAGATGTGTAACTAGAGCATTAGGATATTGTTGAATCCAACTGTAATTAGTCGTTATTCGATCAATACGTTCAAGAAATATTATAGCAGTTATGCCTACCATTTGTCCAGGTGTAGCGACTACCTTTATAACCTAAATCTGATAGTTGTGAATAATTTAAACATTCTAATAATTTATTTGCTCTAGAATTATTAATAGGTAAACTACCAAACTTATCATTTGCATGCAATATTTCATTAAAATCCCCACCCAACAACCAAGGTCCCTTATAATGGTCATATACATGCATGATATTCTGCCATAACATTTTCCTGTTAGCTAAATCAGTGATAGCATAGATAGTTGTAAATAAGAACATGAACGGGAAAGGGAGAACCTGTATGTGGCAGTGAATTTCCTGTGAGGTAATGACCAGTTGTTCCACATGGATTGCGTCTGAAATCCATAATATAGCAATCCCTCTAGATTGTCCCACAACTGCCACTTCAATTAAGCCAGTAAAATTAAAATCCTCCTTCACAGTTTGGTGGCTTTGGCAATGAGTTTCCAACAGATCAACCAAAGATGGTCTATTATAGTCAAATAATGAGCGGAAATTTCTTCGAAAATCTGCTGACTGTGCACCCCTACAATTCCATATAATAAAATTCATATGGCTAATATTTTCAGTGGGTGGACTGCTCCTTCAATTCCTGGACTGCCCTAGACGAAGAAGAAGTGTTGGAAGTAGAAGCATGGCATATTTTCCCACGTCGGGATTTGTAGTTGGCCTTATCCTGAATGATGCATGGAGGAGATTCTGGGGGCACCTTATGAAAATCTTTCTTTCGTACTCCTCCTTCTGGACAAAGACTCTGATGCCGTCTAGACATGAGTGAACTGGTCGTGTTTTCCTGTTGTAAACGAGGGTTGCTTCTAGTTCTGCATGGTAATTTGGTTCTGGTTCTACTGGATTGAGAGCATGAGGTGGTGAGTTGGTTGGTGAGGGAGCTGATGTTGGTGGAGGAAACATTAGGATATTTGATGGTGGAGTTATGTAGGGTTGAATCCAAGGGGTGTTTGGGGTAGGTGGGGGATAGAATGGTAGTTGAAGAAGATGGGGATGAATATGTAGGGGATCCCAGTAGGGTGTTGGTAGAGGGATGGGTTGGTATGGAGCAATGTATGGTGCTTGCATCATGGACCAGTTATATCTCCCATAAATCTCCGTCTCGAGCTGCATTCCCTCCGCTACAATCTGTGCTAGGTCCCTTGGGTAATTTATTAGTATGGTCACCTCTTGGTGATTCACTTCCATTGTGAAGGTTAGAGCATGATCCTGTAACCCCGTTTCTAGCCATGAGGTGAGTTGTGTTGGAGAATTTGGATTTTGTGCTGTGTAGATGATCGTATTTGGCTCCATGATCAGGTGTGATGGTGGGTGATTGAATGGAGTGTATAGAGTCTGATGGTGTAGACGATGAGGGGTCTGCCTTAGAGTATTCCTTGGTCGACGAAGATAACCTAAGTTTGGGGAGAACATTTCTGATATTGATGGATTGGGATGACAGATTAAATGTTGTAGTAGAGTTATTGGTACTTGGAAGGGCTGGTGTTGACTGAGTGGAGGATGAGGTGAATTGCGTGGGATGTTTGGGCGGTGGGAATGACTGATGTGCTTGTTGTGTATCTAAGTGGTTTGTAGGGGTGGATATCTCGTTATGCCCTAGTTGCATGGGAGGTATAGGGTTTGGCTTTGGTACTGTTAATCTGGTCAAAGGGTTAGTGGGTAGAGGATGGAATAAGTCTTCATTTGGTAAGGAGCAATGATGATTGAGGCCAACTGATGTGGGTTGCATATGGGGAAGCCTAACGTGGATATTTGCATGGTGTTGGATTGGCTTGTGTGGTGATTTAGCCTACTCAACTTCCACTTGAGTGTATAGATCGGTAGGGAGTAGATTTTTTCCAAGAGGTGAATTAATTTTTGTTTGTTCAAGCGGTGAATTATTTAGAGTATCAAATTGATTATTAGTAATGATAGGTATTATAGTATTTTTAGAGGGAGTAGGGGTGTTTAGCTCGGAATTATGACTATTAATAGATAGATTTGTAAAAGGAAGAGTATTTGGAGTTGTAGAAGTATACTTACCTGAAGCAGCTAGATTAGTGGCATGGTTAACATCCAAATTTGATTCATGTGCCCCAAACAGAACCTTTGAGATAGGACTTCTACGTTTAGGGAATTGCACTGTCTTCCACTCCTCAATATTTTCAGCTGGATTATGTGCAAAATTAGTAGTGACATCCATAGTTGTCTGAGTTTGAATATATGAACAAACCCTTTGATTATGCCCCATCCTACCACACTTTGTACATAATAAATTTAATCCATCATACAAGATGTTTTGCCTATGCATGCCTATATATATGTGTGTACGTAAAGGTTGATCCACCGGAATTTCAACACATAATCTGGCATATCGCCCTCTAGTAGTGGAGGAAGTGCATGTATCAACTGTTAATAATTTTCCAATGTTGTTACCTACTTTTTGGAGTTGAAAATCATAACCTCCGTAGGTAGTTCAGGCAAACGTAACCATATAGCGGAGTAATTTATTTTTGTTTCAGAGGCCATAAATTTGGGTTCCCATTAACGCACGGACAGAAAATGATTAAAAATGAACCAGGGTCCATCATGAAGTGCATGATTTTTATTTTCTTCTTTTTGGAATTTAAGAAGAAAAAAATCTGAGCCTAAATCAATAAGTGGAAGATTTTCAGTAGGTTCCCATAGGGTATAAACTTTTTGACGTAGTACTTGGTGTGCTACCTTTCTACCATAAACTTTTACTATAACTGCATGCTTCCATGGCTGGTATATTCTGTTTTTCTCCTCAAGAGAAATTGGAATAAAATTTGATGGATCAGCTGGTGCTTCCAATTCGTCGTGAAGCATCAAATCCATAGTGGACATGTGAGTAGATGCAGTAGGTGTTAAGTTAGCAGATGAAGCTAGCACAGTATTGAGATATGACTTTTTTATGGAGGGTTGAACATCTCCCTCATCTTCCATGTGATCAATGATCATGGTGTTATCGAGAGTAGAATTATGAGATGTGAAGGGTTGTAGGTGAGGTTGAGTGCAGGAGATATCCGGTGGCTTTGGAGGGATTTTACAAAGCGGTGGAATGTTAGAAGTAGAGAGCATTCTAAAAAAAATAGGCCGGTTTTGTCCTTACTAAACACTATTTGGAAGTATTTGAAGAGCTTGGCCTTGAATTATCGGATGCTAGGATTTCTTGTTCCGATAGTTTTCGCCTTGAAGCTGTTAGTCAAGTAAGATTTCTCTCTCTTTTGGCCTAGGGTCTTTGGGTTGCCTGATAAGGGTATTTGGGTTGGTAGATTTTAGGTATTAAAAGGGTTAAACCTGAAGTAAAAAGGGCTATTTGTTAAATACCCAGTACTTGAATAAAAATTATTTTATAAAATAATTAACAATGAAAAAAATAATTTTCATGCACGGGGATATTTTAAAATAATTATTAAATATTTTAAAAATATATCTAGCTAATTTCTGGTAAAATAATGTAGTGATGTATGCATGGGCTATAATTGCAAGATTATTGCAAGTGTAACCAAAAGATGTAAATTTTGGCCATTTATGAAATAATTTGGACTTAATAGGATCATAAATTAAATCAAGAAATGTTTTAAAACATTTGTGATGCAATTTATAATTATTTATATGAATAAACTACTGAGATAAAATAATTTTTAAAAAATGTAAAAATTATGGAAAAATACCAATTGATGCTAATGCGTAGTTTTAAAGGTATATATGCATTTCAAAAATATTATAGGGAAAAATTGGGTATCAACAAGCATAATCAATATTTCCGCTGTGGCGTGCAGCTCGATCCCATACTGTCACTCATAATCAGGCCCTCGGCCTCACTCAGTCATCACTCTCCAGTCTCACACACGCGGGCTCACAATGCCATAATACTAGCCCGAAACAATGATATGATGTGCCAAATGATAACAACCGAGACTGAGACATAATGGATATGCATGAACAAGACTGAGTACGGAGTTTTAATGAAACTAATGATATGACAGCAATAAACGATCACTCGGGTCTCAACAGTATCGGCGTGAAGCCCTAACATGATAATTAGCATGATTTACAGTTTTTTCACTTAATCACATAATCACAACACAAATATCAGCAAGAAAGAGTCACTAAGTGGTGCCATGGAATAAACTAGGCCACAATTCTTACGGTGCACGCCCACTCGCCCGTCACTTGGCATTTGCGTCACCTCAATATTAATCATAGAACAAATAGTTAGGGGTTTCGAACCCTCAGAACAAAGTTTGGAAGCGTTACTTACCTAAAACCAAGCCAAAACTCTTACCCGCGATGCCCTTGCCTCTCAATTCGGCCTCCAAATGCTCCAAATCTAACCAAAATCAGTATATTATCATCAATATACACTAAAGGAATGAAACCTACACGAGAATTATCAAATTAGACAAAAAATTCCGAATTTGCTCGAACCCGGCCCCCGGGCCCATGTCTCGGAATCCGATAAAAATTACAAAACTAGAAACTCCTTTCACTCCCGAGTCCATACATACGAAAACCATCAAAATCCGACGTCAAATGGCCCCTCAAATCCTCAAATTAAACACTCCAATTTCAAGCCCTAATCCCCAAAATTTCTTCCCTAATTTATAATATCATGATTAAACAATGGAAAAATCATCATAAACACAAGTAATAAAGCTTAAGTAGCTTACCCAATTGATGACCCTTGATCCCTCTTGAGAAATCACTGCCCCAAGCTCAACACCCGTCTTCAAAAATGGAGAAATTAGGCAAAAAATCGCGAAGGAGGCCTTTTATACTTTCTGCCCAACGTTTTGCGCTTCTGCGGTCACATTGTCGCTTCTGCGACACCGCACCTGCGGAAAAATCATCGCAGGTGCGGTTTCCACTTAACCCTGAGAATCCCGCTTCTGCGATCATAACCCGCATCTGAGGTGTCGCAGGTGCGGTCCTTTGTGCGCACATGCGGATTTGCCTCAGCTCTCAATTCTCCGCATCTGCATCCTCCCTCTCCCACCTGCGACCTCGCACCTGCGCTCCCCAATCTGCAGGTGCGGATATGACAGAAGCAGCAGCTTCAGATGCTCAAACCAAGTCCCAATCTTTTCGTTAACCATCCAAATTCCGCAAACAACGCCGAAACAAAGCAAATCACCTTCGAATGACCTGAAAATTTGCACACACGTCACAAATGACACTACGGACCTACTCCCATTTCCAGAATTCCATTCCGACCCCGATATCAAGATTTCCACTGCCGACTGGAAACTCCAATTTTCCAATTTCGCCAATTAAATCCTAATTCTATCACGGACCTCCGAATTACCTTCCTAACAGGCTCCTAAGTCCAAAATCACCTAACAGAGATATCTGAACCATCAGAATTCACACCCGAGACCTTCTACACATAAGTAAACATCCGGTTGACTTTTCCAACTTAAACTCCTAAATTAGAGACTAAGTGTCCCATTCAACTCCAAGACCACTCCGAACCCGAACCAACCAACACGATGCAATGAAATATAGCTGAAAAACACATAAAGAAGCAGAAATGGGGGAAACAGGGCTGTAACTCATGAAACGACCAGCCGGGTCGTTATACCGTGATGGCGCATACCATCACACTTGCTAGGCAAGCCAACGTTAGAGTATTATTAACCAGTTTCCTATACGTTTCAGTGATTAGAAGTAAAAAGCTAAAACAAGTAGAAATAAATGCGGAAGTAAGTAAATAGCCTCTTTGTTTATATACTATTACCAATACTATTGCTATTATTACCTAGAATCCGGTGTCACAATCCACGAACGCACTAAGATTTGCTACAAATATTTGTTCAAAAGAAAATACAATTGTTCATGAAGAGAAGTAAAAGCAGTAAATATGGAGCATAGAAGGGGATGCCAGGGCCTGCGGACGCCAGCAAGAGTACCTTGGGTCTCCTACCTGAAAATATCGGCACCCGACCTCTCGATCAGCCACTACCTGCTCCAAAATCTGCACAGAAAGTGCAGAGTGCAATATTAATTCAACCGACAGTATGTACTGGTAAGTGCAGAGCCTAATCTCGACAAGGTAGTGACGAGGCTACGACGGGGTAATTACAATATAACCTGCATACAGTGTATATAAAAATAGAAAGAAGGACATGACAAAATAAAGCAGTATCTTGCAAGGAATGAATACAGAACTCAAGTGTCTTATCAACATCCAGCTTTAACCAATCCTTAAGTGAAATGCAAAATTACAGAATAACTTACACAGTAGAAGAAAGATACATAAACACATAAACTGATGCGGCGCGCATCCCGATCCCACCATATATCAATATCAATATGAATATTCACCCTTATTACTCCATATCAATTCACCCATATTCCTCCTGTTCGGCGGGCAACCCAATCCCACCATACAATAGCATTTCACCCTTATCCTCCTCAATATATCACCCTTATTCCTCCTGTTGCGACGCGCAATCCGATCCCACCATATCAGCATCAATTACTTAATAAGTACAGAAATTTCACAATTTAACTCAAAGCTCTTCATAATATTTAAACCTCAAACCAAAGCAAACGGAAAGCTTGTACACTATGAAACTTCACACAAATAATACTACTCAGCGAAACCAATCCGAAATATACCATAAAACACCGATAAACCAACTTAAGCCAATAAGATGAAACAATGAAACTACGGGGTACATAATACCTTCAACAATGAAAAACAATTTCTGACAAATAGCAAGTAAGCATGGAAATACCGGTAAAACATGTAGCAGTTAAGGCAGGGAAATGGCAATATAAGAAGAACAGGAAGGAAACATGCAAAATAGATAAATTGGCGGCGCGTAGGTACTCGTCACCTCATCTATACTGCCACTTACATGGATGTTCACATAGCAAATAAGTCAAGGGTTCCTAATCCCTCGAGTAAAAGTTAGACACGTCACTTACCTCGATCCAGAGGCCACTCACTGCTCAATTACCGCTTTTCCTCTAGTTTCTACCTCCAAACCACTCGTATCTAGCCATAATTGACTTAATAACATCAAATATTGCTAAAGAAATTAATTCCAATACATAAATTTAGGTTTTCAAACATTTCCCTAAAAAGACAAAAATCGAACCCGGGCCCGCTTGGTCAAAACTCGAGGTTCGGACCAGAACCCATTCACCCATTCGCCCCCGAGCCCGAATATGTAATTAGTTCCGGAATACAAACCCAAATCGAGGTATAAATTCCTAATTTGCAAAAACCCCAATTCTTCCAAAAATTCTTAATTCTACCATGAAAGAGCAAGGTTTAGGTAGGAATCTAATGGGTGATGATGGAAATTGAAGGAAATGAGTTAAAGAGTACAAACCTATGATTTGGTGTTGACTTCCCCCTTAAAAAATTTCCTAGGTCGAGTTCTAATGAAAGAGATATGAAATTTTGAAGAAATTCCCGTTTCAGGTCTGTTTTAAAATCACTGGACAGGCCTTCTTCGCATTCGCGAAGGGCCTGTCGCGATCGCGAAGCTACGGCTCTACTAGCCTAAGCGTTCGGGAGATACTCTTCACGTTCGCTAAGGCTTACTTCCCCCCAACCTACACAGTTGCGAGCCAAGTGCCACGTTCGCGAACGGTATACTTCCCCACCTCCAGGTCCCAATGCTTTGCGTTCGCGATGGCCTGGTCGCGTTCGCGAAGGGTAATGCCCCCAATGCTCCGCGTTCGCGACCAGTCCTTCACGTTCGCATAGAAGAAAGTCTCCTACATGCCACTTTACTCTTCGCGTTCGCGAGAGTCCCTTCGCGAACGCGAAGAAGAAGATACCAAATGACAGCTGAAGCCAAAAAGACCAGATTTTCCAAGTCTAAAACATCCCGTAGCTTATCTGAAACTCACCCGAGCCTTCGGAACTCCAAACCAATCATGCACACAAGTCTAAAAACATCATGCGGACTAGCTCGTGCTATCAAATCGTCAAAATAACACCTATAACTACGAATTTAGCACCAAATTGAATGAAATTTTCAAGAAAAAAACCTCTATTTCCACAACCGGACGTCCGAATCACGTCAAATCAGTTGCGTTTCTCTCCAAATTTCACATATAAGGTATGAATATTATTTTGGACCTGTACCGGGCTCCGGAACCAGAATACGGGCCCGATACTAACAATATCAAACATTAACCAAATTCTTAATACCATTTAATTTTCAATCTTTCAATTTTCATCAAAAATTCATATCTCGAGCTAGGGACCTCGGAATTCGATTCCGGGCATATGCCCAGGTCCCACATTTCGATACGGACCCACCGGCAATGTCCAAATACGAGTCCGGGTCCATTTTTATCAACTTTCAACATAAAAGCTTTCCGAAAACACGCCCGGACTGCGCACACAAATGGAGGAGGAATAAAATGAGATTTTGAAGGCCTCGAAACACAGAATCGAGTTCTAAAATATAAGATGACCCTTTGGGTCGTCACATTCTCCACCTTTAAAACAACCGTTCGTCCTCGAATAGACATAGAAAAGTAGTTGAGCTGGTGAAAAGCTAGGGACAGCTGCCTCAACAGGCTAACCTCTCTACTGCACTCGAACCGAAGGATAACTCTTCGATCTCAACTGACAAACCTGCCGGCCTAGAATAGCTACCGGCTCCTCCTTGTAGGTCAAATCCTTCTCCAACTAGATAGTGTTGAAATCTAACACGTAGATTGGACGCTGTGATACTTCCGAAGCTTGAACACATGGAATACTGGATGTACCGCTGATAAGCCTGGTGGCAACGCAAGTCTGTAGGCCACCTCTCCCACTCGCTCAAGGATCTCAAAAGGCCCGATATACCTAGGGCCTAACTTGCCCTTCTTTCCAAACCTCATTATACCCTTGATGGGTGATACCCGAAGCAACACTCTCTCTCTGATAATGAATGCCATATCACGAACCTTACGGTCGGCATAACTCTTCTGCTAGGACTGAGCTGCGCGAAGTCTATCCTGAATGATCTTAACCTTATCCAAGGCATCCTGTACCAAATCTGTACCCAATAACCGAGTCTCCCCGGTTCAAACCATCCAACCGGCGATCGACACCATCTACCATATAATGCCTCATAGCGAACCATCTGGATGCTCGACCGATAGCTGTTGTTGTATGAAAACTCCGCTAATGGCAAGAACTGATCCCAAGAACCTCCAAGGTCAATAACACACGTGCGGAGAATATCCTCCAAGATTTGAATAGTACGCTTGGACTGTCCATCAGTTTGAGGATGAAATGTTGTGCTCAACTCAACCCGCGTACCCAACTCACGTTGTACTGCCCTCCAGAAGTGTGAGGTAAACTGCGTACCTCGATCAGAAATGATTGACACGGGAAAACCGTGAAGAAAAACGATCTCACGGATATAAATCTCTGCCAACCGCTCCGAAGGATAGGAAATTGCCACAAGAATGAAATACGCTGATTTGGTCAGTGTATCCACAATAACCCAAACTACATCGAACTTCCTCTGAGTCCGTGGGAGTCCAACAACGAAATCCATAGTGATACGCTCCCACTTCGACTAAGGAATCTCTATCTTCTGAAGCAAACCACCAAGTCTCTGATGCTCGTAATTTACTTGCTGACAATTTAGACACTAAGCTACATATGCAATAATATCCTTCTTCATCCTCCTCCACCAATAATGTTGCCGCAAGTCCTGATATATCTTGGCGGCGCCCGGATGAATAGAATACCAGGAACTATGAGTCTCCTCTAGAATCAACTCATGAAGTCCATCCACATTAGGCACACAAACACGACCCTGCATCCTCAAAACTCCAATCTCCAACCGTAACCTTCTTTGCATCACTGTGCCGCACTGTGTTCCTAAGGACAAGCAAATGAGGATCGTCATATTGCCGCTCCCTGATACGCTAAAACAAGGACGAACGAGCGACTATGCTAGCTAAAACACGACTGGGCTAAGAAACACCCAACCTCACGAACTGATTGGCTAAGGCCTGAACATCTAATGCAAGCGGTATCTCACCGACTGGAATGTATGCAAGGCTGCCCATACTAGCTGACTTCCTACTCAAAGCATCGGCCACCACATTTGCCTTCCCAGGATGATACAAGATGGTGATATCATAGTCTTTCAATAGATCCAACCACCTCCTCTGCCTCAAATTGATCTCCTTCTGCTTGAAAAAATACTGCAAACTCTTATGATCCGTGAACACCTCACATGACATGCCATATAGATATTGCCTCCAAATCTTCAGAGCATGAACAATGGCTGCCAGCTCCAAGTCATGAACAGGATAATTCTTCTCGTGAACCTTTAGCTATTGTGAAGATATGTAATAACCTTGCCACTGCATCAATACTGCACCAAGTCCAATACGAGATGCATCACAATATAGTGTATAGGCCCTGAACCTGTGGGCAGCACCAACACCGGCGTCGTAGTCAAAGCTGTCTTGAGCTTCTGAAAGCTCGCTTCACACTCGTCTGACCATCTGAATGGGGGGCTGCGATAGATGAAAACCCCTCCACAAACCGACAGTAATAACCTACCAAACCCAAGAAACTACGAATCTCCGTGGCTGAAGTAAGTCTAGGCCAATTCTGAACAGCCTCAATCTTCTTAGGATCCACCTGAATACCCTCTGCTGATACAACGTGACCCAAGAAAACAATTGAACTCAACCAAAACTCGCATTTTGAAAACTTAGAATATAACTGGCTATCTCTCAGAGTCTGAAGTACGATCCGAAGATGCTGCTCGTGCTCCTCTTGGCTGCGGGAGTAGATCAAGATGTCATCAATAAGCACAATCACAAAGGACTCTAGGTAAGGCTTGAACGCCCGGTTCATCAAATCCATAAATGCTGCTGTGGCATTTGTCAAGCCGAATGACATCACCAGGAATTCATAATGCCCATATCGAGTCTGAAAAGCTGTCTTAAGGACATCAGATTCCCTAATCCTAACTTGATGGTAGCCAGACCTCAAATCAATCTTTGAAAACACCTTGGCACCCTGAAGCTGATCAAATAAGTCATCAATCCTCGGCAATGGGTACTTGTTCTTGATGGTGACTTTGTTCAACTGCCGATAATCTATGCACATCCTCATCGGATCATCGTTTTTCTTTACAAACAACACATGAGCACCACATGGCGAGACACTGGGTCTAATAAAGCCCTTATCAAGCAAATCTTGCAACTGTTCCTTCAACTCTTTCAACTCTGGCGGGGCCATACGGTATGGCCGAATAGAAATGGGCTGAGTTCCCGGAACCAAATCAATACAGAAGTCAATATCCCTGTCGGGTGGCATCCCCGGCAGGTCTGCAGGAAATACCTCTAGAAAATCTCGAACAACTGGTACAAAATCCATGGAAGGAACCTCCGCACTAGAATCACGAACATAAGCCAAATAAGTCAAACACCCCTTCTGGACCATACGCCGAGCCTTTATATAAGAGATAACCCTGCTGGTAGAATGACTAGGAGTCCTTCTCCACTCTAATCGAGGCAACCCCGGTAAGGCTAAGGTCACGGTCTTGGCGTGACAATCTATATAGCATGATAAGATGACAGCCAATCCATCCCCAAAATGACATCAAAATCGACCATATCGAGAAGTAGGAGATCTATGCTAGTCTCAAGACCCCCAATAATAACCACACATGAGCGATAGACACGATCTACAATAATAGAATCCCTACCGGTGTGGACACATACACGAGAGCACTCAAAGAATCACGAAGCACAACCAAATATGAAGCAAAGTAAGATGACACATAGGAGTATATAGACCCTGGATCAAATATAACTGAAGCATCTCTACTCCTAACTGAAACAATACCTGTGATAACAGCATCGGATGACTCAGCCTCATGCATGGCTGGGAAAGCATAACATCGGGGCTAGGCCCCACCACTCTGAACCATATCTCTGGGACAACTTCCTACTGGTTGGCCTCTACCTCTAGTGGCTTGCCTCCACCTCTAACGGCCTGACCTCCACCTCTAGCGGCCTGACCTCTACCTCTGGCTCCCTGACCCCTACCTCTAGCTGGCTGAGTGGGCGGTGGCGCGCCCGATGCTGGGATCATGGCACGAGAACCCTGCTGCTGTGGTGGAACGTACTGGACAGGTCCTACGGATATGCCCATAATCACCACACTCGAAACATCCATCCTGATACTGTGGCTGTGGAAACTGAGACAGACCCGGCGAGCCGACTGACCACGATTATAACTCTGAAGAGGAGGTGCCCTGATAGAAGCTGGTGGTGCACTGTAAGCTGGCTGCCCCGAAGAAGGTACATAGGGACCACGACACCTGAAACTCCATGGGATGCTTGAAGTGCTGAATGAAACAGCCTAGGAGGATGGCCCCTACCAAAAGTACCTCAACCTCCAGATAAGGCCTCACTGAATCCACCGGAGTTACACGGCCTCTTGTCAGACCTCTGACCACTCCCCTGAGCTAGAACAATCTCAACTCGTCTAGCACCGTTGGCTGCATCTTAGAAAGAAATCTCACTCCCATTCTTCTTAGCCATCTACAATCTGATAGGATGAGCAAGTCCCTCAATAAACCTCCTCACCCTCTCTCTCTCGGTAGGAAGCATAAGAAGATCATGACGGGCCAAATCAATAAAACGGGTCTCGTATAGAGTGACAGTCATACTGCCCTGCTAGAGATGCTCGAACTGCCTGTGATAGTCCTCCCTCAGTGTAACAGGAAGGAACTTCTTAAGAAATATCTGAGAGAACTGGTCCCAAGTCAAAGTAGGCGACCCAGCAGGTCTAGTCAACACAAAATCATTCCACCATCTCTTGGCGGACCCTATCATCTGGAACACAGCAAAATCGATCCTATTGGTCTCCACTATCCCCATATTCCACATCACCTCATGGCAGCGATCAAGATAATCATATGGGTCCTAAGAAGCTGCCCCACTGTAATGAACTGGAAATAGTTGATCCGTCACCGGTCTGTGCTGCAACACCTGACGGAACTGCCCTAACTGGCTGAGCTGCTGGAGTCTAAAACTAGGGAGCCATCTGCTCTAGAGTGTGAGTAGCGGGGGTCTGTGCTCCTCTCCTAGCCTGAGAGACGGCTGGTGCCATAGGGAATGTGCCAGCCTGTGCCACTCTCCATGAGGCCCACTAGACAAAAAGTACCGGGGTAGCAATGAACCCCTCTGGAACCTGAGCTGGCCCAGCTGGGACGGTCTAGGCTGGAGCCTCCTCATCAAACTCTACCTAAGGCTCCGCCGCTAGTGCTGCTGCTCGAGCTCTGGGCTGAGCCCTACCCTGCCCCGGCCTCTAGCACAGACTCATCCTATGCCCCTCGTAGGAGCTGCCACTGGGGGCTTTGGCAGCTGATGAAGCGGTACGTGTTCTCGCCATCTGCGAAGGAACAAGAGTAGAGAGTTCAATTAGCATTGAGAGATCAAATCGCACAACAGAGAAAAATAGAAGTGAAATTGTTCCTAAACTCTGTAGCCTCTGGGGGATAAGCACAGACGTCTCCGTACCGATCCCGTAGACTCTACTAAGCTTGTTCGGGAATTGTGAGACCTAGCAACCTAGTGCTCTGATACCGACTTGTCATGACCCGGAATTCCCACTATCGGGACCGTGATGGTGCCTAACATCACACTTGCTAGGCAAGCTAACGTTAGAGTATTAGAAACCAATTTCCTTTACGTTTCAGTGATTAGAAGTAAACAAGCTAAAACAAGTAGAAATAAATGCGGTAGTAAGTAAATAGCCTCTTTGTTTATATACTATTACCAATACTATTGCTAGTACTACCCATAATCCGGTGTCACAATCCACAAACGCACTAAGATTTGCTACAAATATTTGTTCGAAAGAAGATACAACTGTTTATGAAGGGAAGTAAAAACAGTAAATGTAGGAGCATAGAAGGGGACGCCAGGGCCTGCGGACGCCAGCAGCACTACCTTGGGTCTCCTAGCTGAAAATATCTACACCTGACCTCTCGGTCAGCCACTACCTGCCCCAAAATCTGCAAAGAAAGTGCAGAGTGCAGTATCAGTACAACCGGCTGCATGTACTGGTAAGTGCCGATCCTAACCTCGACGAGGTAGTGACGAGGCTACGGCGGGGCAATTACAATATAACCTGCATACAGTGTATAATAAAAACAGAAAAAAGGACAGGACAAAATAAAGCAGTAACTTGCAAGGAATGAATAAAGAACTCAAGTGTCTTATCAGCATCCAACTTTATCCAATCTTTCAGTGAATTGCAAAACTACAGAATAACTTACACAGTAGAAGAAAGATACATAAACACATAAATTGATGCGGCGCGCATCCCGATCCCACCATATATCACCTTTTTACTCCATATCAATCCACCCTTATTCCTCCTATTGCAGCGTGCAACCCGATCCCATCGTATAATAGCATTTCACCCTTATTCCTCCTCAATATATCAACCTTATTCCTCCTGTTGTGGGGCGCAACCCGATCCCACCATATCAGCATGAATTACTCAATAATTACAGAAATTTCACATTTAACTTAAAACTCTTCACAATATTTAAATTTCAAACCAAAGCAAACGGAAAGCTTGTACACTATGAAAC
The DNA here is from genome assembly GCF_001879085.1 of Nicotiana attenuata. NCBI lineage: Eukaryota > Viridiplantae > Streptophyta > Magnoliopsida > Solanales > Solanaceae > Nicotiana > Nicotiana attenuata. The sequence continues at coordinate 213,399 of NW_017670762.1, read as the reverse complement.
TTCACACAAATAATACTACTCAGCGAAACCAATCCGAAATATACCATAAAACACCGATAAACCAACTTAAGCGAATAAGATGAGACAATGAAACTACGGGGTAGCTAATACCTTCAACAATGAAAAACAATGTCTGACAAATTGCAACTAAGCATGGAAATACCGGTAAAGCATGTAGCAGTTAAGGCGGGGAAAGGGCAATATAAGATGAACAGGAAGGAGCAAGGTTCTGGAAATTCGACCCCCTCCCCCCCCCAATTCTTCCAAAAATCCATAATTATACCATGAAAGAGCAAGGTTTAGGACTAGGAATCTAATGGGTGATGATGAAAATCGAAGGAAATGAGTTAAAGAGTACAAACCTATGTTTTGGTGTTGAATTCCCCCTTAAATAATCGCCCTAGGTCGAGTTCTAATGAAAGAGATATGAAATTTTGAAGAAATTCCCATTTCAGGTCTGTTTTAATATCACTGGATACGCCTTCTTCGCGTTCACGAAGTGCCTGTCGCGATCGCGAAGCTACCGCTCTATTAGCCTATGTGTTCGCGAGATACTCTTCGCATTCACGAATGCTTACTTCCCCCCAGCCTATGCAATCGCGAGACAAGTGCCGCATTCGCGAAGAGTATACTTCCCCTCCCCCAGGTCCCAATGCTTCGCGTTCGCGATGGCCTGGTCACGTTCGCGAAGGGTAATGCCCCAAACGCTCCGCGTTCGCGACCAGTCCTTCGCGTTCGCGTAGGAAAAAGTCTCCTACAGGCCACTTTACTCTTCGCGTTCACGAGAGTCCCTTCACAAACGCGAAAAAAAAACACCAGATTTTCCAAGTCTAAAACATCTCGTAGCCTATCTGAAACTCACCCAAGCCCTCGGGGCTCCAAACAAACATGCACACAAGTCTAAAACCATCATGCAGACTTGCTTGCATGATCAAAACGCAAAAATAACACCTATAACTACGAATTTAGCACCAAATTGAATGAAATTTTAAAGAAAAAACCCCTATTTTCACAACTAGACGTCCGTTTCTCACCAATTTCACAGATAAGGTATAAATATTATTTTGGACCTGCACCTGGCTCCAAAACCAAAATACGGGCCCGATACCAACAAGATCAAACATTAACCAAATTCTTAAAACCATTTAATTTTCAGTCTTTCAATTTTCATAAATCCCGAGCTAGGGACCACGGAATTCGATTTCCGGCATACACCCAGGTCCCATATTTCGATACGGACCCACCGGGACTGTCAAAACATGAGTCCAGGCCCGTTTACTCAAAATGTTGACTGAAGTCAACTAAATCAACTTTTAAAGGAAAAAATTATTATTTTTATCAACTTTCAACATAAAAGCTTTTAGGAAAAACGCCGGACGGTGCACGCAAATCGAGAAGGAATAAAATGAGGTTTTCAAGGCCTCAGAACACGAAATCGAGTTGCAAAACATAAGATGACCCTTTGGGTCATCAGATTGTCCACCTCTAAAACAATCGTTTGTCTTCGAACGGACATTGAAAAGTATCTGAGCAGGTTAAAAGGTGGGGATATCTGCTCCGCATATTGGACTTGGACTCCCAGGTAGTTGCCTCAACAGGCTGACCTCTCCACTGCACTCGAACCGAAGGATAAGTCTTCGATCTCAACTGATGAAACTGCCGGTCTAGAATAGCTAACAGCTCCTCCTCGTAGGTCAAATCCTTGTCCAATTGGACAGTGCTGAAATCTAACACATGGGATGGATCGGTGTGATACTTTTGAAGCATGGACACAGGGAATACTAGATGTACCGCTGATAAGCCTGGTGGCAACGCAAGTCTGTAGGCCACCTCTCCCACTCGCTCAAGGATCTCAAAAGGCCCGATATACCTAGGGCTTAACTTGCCCTTCTTTCTAAACCTCATTACACCCTTCATGGGCGATACCCGAAGCAACACTCTCTCTTCGACCATGAATGCCATATCACGAACATTACGGTCGGCATAACTCTTCTGCCTAGACTGAGTTGCGCGAAGTCTATCTTGAATGATCTTAACCTTATCCAAGGCATCCTGTACCAAATCTGTACCCAATAACCGAGCCTCCCCGAGCTTAACAATCGAACTGGCGATCGACACTGTCTACCATAAATGCCTCATACAAAGCTATCTGGATGCTCGACTGATAGCTGTTGTTGTAGGCAAACTTCCCTAACGGAAAGAACTGATCCAAAGAACCTCCAAAGTCGATAACACACGCGCGGAGCATATCCTCCAAGATCTGAATAGTATGGTCGGACTATACGTCAGTCTGAGGATGAAATGTTGTGCTCAACTCGACCAGCGTACCCAACTCACGCTGTACTGCCCTCTAGAAGTGCGAGGTAAACTCCGTACCTTGATCAGAAATGATAGACACGGGCACACCATGAAGACGAATGATCTCACGGGTATAAATCTCTGCCAATCGCTCCAAAGAATATGAAAATACCACAGGAATGAAATGCACTGATTTGGTCAGTCTATCCACAATAATCCAAACTGCATCGAACTTCTGCTGAGTCCGTGGGAGTCCAACAACGAAATCCATAGTGATATGCTCCCACTTCCACTCAGGAATCTCTATCTTCTGAAGAAAACCACCAGGTCTCTGATGTTCATACTTTACTTGCTGACAATTTAGACACCGAGGTACATATGCAATAATATCCTTCTTCATCCTCCTCCACAAATAATGTTGTTGCAAGTCTTGATTCATCATGGCGGCACCCGGATGAATAGAGTATCGGGAACTCTGAGCCTCCCCTAGAATCAACTCACGAAGTCCATCAACATTAGGCACACAAACACGGCCCTACATCCTCAAAACTCCATCATCTTCAACCGTAACCTGCTTGGTATCACCGTGCCGCACTGTGTCCCTAAGGACAAACAAATGAGGATCGTCATACTGTCGCTCCCTGATACGCTCAAACAAGGAAGACCGAGCGACTGTGCAAGCTAAAACACGACTGGGCTTAGAAACATCCAACCTCACGAACTGATTGGCTAAGGCCTTAACATCTAATGCAAGCGGTCTCTCACCGACTGGAATGTCTTCAAGGCTGCCCATACTAGCTGACTTCCTACTCAAAGCACTGGCCACCACATTGGCCTTCACGGGATGATACAAGATGGTGATATCATAGTCTTTCAATAGCTCCAACCACCTCCTCTGCCTCAAATTGAGCTCCTTCTACTTGAACAATTACTGCAAACTCTTATGATCCGTGAACACCTCACACGACACGCCATATAGATAGTGCCTCCAAACCATCAGCACGTGAAAATGGCTGCCAGCTCCAAGTCGTGAACACGATAATTCTTCTCGTGAACCTTTAGCTGCCGTGAAGCATATGCAATAACCTTGCCACCCTTCATCAGTAACACACCAATTACAATACGAGATGCGTCACAATAGTGTATAGGGCCCTGAACCTGTGGGCAGCACCAACACCGACGCTGTAGTCAAAGCTGTCTTGAGCATTCGCGATGGCCTGGTCACGTTCGCGAAGGGTAATGCCCCCAACGCTCCGCGTTCGCGACCAGTCCTTCGCGTTCGCGTAGAAGAAAGTCTCCTACAGGCCACTTTACTCTTCGCGTTCGCGAGAGTCCCTTCGTGAACGCGAAAAAAAAATACCAGATGACAGCTGAAGCTAAAAACACCAGATATTCCAAGTCTAAAACATCTTGTAGCCTATCTGAAACTCACCCGAGCCCTCAGGGCTCCAAACCAAGCATGCACACAAGTCTAAAAATATCGTGCAGACTTGCTCGCATGATCAAATTGCCAAAATAACACCTATAATTACGAATTTAGTACCAAATTCAATGAAGTTTTCAAGAAAAAACCTCTATTTTCTCAACCGAACGTTTGAATCACGTCAAATCAGTTCCGTTTCTCACCAAATTTCAGAAATACGCCCGAGCTGCGCATGCAAATCGAGGAGGAATAAAATGAGGTTTTGAATCGAGTTCTAAAACATAATATGACCCTTGGGTCTTCATAAGTTATGATTTAGCGAACAAACAGCTGAAGAACACTTTGAACAATTACTAAAGAGCAAATTATTCCTTTGACATGCGTGCGAACAATGGTTTTATAATGAAAAGGTTCTCCCCTTATATATATTAGGGGAGTTTCAATCCAAGTATAATTCTAAATAAGGTAAAAATCTTCTCCTTCCAGTAAACATTGATATGCTGTTGATGTGGCGAGATTGGAGCCGTAACATCCGGTTAAGGGAGGATATTTGGCCCCCTCGCTTATCGTGTTTAACCATCTTTTCCCCTAGTCTCGACTCTTCACTCTACTCAGACTCGATGCTCGACCGTGTTCGGTCCCGGGTGCATCATTCGTCCTCCCCGGGCTCTAAGGCATGGAATCGCTCACCTTTACTCGAGGTCATATTAGATCATGCTTCCCTCTTGTTTCTTTATCGGGATATCGAAGGTAAATTTATCCCCGATTCTACTCGTACATAGATAGTCCCCTCACTTTTTGGAGAGCAGATTTATCGTGCGCTAAAAAAGGGCTGACGGGTCTGCGAAATGTTCCTCAATTGCGTCGTTGTAACTTCGGACATGTGTCAGCTGCCGGTTGATCGTCCTCGAATATGAAATGTCACGCATTAAATATTTCCTTCCTATAAAAGCTTTGGTTTCCTTTTTTCACTTTCTTACTTTCCGATTTCGAATCTTCTTGAGTTACCCTCGAAATTCCTACTTGTTCGCCATCCCCTCAAGTTTTTACGAATTGTTCTTTACATCTTCATTTCTTCTTCCTTAGTCTTCAAATCTTCGTGTTTTGCCTTCAAATCTTCAATCCAAACCTTCAAATCTTCATACCCATTTTCAAACCTTCATTCCCAATCTTTAAACCTTTATATTTCAGATAACGATGTAAAAGGTTCTAAATATGTGCCTCAACACACCACTCCTTCAACTTCTATCTTGGCCGTTGATGTCGAAGCTACCCTCTCGGTAGTATCCCTGGAACCTCCTCTTAAGGGTTTTATCCCCCGGAAGCTGCCTATAGACAACGACTATAAGGTCGAAAAGGCCTCCAAACAAGGAGATCAGGGTGAGGAGGTATGGAGGTATATCTGTTCCATCATCGAAGATGCGGTCCAGATAGTTTGGGAGGACTGTAAGTTGGAAGGCAGGGAAGTAGTCATCCCTGGCCCTGATGAGGATATCACCACACTTGGCCCAATGGATACAGTAGTCCTCGATTTCTGCAAAATGTACGAGGTCTGCCTTGGGCAGATCCACCTATCTTTTTGGAGGATCGTGATTCTTCTTCGTCACTTCGTCAACAACACAGAGGAGCCACAGTTCACAATCGACCATCTGCTCCGTATCTACGGCCCCCGAATCTTTCGAGAGGGGTTAATCAAGCTTGCCTGTCAAGCAAAGAAGGCTCCCTTCTCAAGCATCGACGAAGACAAGGATCAAGGCTGAAAGGGTATATTCGTCCGGGGAAAGACCGAGGATCTCATTCACTCCGAGTTTATGACGTTCCTTGAGAAGTGGAACTTAACACGTAAGTTCATCTCTACCCAAGTTGTTAAAATAATTCTTTGAACGTATTCTTTTTCCTCATCGTTTGGCTTTCCCGTTGTGTAGCGGTCACCCGAGTCCCTAATGCGATCCCCCATTTCAAGGAGTGGGTCGAGGGAATATGTAAACAATTGACGTACTCCAAGTTCAAGTGGCGCAAACTTTTAAAAGGCAAATGGGAGGCTCGTTCCCATAGTGAGTGTCACGCCCCAAAAGTAGAGGGACGCGACCGGCGCTCAACCGGAGGACCCCAGTCAAGCGGACCTGGAATTGCCTTTCCTATCCCACGTGTTACCCCGTGATTTAAATATACATTAGTCCTGTGAAATGGCCATTAATAACTTAAGCATAAACTTACAACTTGAATTCATTTCTACTTTTTATCATTACCAACATATGATACCAAATACTTACAACATTTACCAACGTGGATCACGATTCTGAACCGTACCATTACTTACCCAAAATACATATGTACACTACCCACATTGTGTCTACGGAGCCTCTAAGGATACAAAAGGATGATACAATACTTGCCGGTAACAAGGCTCCGGCTATACCTTACACAAATGCCAAAACAAGACTCTGGAATAAAAGCGGCATGAGCCACGTAGGGCCCCGAGAGAAAAAGGGCTCACCAATTCAGTTGACGGAAAGTGAAGGAGTGCTACGGACGGTGGACTGGAGTACCTGCTATAGATCCACCTACAATTATAACACGAATGTAGCGCCCCCGGCAAAAGGGACGTCAGTACAATTGAATTGTACTGGTATGTATGAACAAACTTTACCCCAAGTAAACTCAAACAAATACACAAGTAATGTACAGTAATAGAATCAACAATCAAATGCACATGAAAGGAACAACCAAAGTCAAACAAGTTTCACAAACTCTCCTTTTTCCCTTCCAACATCATTTTATTACATCAACGATTTCACAACTTTCACATACGTTCATTTCAATAGTGATTTCGATCACTTTTCCACCCTTATTACCTCGGCCACCCTTATTACCTCGGCCACCCTTATCACCCCAACCCACAATTTATCATTTTGTGTTGCGGCGCGCAACCCGATCCCACCGGACAATCACATTTCACACAACAACAATAGTCCACAGTTCAATCACATGGCTTTAGGCCATCCAGAATATCATCTCACAACAACAATAACAATAATTCACAAAGAAGAACAACCACAATTCACAAAGAATTTCCATAACCATCAATACCAGTTCCATCATATTTAATAACTCATATGCATTTTATGTCACAACGATAATTGCCCACAACAAGCCATATATGTTATTACCACAGTTGTTCCAATTGCATCATTTACGATTTCCTTCCATCATTTGTTGCTCAGCTCTTACCACATAACACGTTCACAATCACAAATTTGGTTTATTGCCAATTACTTACACCATTATATCGGGAGACTTAACCACGAACACTCAATTCATACCAATCACAGAATTTCACACGCAATCCACGTAGATATCACATACCAAATATTCGTACACCAAACAAGGTGATTTTATAAAGGTCAAAGTTAATCATACATACCTGGAATCAAACTTCCCCTTTCTACTTCTACTTTGGCTCACCAATAGCCTAGTATCGACAATCTAGTTCACAAGTTAACACATAAATTTTAGAATTGAAGTTCACAATTGCTACTCAAACTTATTTAGGTTATCAACTCCTCTTGTACAATTCTTTACTCCTACCCAATTCCTCTTACTAGATTTTAGGTTTTAAAAGGCATGCATGTATGTTTCAACCATTATTTTCAAGAACCAATGCATGAGACTCCCCCCCCCCCCCTTAGTTTAAACCTAAAATCAATGAAAAAGGGTTAGGGATCTTACCTGCAAGAATGGGGATGAAGATAATCACTTTGAAATTTCCCAGCCCGAATAGTTTTGAAGAATCAAATTTGATGAAGATGACTTTCGCTCTCAAGAACCCTCTCTCCCTCTCTCTTATTTTGTTCAGAAAACTCGTTAAAATGAGGGGTTGGGGTATTTTATTAAAAACGGGGTCGGGTTTAAAATTTAGAAAAATAGGTACCCGAGACAGATATACGGTCGCACTTTGCGACTGCAGAGATGAAATGCGGTCCGCAGAATGGACCGCAAAAGTGCTCCAAAAATCAAATGCTACTGTTTGGATCTGCGGCGGAAATGCGGTCCGCATACCCATTTTGCGGTCGCATAATGCACCGCATTTTTGACCTCAAATTTGACTGGAACAATGACTCACTTTGCGATAGAAATGCGATCCGCATATCAGTTATGCGGTCACATAATGGGCCGCATTTTGACCTTAATTTTAACCAAACCACTGACTCAATCTGCGGCAAAAATGCGGTCCGCATACATGATTTGCGACCGCATTCTGGACCGCAAAATAACACTTTTCTGGAAAAACTTGGTTCTTTGATTTTAAATATTTAGATCAGAACACACATTCCCAATACATATTCGGAACCTGACACTACAAGCTACTAGGTTTTGAGCACAAATTTTTTTACGGGGCCTTACAGTGAGCGTTATCCTTCTACTGAATTGAATTTCCATTTCATTCCATTATCATTTTGGCTAAGTCCCTTTCTTCCTTCCACAGGTTTTCTCAAGCCCACCGAGCTTCGGCCGGTGGATGAGGACGAGGCCTCGTCCTCATCTGCAAAACCCTCTGCTTCGGGACAGCCTGCCGCCGAGGCCGTTGTGAAGAAGGAGGAGAAAAAGAGAAGAAAGAGGGGGTCTTCTAGCTTCTCGGATACTCCATCCAAGGCCACGAAAGAGCACCAAGGTGAGGATCACGGTTAGGGTCCGAAAGAGCACCAAGATGAGTACTCGGGCCAGGGTACCGGACCCTGATTCTCTTTACTAGCTCAGGGACCACCCTGAAGATGACGATATAGAGTTTGTCGCCCATGAGCTGGCCATCGCTGCAGAAGAGCAGGAGGCACCGGAGGAAGGCGTCCGTAAGGCCGAACACTCTTCAGTTCGGGAGGCCGAGAGAAAGCCTGTGGGTACAACTTCTCGAGAAGCTACTCCGGTTCTGAGAGAAACCGCCGATGTGATTGACATTCCGGAATCACTGTCTCACACGAAGTCCCTTTTTGACAAGGCCCGGTGTCACGCAAACCGCATGGCCGCAACGGGCACCCGATGCCTTACTCAACCGAGTACCAATGTAATATATCTTTCTTATCATTCTATCATGGGTAAATGGGCCAGAAATGGCATTATGAGATAACCAGAATAAAACAAAAGGGAATACTAGACATAGGACGACCCAACATGATATAGAATCTTATACATGTGACATACAGGCCTATAAGGCTGACATGATCATTTGTATACTCAATACATTGGCCGACAAGGCCATACAAGTATCTATATACATGACATCTGTCTACAAGCCTCTAAGAGAACATAAATGTCATAAAGGGCGGGACAGGGCCCCGCCATACTAATCAATACATGTTTAAATTATATTGACCAAATAGCCAACTCCGGAGCAAGTGGAGCGCTCTAACACCTTCCGCTGAGCTGATAGCCTACTAAGAGGACTCTCAGCCTGTCTATTGGGACCTGCGAGCATGAAACACAGCGTCCCCATACAAAAGGGATGTCAGTACAAATAAAGTACCGAGTATGTAAGGAATGACAGTAGAATATAAAAGACATAAAAGAATCAGGGAGTAAATAACTCAACCTGTAATTCTGAATAGCTTTGTGTATCATGAAAAATTTATAATGTCATGCATGCGCTTATAAATAACATACCATGCATAGGTATATGCATACATAACATCATCAAGCCTCTGAGGGCATCCCATATTATCATCTCAGCCACTGTGAGCGAAATCATCAACGTGTACCAGCTGATCTGGTGGTGGTGCGTATATAACACCATAACATTTTCCCATATCCCATATACGTATAATATACGCGTATATAACGCCATCTGGTCATGGGTCTACTATGTACATGTATAAACGAATGTAATGCATAATGAAGTAAGTCAATCAGATTTATCGGAATATCATAAGATAAACATGCCTTCTGATAAACTTTAGCAGCTTACTTATTTTTCTGAGACCCATGACCAGAAGATATAGTAATAGGACCTATCGGGAATCAAGAACATTTGCACCCCTAGTACTTCTATGAATAGAGTCATTTATGAAAGTTCCACTTTTGCACGTTTCATTTGTATCATATGAATCATGCCAAAATGAAAGAATGGATAGCCTTAACTTACATTAACATCATTGAGTCCTTAATACCTTCCAAGAAATTCTTCAAAGAACTCAACTCAATATACCTTAGCATAAGGAGATTCAAAATCGGTGTTGAGTAAAGGCTAAGCCCGCAAATTAACTAGTAGATCGTTTATGTAAATTTGGGCAGTATCTCCCCTGTAACAAGAACAATGACTAGATAAATCCAGCAATACATAGTTATCAATAACAAGATACCAGAAAACAACAACAAGTCACAACTACTTCACGACAAGCGGCAAGCTCCAATTGGAATTCGTATACCCCATATCACCCCTTATAGACTTCTTACTTTAACTTAATAGTATCATTAACATGATAATGAATTCATCCATCAATGATTCTAGCCTTATACCATATATTTATAATAAGAAAAAAAATCCACAACTCCAATTATCCTCAGTTAGCAACTTTATTCACTAGTTCATGTCAAGTCCATCCATTTAACTTAATCAATGTCAAGATAACCCTAAGCAGAAGCAAGAGCACAACATAATTACCTCATACAGTGGATTCGAATCGAAATTCATGTTATATTTAGCTTACAACATCCCAACACACCTCAATTACTTCATACCTAAAATGACAATTAAAGTTGTATCAAACACCCCGAAAATGTTACGAAAAATGACTAATCCACCATTTCGCCACTATGTGGTGTTTCTCCATGCCATTTCTCCTCCAGATTTCCATTAAATAGAAGCAAAATAGACAGCCCAAAAGCAGCACGAAACAACCCACAAAATAGTCCACTACAAGTCGAATAATTCGAACTCACGACTTCCGATCACCGTCCTGCGAGTTCTAACTAGGAAATAAATTTATCAACCTTTATTGATATTTAAAAGCTTAAATACAGAAACTAGGAAATTTCTTAACCATTAAATACCGTCCAAAACATAAACTACAAAGAAAAAGAGAGGCGATATAGCGATACGTCGTAGGGATCGTTCTAATGTTATTGCTTCTTGAGTTCGTGCCCGGGATGATAATATTGTTTCAAACCCTTGTAGAGAGCTTAAGGGTAAATTTAGGGTCTTATTTGGTCGTGCTCACTGCAAAACTAAAGAAACAGACGAGATAAGGATATAAATATCCATTTTGTTGAAAAGTCAAAAAGGTGCTACTTGGCACCCTAGCATTGGTCCTTCTTCCAATGCTTATAACTTTTTATCCGGGTGTCGTATGAGCGAAAGGTTAAGAGCGTTGGAAACTAAATTCGAAGACCTTAAATTTGGCATATAATATGTTCTAAAATGACCTCATATAACACACGAAATATATTGCTCAAAAAGCTTCATTACAATGCAAATCCTTAGTCGATTTTTTCGCAACTTAAATCCGAATTTTCCCAAACTTTATTTCATATCCAAACATCAAATATAGTCATATAACGACTTTAAACTCATTTAAATCATGATTAACAAGTCTCATATCCCTCTTATCTTACTTAAGACTTCGGTAAACCTTTCTTATCCTTGTAGAAGGATTTCGTCCTTTTTGAGCTTACCTTAGATAATCCTATAATGACAATGACTTCTGAAGTACGGGGTGTAACAACATGTCCCCTTAGAAATATTTTCCCCCGAATGTTAACTCTTAAAGGCTTGCAAAAATGGGGCGTAACATCATTAAATCACTTTATATACTTTCAAAGAAGATCTCATTTCCAAGGTTACATCAATTGACTTACAATATACTTTCACGTACAAAAATAGGGGGTGTAACATCATTCCCCCCCTTTGAAACATTCATCCTCGAATGTTGACTGATGCGCTTATCATTCTCATAACCTATGGCTCTTATGAATACTTTAATATTGTCCTTTGCCATCTAGGCAACTATTATGTGAATAAATCCAAAAACCAGGGCATTCCCCTCTTTAGGCCTCTTCTCACATCATGACTTGTGATCAGAATTCTTCTAATCCCGTAACTTTGACTACCTTCTATGATGCAGCCTGTATGACTCTGTCCTTCTATGCGCAGATCTTCTCTCCTTTTATCTCCAGATTTTTGCCAATCTCTTGGCTTCACTTTGTGAACATATACAGAACTATGACAAGATCTCCCTCTGGGCATATATAGGTGTACTAAAGTTCTTTGCTTGGTACTTTTCTTAACTTATGACTATTGTTATATTTTGTTTCATAGCCTTGGTTATCTGTCCTTATATCTTTAATACATCTAGGTAGGCCATACTATATTATAACACATACTTCGGTTTATTGCTACCGAGGTCTGCTACCCAACTCCAGGTTACTCTCTTGCTTCTTATCCTATATGTATAAATCTAAGTCCTTTAGTTCTTCCTCATTACTGTTCATCTTAATAATGATGGCCTAATCTCATCTCATACTTTGTAACTTTTATCTATCTATTGTTGATTCACCTTAATGTTGATCTATATCTACCACTGATAACTTGAGACCTTTTACGTAATACATTGTCACTAGGGCTCACGTCCCATTAGGGAACATCTGATGTGATTTTCCTTATCCATCTAGGGGTGATACTATACTTCAATAACCGTATATTATAGCATCCCAATGTGATTCATTATATGAGTTCTAATCCCGTGCAACTCATGAAATCCTTTTTCTCAAAATTGTTACTCAATCAAAGGCATAATCGTCATCCTCTTATTTAGCTCCATTATACCCTTATTCTACTACCAGGGCAGCATTTCACCTCTTCTAATTGCTCCTATTCTTAGACTCCTCTGAGTTTATTTAGACTGTACCGAGCTTTCTATAACTTATGGAAACCATCAACTCTCTTATTTTGATGGGTTTAATCCTAAGGACTTACCTATTCTCGTCACCTTCTCACTCACCTTTTCGTATCCTTACTCCTATCTACGTAAAACCTTGTCGCTATATGATACTTTAGCATGCGACCTATACATATCGATTCATACTACTCAAAACCTTCCTTTAACTTGCTAGCACCATAGATTTCCTTTCGTGCCTTCTCAGTTGTCTTTAAATGTAAGCAGCGAATTTTCCTGGTTGTTTTGCCACTTGTTGCATGAATACTTGACTCATCTTAGTGCCCAAATATATTGGAATTCCATGCAACCCATATGATTTTGAATATCACCTTTAGAATTTTTTCTTCTTCCCGTTCATTAGCCACGATAGGTCCCACTTTCTTATGGAGTGCATACAATGTTGTTGTGAGACTCTTGTTACAAGACCATTTCTTTTTTATGTCACTATGCTTAAGTTGAAGCATTCTTCCTTATTTCCTTAGCTAGGCTTTCTTTGTAGTACTTAAGGGAGACCCTTTGACTCCAGTAAACCTGCGAACTTATTACATCGTATACCCGAAAGAATCTTTGATGTTCTTAATTGCCTATTATTATCCTTAGTTACATACCTTCATGACCTTGTGCTCGTAGGGTTGCTTATGAACTGAAATTTTTGATTGTCTCTCCACTGGCACATTCTTTCATTTCTGTAACACTTATACAGTACCTCTAACTACCCAACTCCTATCTAAAAATTTCTCAAGGATCATGATGTCATATCTGCGAGACTGAATTCACTATGTTGGGGTTCACTATGTTTATCTTGCATGATCTGCTAATTTGATTACGACCTCTAGTCTAGCCATAACTAGAATCTTCCTGAATCAACTACAGACTACTCGTTGGTCCATTATCATATCTATATTCCGCGTAGTCTCTCTTGGGTTATATTCTTTATCTTAACTTACCTTTCGCATTGGCCCCTTATTTATCAATAACATCTCGAGGGAACTCTTGCTTCCTCTCCCTGGCGTCGTGCTTGCATAATGTTCTGGAATCATAATATATATGTAGGATTTGAATAAATGCAATCTCGTTCCTTTCGCCTTTTTACCGCATTCTTCCTTTACTATTCCATAGTTACCTTTTTATCTTTGGTGTCTTTTCACATCTTTACTGACATCTTACTTGCCTTGCGGTAACCCTTTTGTACCAAGGATAATTGAAGTTCTTACAAACGAGGGTGACACCTAGTATAACTGGCACACTTAGTCCCGTAAGCTTAACTTTGCTCACAGTGCTCGCTTTAGGGAAATGTCTTCCTGAATGACCTTTAAAGGTTATTCTTCTGTTGCCCATTCTATTATTGTCGGAACGCTATCTTTAAAACTCTCATAATGACGACTATTATAAATTCCTTCGGTCCCTAATTCATGTTCAGTTTATCTTGTTCACCAGCCCATACTGATTTCTATTACTCTGGGGGTCTAACTTTTCCTTATGGTAATCACGTTGGAGTCACCAACTCATTTCTCGAAATGGGGATATGACTTTATGGCTTATACTCTTTTAAGCCTCAAGGCCTGTCACCTCTTGTCTATTTCCTTACTTGACTTTATACTCTGCCATCATGTCATATTTTGATTTACCGTTATCACTCATTTATCACATCTTACTCATAATGCTTCCTCTCTTCTTATTCTCTTGCTAATATTTCTGTCCATCACCTTATTCTGAAAACTTAAAAAAACATTCTTTCGATTTTAGCTCCCGTTGCTTCATTTCACTGGCTCTTCGGGTCGCCTAACATTATGTTTTTTCTAGGGGCGGGAGTCATACTAAGGTAAATATTTATCCCTTCTAGGATTCCGCTGCCTATTTTCTAAAATTTCTGAACATTCCAGTATCCATATCTGACTGTACTATTCTAAAGTTCACCATATGGGTGTCTCACAAGGAGAACTATTATCACGTTTTGCACTATCCTTCGAAAATTAGCTAATGATAACAATTCATCCACAATTTTGGGTTAATCTAACCCCATCTAGATCCTAATATCCCATCCTTCTCTTAAACTTTATCTGTTAGCTCCCATAGGGCATAACTGAGATGGGTGTGGTCAATTGTATATATCTTTGTTACTGTTGAATGTAACACAAATTATTTATACATCTCTGCTTGAATTGTTAATACTGATAATCTTCACCAACTGGGATGTCGCACCCTTCTGTACCTTTCTTCTTTTACTTGTTGAAACTTGTATCTACCTTCTGATTCTCTTATTGCTTTTCACCATGCGAGTGGATAGATATTCTTGCCTTAGGGCTCCTTATCAAGAAGTTTACAAATCTTAGTACACACATGATCTACTGAAGATCTCATATTTACTCATCATAAGCATGATGCAAAATCGAGTTCATATGACTCAACTCTTCCACGGCACATTCAATCTCTTACCAATTGTCTTTCTAGATGTAGGTATCGTTGTATTATGAATAAAATAAAATTTAGGAGTTTGAATTCTTACAGCTAAGCTCTGCTACACGATCTAGAGTAAGAAGAAAGAGTGACAGCCCTACATGCCCGGTAGCCTCCTGCTTATAAGTGTGATGCACAACACACCCATAAACAAGACTCTACGAGACATGACTTGTAGATTCCCTAGGACAAAACTGCTCGGATACCACTTCTGCCACAACCCAAACCGCAGGGCCACGACGGCACCCGTTGCCTTACTCAGCCGGGTACTAATGTAAGATATCTTTCTTATCATACTATCATGGGTAAATGGGCCAGAAGGGGCATCATGAAATAACCAGAATAAAACAAAATGGGAATACTAGACACAGGATGATCCAAAATGATATAGAAACTTATACATGTGACATACATACCTATAAGGCCGACATGATCATTTTTATACTCAATACATAGGCCGACGAGGCCATACAAGTATCCATATACATGACATCTGTCTACAAGCTTCTAAGAGTACATAAAAGTCATAAAGTTTGGGACAAGGCCCCGCTATCCTAATTAATACATGTCTAAATTTTACCGACCAAATAGGCAACTCCAGAGCAAGTGGAGCACTCTAACACCTTCCGCTGAGCTGATAACCTACTAGGAGGACTCTCAACCTGTCTATCGGGACCTGCGAGCATGAAACACAGTGTCCCGGGGTAAAAGGGACGTCAGTACAAATCAAGTACCGAGTATGTATGGAATGACAATAGTATATAAAAGACATAAGAGAAACATGGAGTAAAGAACTCAACATGTAATTCTAAATAGCTCTGTGAATCATGAAAAATTTATAATATCATGCATGTGCGTATAAATGACATACCATGCATAGGTATATGCGTACATAACATGATCAAGCCTCTGAGGGCATCCCATCATATCATCTCAGCCACTTTGGGCGAAATCATCAATGTATACCAGCTGATCAGGTGGTGGTGCATGCGTATATAAAGCCATAACCTTTTCCCATATCCCATATGCATATAATATACGCGTATATAACACCATCTGGTCATAGTCCAATGTACATGTATAAATGAATGCAATGCATAATGAAGTAAGTCAGTAAGATTTCTTGGAATGTCATAAGATCAATATGCCTTCAGATAAACTTTAGCAACTTATGTATTTTTCTGAGACCTGAACAGAAGATTTAAAAATAGGACACATGGAGAATCAAGAACATAGGCACCCCTAGTACTTCTATGAATAGAGTCATTTATGAAAGTTCCACGTTTGCACGTTTCATTTGTATTATATGGATCATTGCCAAAAGGAAATAATGGATAGCCTTCATTGAGTCCTTAATACCTTCCAAGAAATTCTTCAAACAACTCAACTCAATCTACCATAGCATAAGGAGATTAAAAATCAGTGTTGAGTAAAGGCTAAGTCCGCAAATTAAACTAGAACCTCATTTATGTAAATTTGGGCAGCATCTCCCCAATCACAAGAGCCTCCTCCAATACCATATACACCAACAATGACCAAAGAAATCCGGAAATACATATTATCAATAACAAGACACCATAAAACAACAACAAGTCACAACTACTTCACGACGAGCGGCAAGCTCCAATTGGAATTCGTATACCCCATATCACCCCTTATAGACTTCTTACTTTAACTTAATAGTATCATTAACATGATAATGAATTCATTCATCAATGATTCCAGCCTTATACCATATATTTATAATAAGGAAAAAAATCCACAACTCCAATTATCCTCAATTAGCAACATTATTCACTAGTTCATGTTTAGTCGATCCATTTAACTTAATCAATGTCAAGATAAACTTAAGCAGAATCAAGAACACAATATAATTACCTCCTACAGTGTATTTGAGTAAAAATCCATGTTATATTTAGCTTAGAACAGCCCAACACACCTCAAACACTTCATACCCAAAACGACAATTATAGTAGTGTCAAACACCCCGAAAATGTTACAAAGAACGACTAATCCACCATTTCGCCAGTATGTGGTGTTTCTCCAAACCATTTCTTCTCCATAACTCCATTAAACAGCTGCAAAATAGACAGCCCAAAAGTAACATGAAACAACCCACAAAACAGTCCACTACGAGTCGAATAATTCGAACTCACGGCTTCCGATTACCGTCACGTGAGTTCTAACTGTTAGAAAACCAATTTATCAACCTTTATTGATATTTAAAATCTTAAATACAGAAACTAGGCAATTACTTAACTATTAAATACCTTCCAAAACATAAACTACAAAGAAAACGAGAGGCGATATAGCGATACTTACGTTGTAGGGATCGTTCTTATGTTTTCGCTTCTTGATTTCGTGCCCAGGATGATAATATTATTTGAAACCCTTTTAGAGAGATTAAGGGTAAAGTTAGGGGTCTTATTTGGTCGTGCTCTCTGGAAAATTGAAGAAAGAGACGAGATAAGGATATAAATATCCATTATTTTGAAAAGTCAAAAAGGTGCTACTTGGAACCCAAGCATTGGTCCTTCTTCCAACGCTTATAACTTTATATCCGGATGTCGTATGAGTGAATGGTTAAGATCGTTGAAAACTAAATTTCAATATCTTCAATTTGGTATATAATATTTCCCTAAAAAGACCTCATATAACACACGAAATGTATTGCTCAAAATTCTTCATTACAAAGGAAATCCTTAGTCGGTTTTTCCGCAACTTAAATCCGATTTTTCCCAAACTTTATGTTTCATATAAAAACATCATATATAGTCATATAATTACTCTAAACTCATTTAAATCATGGTTAACAAGTCTCATATTCATCTTAGCTTACTTGAGACTTCGGTAAACCTTTCTTATCCTTTTAGAAGGATTTCGTCCTTTTTGAGCTTACATTAGATAATCCTATAATGACAGTGGTGTCTAAAGTATGGAATGTAACAACATGTCCCCTTAAAAACAATTTTTACCGAATTTTAACTCTTAAAGGCTTGCGAAAATGGGGCGTAACATCATTAGATCACTTTATATACTTTCAAAGAGAATCTCATTTCTAAGCTTACATCAATTGACTTACGACGTACTTTCACGTACAAAAACATGGGGTGTAACACCCGATCCGTTAGAGAAATGCCGACTGAGGCATCATGGGCCGCAGATAAGGCCTTAACCTGTTTTTTGAAGCATGGACGTCGGTGCGCTGGAGGACTACTCTGATCTTGGACACCTGAAGATCCTAAGAAAGGACGTGCAACCGGAGTTAGGTGGGCCAAGCTCAATCCAATAGCTTGTGAAGCAGTTCCCCGCCCCAAACGTGGATCCCGACCATAAGAGAGCAGTCATGTTTACGATACCGACGGATACCAGGGTGCTGTCCGGGCTGGTAGGAGTGGCCAACTACCTTTGTTGCTTAGTAACCGAAGAGGACCAAGCGAAGATGAACGAAGTGGACGCGTCGAGCCTTTTCTTGTATCCTTTAAGGGTTCATTCAGCCTTAGCATACTTTAATGATTTCAACATATTTATTCCTCAGACCTCGGCTCTTAACCATGAGAGCTTCCACCGATCTCGGATAGAAGTAGGTCATATCGAGTTCAAGCTCAAGGAGCAGATCTGAAGAAGGACATGTACAAAGATCTTAGTGAGCAAAAAGATTAGGCCCTCAAGGACCTCCCCGTCCTCCAAGACGAGATGGAAGAGCTCAAAAGGAGGCCTCGACAGTTAAACGGTAACATGCCATTCTGTTTGAAAAGGTAAGGGTGTTCGAAATTAATAACGAGAAGCTAAGAGCAACTACAAACTCCGCAACCTCGTAGGTCCAAGAGAAGATAGACCTAAATCGACCAGCTTAGAGCCTAATGAACAAGGTCAAAGCCTCGGCCGAGGAGTTGAGGAGCAAAATAGATCCCCTGGCCTCTGAACGGGATGCCACCAAAGAGGACTTGGCATCGGCCAAGGATCAGCTCCTGGTGATGAAGGATAAAGCCGACAAATGGTCTCGGCTGAACGATAAGCTCCGAGCACAACTAGACTCAGCCGTCTCGGAATATGATTCCCTTGGCCAACAATATACCATGCTGAAGTCCAAGTTAGAGGTATCTTCAAACGAGTCCTACGAAGTTCATGATATGTTGGCCCAATATAAGAACGATGTGGAGGTGGCTGAGGCCCGCATAATATCAAATGCCGAGTATGTGAAGTGGCTGTCCTGAAGGGACCCGGAGGAAGACCCTTGAGGAGATTCAGGGGGGGGGTTCGATCTAGCATCCGAGATCGAAGAGGAGAAAAGGTTTGAGGCCAAGGCCAAAGAGAGATACGAGCCCGATTCGGGTAGCGAGTCGGGCTCCGTGAAGACTAGGCGAGAACTGCCTTAGTTTATTTTTTGTTATCCTTTGTATTTCTTTTTAATTTTGGGGCCGTTTCACAGTGCCTCTGTAAATATCTTTTGGTACATATATTAAAAAAATCCCTTCGTATATTTTGTGTCCTTTACTTTTCAGTATTTGCTTTGTGTTCGAAACTTATAACTTGTGTTTCAGTCTTTAAAATATGGCATGCCTAGCAGAAAAATTGACATAATTTAGACTGTTCGTTTCCCCAAAGCTTGAATGAGGCCTGCGTTAAGTTATAAATCCGAGTTATTTTGACTCCAAAGGATTTGATAAAAACGAAGTCTTTGTTAAAATATTTGAATATTTTAACCGGACACGATTATTCTTTGCCGAAGGAGGCTCTTTTCTTGGTCGGGTCTGAAGTAATTTTTCATAGATTAAAAAATGTGTAAGGACCTTACTTTGTATGTAATGACTCGTACGTCTCCAAGACGTTTAAGTTGGTCATTGCCTTTCCTGTTTGGGCCCTGCTTAGTAGGCTCGGTGCCTCTGGGATTTGGTAGCCCGAATTGTTCGATCTTATTGTCTAGTAGTAGTGTCCGGTGCGGCGAGGCCTGTAGGCTTAAGAGTTTTGAACCCAACATTCAATCTAAGTAACTTAAATATAACATTGCTGGTGCAAATCTGAATCGATGAGACATAGAAGGAAAACTTTTTTTTATTACGTTGAACGTGGTGTACATAATCGAAGGTACAAAAGCTATCTGCCATGGCGAGAATGAGCTATGTGGGCACGGTTCGTTTGAACATTTGACTCTTAAAATAAATTCTAATATTCAAGCCTTGGATTTCAATATCAAATAAAAATAAAATTCCTTCTAAATTTCCGAACTCAGGACCTTGACTCAGGGTGTGATGGCCCCCAAGTATTTGAGACTGAATTTGTGAGGGCTCGATTACTATTGGTCTAATATTGGTGATCCACAGTCCCTGGCCTTAGGCCGGTATTCAAAACTAAGGTAGCAGGTTTTACTATTGCCTTGTTGAAAACCTTGCCGTAAAAACCTCTTCGGGAAAAATCAGTCCAAGAGAAAATTGTGCAATACGTGCTTTCACACCTAATCCTTGGATTCGATTTTGACTGAGTACCTGCACGGGTTAGTTCAAGGTGTGATAATCCATAAGAAAGATTGTGTTCATACCTTAGCAGTAGTATCGTTTTAGGTGTGCCACATTCCAATTGTTGGGAAGTTGTACCCCATTTCCGGATTTGAGCTGGTACAAGCCTTTCCCCGTTATGTCGGTTACTCTGTACGGTCCCTCCCAGTTCGGGCATAGTTTCCAGTTACTCGGATTCCTGGTATGTAGTGTAACTCTCTTTAGTACCAAGTACCCGATTTAGAAGTGTCGAAGGTTTGCCCTTCGGTTGTAATATATCTCCATGCGTTGTTTCTGGGATGCTAATCAGACTAGGGTGGCTCTCACCTTTAGTCCGATAAGTCTAAGCTTGTGGCCATAGCCTCCTCATTTGACGTCTCTGTAGCGTATTGGAACCTCATTATCCTTCTTCTACCAGAATTAGAGCTTCCGCATGTAGACTAAAGAGAACAGTGTTTCACTGGTGCATGACTTCGAAGTCGTTCGATATGCCCACAAGACCTCAGGAAATTTTTTTTCCACTTTTCTTTTGAGTTGGCCAATCTCTTCTTTAGGTTTTAGACTGTAGTTTTGTTCGTTGATTCTGCTTGACTGTTCCTACTTGGGTGGTAGGGTGTCGACAAAATCTTTTTGATTTTGTGGTCTTCAGATAACTTACTAACCTTACCGCCCATGAACTGCCTCCCGTTGTCACAAGTGATCTCGGTTGGTATTCCGAACCGGCATATTATATGATACCAGTAAGTCAATGACCTATTTTTCCCAAACCTTCTTGAATGCCTGTTCTTCAACCCACTTGGAGAAATAATCGGTCATAAGTAATATGTCTTGGGCATTGTCGGGTGCCCACGACAAGGGACCGACGATGTCCACCCCCTCATTTATGAATTGTCGGGGGAGAGGACCGGGTGAAGTATCTCCCGCGGTTGGTAAACCATCAGGACGTGCCTCTAGCATTCATTACACTTTTGAATGAAGTCATTCGCATCTTTTCCATCTTGTTCCAGTAATAATCGGCTTTGATCAATTTCTAAATCAAGGACTTAGCTCCCGAATGGTTTCCACAAGTGCCCTCGTGTACTTCCCCCATCATGTAGTCGGTCTCCCCCAGTCCCAAACACCTTGCTAGCGGCCCATAAAATGATCTTCAATATAATTTTCCACCAACTAAGCCAAACCTGGCAGCCTTAGTACGTAGGGCCCTCGATTCCTTGAGATCCGACGACAATTTCCCTTTCTAAAGGTAGTCTATGTATTTGTTTCTCCAATCCCAAGTCAAGCTTGTTGAGTTTACCTCGGTGTGACCTTCCTCTATTACTGGGTTCATCAATTGCACTACTACTCCGGAATTGAATTCATTGGAGTCGACTGAAGACCCTAGATTAGCCAATGCATCGGCCTCGCTATTTTGATCTTGAGGTATATGATGTAGGGTCCATTCCTTAAATTGGTGTAAGGTCACTTTCAACTTATCCAAGTATCTCCGCATCCGGTCCTCTTTACTTCGGACGTCCCGTTAACTTGGTTAACGACAAGGAGGGAGTCACACTTAGCTTCAATCACCTCAGTCCCCAGGCTCTTCGCCAGTTTTAATCTTGCAATCATGGCCTCATATTCAGCTTCATTGTTAGTCAATTTCACAGTTCTAATAGATTGCCTTATTATGTTACCCGTAGATAGGTTTAATACGATCCCCAAACTAGACCCTTTCGCGTTATAAGCACCGTCCGTGAGTAGGGTCCAAACCCCCGAAGTAGTCCCCTAGGCGAGCAGTAATTCTTCTCAACCTCAGGGATCAAGGCCGGCGTAAAGTCGGCCACAAAGTCTGCTAAAATCTGAGATTTTATGGCAGTTCGAGGTTTGTACTCGTTTTCGTACCCACTAATCTCTACATCCCATTTGTCCAGCCATCCCGAGAACTCGGGTTTACGCATAACATTCCTCAGCGGGTATGAAGTCACGACACATATGGGTGACACTGAAAGGACGATTTTAATTTCCTAGATGTGCTCAATAAGGCAACTACTAATTTTTCTAAGTTTTGATACCTTGTTTCGGCATCGCTTAGTGTTCTACTAACATATTAAATAGAAAACCATGTACCTTCTTCTTTCTAAACCAGGACACCACTTACCGCTATCTCGGAAACTGCCAACTGGAGGTATAGATACTCGTTTGCCTTCAGGGTGTGTAGCAAAAGAGGGTTTGATAGGTACCATTTGAGTTCTTCCAAAGCCTACTGACATTCTGGGGTCCAGGAGAAGTCGTTCTTCTTCTTGAATAATGAGAAAAATTGGTGGCTTTTGTCGGACGACCTTGAAATAAACCAGCCCAACGCGACTATCTGCCCGGTCAATCGTTGTACTGCCTTGACGTTGTCAACTATGTTGATATCTTCTATGGCTTTTATCTTGCTCATGTTGATCTTTACTCCCCGGTTGGATACCATGAAACCAAGAAACCTTCCTAAGCCGACCCCAAAGGCACACTTCTCCGGATTCAGCTTCAAGTTGTATTTCCTCAGTATGTCGAAGGTTTCCTGCAAATGCTTCAAATGGTCCTCTACTCGTAAGGACTTAACTAACATATCGTCAATATAAACCTCCATTTATTTTCTTTTTTGTTCTTTGAACATCCGGTTAACTAGGCGTTAATATGTGGCACCTGCATTTGTTAGCCCAAATGGCATTACGTTGTAATAGTAGGTGCCGAATATAGTTATAAAAGAAGTCTTTTCTTGGTCGCTCGGGTCCATTTGAATTTGGATGTACCCGGAATAGGCATTGAAAAACTTTGTATTTCGTGCCCAGCCGCCGTATTGATCATTCGGTTGATGTTAGACAAAGGAAGTGAATCCTTTAGACATGCCTTGTTTAGGTCCTTATAATCTACACACATTCTAATTTTGTTTCCTTTTTTAGGAACAACCACTACGTTATCTAGCCAATCCAGGTAGTTATATTTCCGAATGGAACCTATTTTCAGAAGTTTAGATACCTCATCTATAATGAATGCGTGTTTGATCTTGGATTGAGGCCTCCTCTTCTGTTTGACCGGTAGAAATTAGGATCCAAGCTCAATATGTGAGTTGTCACCTCCGGTGGGATCCTTGTCATATCTAGGCGGGACCAGGCAAAACAATCGTCGTTAGCTTTAAAGAAATCAATAAGTTTTTTCCTAAGCTCGGGAGTTAACCCTGTTCCTAGGCATATCTTTCTATCCGATAGGTACTCGATTAGTATGACTTGTTCTAATTCCTCGATTGTGGACTTGATGTCATCAGTATCATCGAGTGCTATAAAGAATCTTGGGACACCGTAATCATCCTCCTCGTTTGTTGTGTGCTCCTCCTGTTTCCCGGGCTAGGTCAGGGTCTGGACCACTGGTTGCTATTTTTGTTTCTTTCTTTTTCGACCAGTCCCCTACTTTTTGATATCGTGACCGCGAGTACTAGGATCACTTCCTCGACAGAGAACATCTCCTTTGCGGCCGGTTGTTCCCGTTAGACCATTTTGATTTCGCTTGGAGTGGAAAACTTCAATGCTTGATGTAGGGTCGAAGGCACCTGTAAGGCCTCGAAAACAAAATTCTAATAATTTAAGACTTTATAGTGCACCAACGATAATTGAGAGTAATATTTTTGAGTTCTAAAGGATACCTATGGAATAGAACCACATTATTTTGACATGAAAATACATACGAAAAGTATTTTGGAACATATTAAGGAGGATTGTAAGTGGGAAGAAGTTGGAAATATTAAGTTGAAAAGATATCCAAATTTGCACAACACCTGAGTTGGAATGGATATAAATCTCGTACTTTAAAGATATTTTCCAAATTTTGTCCCTAAAGCGTAGCCCTTTGAGTCTAGTTTAAAATGCATCAAGCCATTCACCATTTGGACTTTCCTACTAAAAGTTATGATTAAATTACTAAAGTTAGACCACCCTGTTATTTTGGCGGACACCGAAGCAAGGCTCGCTTTGCCAGACCAGGCACAGGTCATGTCTTCCTTGTATGCAGTGGACAACGAAGTGAAACTCACTTTGCAAAACTGGGTGCGCCCCAGTGTAAGGTTTCTTTTAAGTCATTTCGGGGGCTCATTTTCACCCTTTCACTTGGACGAATTTTGGAGATTTCCTCCACTCTCTCAAGACCCCCAACTCCTCCCAACTTCAAGATATCCTTATTATCTTGGTGTGAATCCTATCATTTCTATACTAGAACTAACTCAATCCACCAAGAAATCCTTAGATTTTCAAGAAATTTCTTCAAGAACTCAAAATAGGGTTTTGCAACATTTCTTCAAAAAGAT
The DNA here is from genome assembly GCF_001879085.1 of Nicotiana attenuata. Classification (NCBI taxonomy): domain Eukaryota; kingdom Viridiplantae; phylum Streptophyta; class Magnoliopsida; order Solanales; family Solanaceae; genus Nicotiana; species Nicotiana attenuata. Next base: position 188,487 of record NW_017670762.1, on the reverse strand, counting down.
AATCCTATACCTTTAGACTTACATGCATTGATTTATTATGGGAATATGAGTATGAATTAAGTGTTGGAACTTATGGGATGATGATTGAAATCCATAAGTTCCCAATTTAAATTCATAACTATTTGTAGAGATTGAAATGTGATTATTTGATGGAATTTTGTTGGTTGGGTGTGGATGGTTGGTCATGCATGTGATGTTGTAAGCTATAAATTATTTAAGAATGATGGTGGGATAAATTATTGGTAAATGATGGTAGTTTGATGAACTAATTCCATGGTTAGGAGATGTAGAGATTTATGCCTACTAGGTATTGATAGAGTGCCTAAATTGCCTAACTTGTAGAATTTTCTACTAATATTGGTTCCATTGGATATTGTTATTGTATATTGAAGTTTCTTAGTATAGTGGATCATTGTAGTATCATTAAGGGGTGAATTTGAGGTATGTTGGCTAAACTCCTTTTCTAGAATCGGAATCCATGAGTTCCTCGTAAGTTCTAAATGTGGTTTGTTCAAACTCCTATTCCAACTGTTCCAAATTGCTTCCGAAGATTGATTAGCCTAAATGCTTGTGTACTCGATTCACGTTCAAATTACCCCTATCCTATGATGCTTCCCCTATGTGAGGCAATGTTCAAATGAGGTTGTTATAACTAATGCATAAGATTTGAATCCATGTGTCAATTGTAACTCATCATGCTCTCTAATGTGTTTGAGTTCTTAAATACTCATGAGTTGAAGCTATAGATATCATGCTCCCCTTTTAAGAAAAGTATTCCAAGAATAAATGGTGTATCAACCGCATATGATTTTAAGTTGTGTTTCGATTGCCAATCATCATGCTCCCCTCTTGAAAGAAATTCAATGTGTTTAATGTACTCATTACCAATGAACTTAAAGCTGTGATTTTTAGAATGTTCTATCTATTGATATTTATGATAATGATCCTTGGAAGTCAAGAAATAAAAGTGTGAAATTTGAAATACGGCATCGTACCATGGATGAAGAACACAAGGTATGGCCAAGAGAGCCAATGAAATAAAGATGTTGTGAATGGTTAAAAGTTCTAATGAAGCGATAGATGGTATGAAAGGCTATGAGATGACTACATTTATATTTCGTTTTCCTTTATATACAAAATATTTTTGGGAGTTCATTTGCGAGCTGAGGAAGGGTGGGTTGTAAAGGACCAAACCCGAAACTATATGTGCCGATGTAGGAGTTGATTGAGGGGTAAACCCCTGTTATATTATGTTGAGATTATTCCCCTTAATTGGGATGAGTTTATTGCTAGCATCAGTCCTTGTCCCCATGTAGACCCACACGGCATTGTGGGGAGACGGCTTAGAGGATCGAGCGGAGATTAGACACCATGTTGCGCACATGGTGGTTTCTCCTTATTATCATTATATTTGATTCGTATCTCCATGTCAATCCATATTCATTCGTAGTGAGACGGCTTAGCCAGTCGAGCGGTGATCGGACTCCATGACATAAGCATGAAGGTGGTGTTGTATTTACATATCCACCCGCACACATTGGGGTGAGACGGCTTAGCCGGTCAAGCAGTGATCGGACTCCATGCCTCGTGCATGGTGTGATAATCGGTGGCTAATGATCTCCCAACCAAAATTGTTAATGCTTATTGAAAACTTTTTATGTTTTAACTTCGCATTTGGATATTATTGATTTTTCTTGCTGCTTTAATGATTCTCTCCTTCTTATGTTGGCATTTTATTTCCATGAAAGGGTATTTAGCTTTACATACCATATGTACTAACGTCCAATTTTTCGGGGACACTGCATCTTTAATGGATGCAGGTGGCTCCGCAGCAGGTGGCTCAAGTTCTTGATAGGTGTACCTCTTCTCAGCTGATTCGGTGAGCCCTATTTTACTTCGGGCCTTATGTCTTTTGATTTTGCACATTCTGTTTTGAGGCATAGCCGGCAACTTTGCTGGCATTTTCATATTTTACTTTTGCTCACTTAGAGGCTCCGTAGACGTACCGCGGCTTTTGTTTTGAATTGGGACACAAACTAATGATGTTGTGGTTGTCGGACATATTTCCACTTTTAGAAACTATGAACTTGTAATCTTTTGGTAAATAAGATACAAGTTCCTACAAGTAATGAAACTTGGTACTTTACATTTTATCCTTTCACGTCTATCTCTCGTTACTGATTTATCAATTTGTTCATGGTTAAGGTTGGTAGAAGGCATCAAGTAGGATTTCTTGACCAGGATATCTCGGTTGAGCGTTCAAGGTCGGGGCGTGACATCACAGCACTTGCGGGAAAAGGTTTCTGAATGAATTTTTTGGAATCTGGCCCTTTCAATATTGGAGCACCGAAGAACTTTCTTTCATCCCAGCGCATCAACTGATCCTTAAATGACTAATCCCTGGCTATGGAAGACGGGGCCGCTTGGCCAACATTTTGTCAGCTTAAGTACTGGAATGGGAGTTACGGATATTCATTCCTAAACTATGTCACCGATTGGTGAGGCATTCTCGGGATCTGTTGGCCCAAGAACAGGTGAAGTTTTGAAGAATGACAAATGAACTCAGTCATGGACCAGGTCCATCTTGTGAAGCATAGTCATGATCAACCTATACATGTGAGATGCATGTGTCTACTGATCAAGCAGCAATATCTCCTGATCTGATCGAAAAGGTTGCATATTGGATAAGGAGAGAAGTCTCCTTATATGAAGAGAACACAATCCGGATAAAGATAGTGTTGGAGTTTGAGATCTTCAAGGACTCAACTACTATAGAAGATCAGCAATTGAGTCTCAATCAAACTCTGATTACTAACCTATTAAAAGATAGTGATTGTTCTCTTTTACAAGTATTGCACATACGCAGAAGTTAAACTAAATTGAGAGCAAAAGAGCAAGGCGATTTTGCAAGGAATTTATATGAGATTTGAGTGTGCACACCTGAAGCTACTTGAACGAGATAGAAGAATCAGTTCCATTGTGTCTTTCTTTTATTCTAGTTCAATTGTAGTAGGTGATTTTACATTGTACCTTTCAGCTTTTATAGAGGCAATTGTATTAGGTACTTAGAGTGTTCAAGTTAGAGTTAACTTGAAGTTGTCGCAACAGTTGAGGTTGTGTGCCACAACGGGATTAGAGTTAATCCTTAGGTTTACAAAGAGTTTTGTAAATGCTGTTTTGGCTCAGTGATTTTAGTGGAAGTTTGGGAAAATCCTACTGAGTAGTAGGTCGTGGTTTTTTCACCTTTTGAGCCAGGTATTTTCCACGTAAAAATCTTTGTGTTCTTTATTTTATGTACTTATTATTCCGCAAACAGTAGTAGTTAGTATACCTAGATGAACCAGGTTCTTCTAGAGCAAAAATTGGGTACCAAACAAATCACCCCCCCCCCCCTCTTGTGTGGCATTGACGTTTAGAACAACAATTGGTATCAGAGCGGGTTATCCTTGAAGAGGCTAACACCTTAGGAAAAGATCAAGGTGAGTGCACCACCTGGAAACTGGGAAGGGCAATCCACTGTTAGGCCTCCACTTTTCAGTGGACAGTACTATTCTTGGTGGAAGAACAGGATGAGGGATCACATCATAGGAAAAGACTATGAACTCTGCGACATAGTCACTGATGGTCCTCTAGAGACTACAAAGAAGAATGCTGAAGGAGTGGATGTGCCAAAGACAAGAGCTGGATGCACTGCTGAAGACCTAAAGAAGTGGGAGAAAAATGCTAAGGCCAAGAAATGGCTTGTGTGTGGAGTAGGTCCAGATGAGTACAGTACAATTCAAAGTTGTACCACTGCTAAGAAAATTTGCTAAGAGGTCCAGAGGAACACTGCTGTATTCTCAATATGAGAATTTCACCATGAAGGAAGGAGAAACCATCCAAGAGATGTATACAAGGTTCACCACACTAACAAATGAACTTAAGTCTCTTGGAAGGATTATCCTTGAAGAAGACAAAGTTGAGAAGATTTTAACAAGGGTTCTGCCAGTCTCTTGGGAAAGCAAAATCATTGCTATTTAGGAATCAAAGAATATTGCCACCCTCAAGCTGGATGAACTAATTGGAAACCTTACTGCCTATGAACTGAGAAGGCAAACCATGAAAATGGATGCACCCAAGAAGGAAAGAAGTCTGGCTCTTAGAATTGCTGAAGGTTCAGATCTGGAGGATGAGGAAATGGCTATGATCACAAGAGATTTAAAAAAGTACCTGATGAGAGGGAAGGGTTCTTCAAGAGGTACAACCTTCAATAAACCATGGGCTCCTGAGAAACAGACCAATAGGGGTTGCTACAAATGAGGTAAGACTGATCACATGATCAAGAATTGTCCTCAATGGGAAATTGAGTGGAAGAAGGAAAGGGCTGAACGAAGGAACAGGAAGAAGGAACAGGTTAAACCAAAAAGGAAGAACGGATCAACAAAGGCTATGGTTGCTGCCTGGGGAGAAAAATCAGATGAGGACTCAGAAGATGAAGCTGGAGATGAACAAGCACTTATGGCCATCAGAGAATCAGATGATGAAAAAGAGGTAAGTATTCTTCATCTCAAAGACAAGATTAAATTTCTGTCAAAAGAAAGGTTGTCTGAGCTACTGCTAGACTTCATTGATGAGTCTGAGATAATTAACAATGAGAAGGAAGAACTGTCTAGGGAATGTGTGATCCTAAAAGCCAAGTGCAAAAATCTAGAGTCTAGGGCTAATGAGAGTGAAAGTAACAATGCTGAGTTGAAGAACCAGGTTCTTGAACTCGACACTAGAGTCCTAGAACTTAGGTCTGAGAACTTAAAACTGAAATTAGGAACAGGAAAGAAGAAAGCTGATCACACACATCTCACCCTAGAAAAAAACTTAGGAAAAATGAAGGATGAGCTGTACAGGAAGGATGAGCAGATAAGAGTATTAAAAGAAGATCTAGGGAAGGTAAAACATGAACTAGATAGAACTTGCAAATGGAACAAGGCTTCTGATGCACTCTCCTGGCTACAAGAACATCACAGTAGCAACAAAAGAGGACTTCGTAATGGGACTCAAGCACCTAAGTGGGATCCTTAAAGCAAGTACCTCACTCTTCCTGAGAACAAAATCTGCACACACTGTGGCAAGACTGGCCATTACAAAAATGAATGCAATGCAAAAGAAATGGCCAGTCAAAAGAACAAAGCTTTTGTTCAAGAAAAAAATAGGCTGCCTGGGTGGGCTAGAAGGAATCTGATTTATTCCTTTGCCTATAGAAAGGGACCCAAACTAGTTTGGGTTCCTAAGACTAACCCCTGATTCCTTTTGCAGGTCCAAGTGAAGGGAAGTAGCCAAATATGGTACATGGATAGTTGCTGCTCAAAACATATGACTGGAAGCAAGAACCAGTTCCTTTCACTTGAGGACTTAAAGGGAGGTAATGTCTCCTTTGGAAATGGGAAGAAAGGTGAGATTCTTGGGGTCGGAAAGGTAGGTAAGACAGACTCTCACTCCATTGAGAATGTCTACTTGATTGATGGCTTGAAATACAGCCTGATCAGTGTGTCACAACAGTGTGACAGAGCTAACCTTGTAGCATTCACCTCTACAAAATGCTTTGTGATTAACCTTACCACTGACAAAATTGTTTTGCAGGGAAAAAGAGTTAACAATATTTACATTGTACATTTGTCTACTCTCTCAAAAAATGAACTAACCTGCCTAAGTGTGCAGGATAATGATCCCCTCCTGTGGCACAAAAGACTTGGTCATGCTAGTCTGAATCAGCTAAACAAATTAGTCTCTAAGGATTTGGTGATAGGTTACCTAACATCAAGTTCAAGAAAGACAAAGTTTGTGAGGCCTGTGCAAGGGGGAAGCAGGTAAGATCATCCTTCAAAAGCAAGAAAATAGTAAGCACAACCAAGTTGTGGAACTGGTCCATATGGATCTCTCTGGTCCAATGAGAACCATGAGCAGAAGTGGTAAGAAATATGTAATGGTACTTGTTGATGATTATTCTAGATTTACCTGGGTACTACTTCTAACATCTAAAGATGAAGCATTTGACATGTTTACTGCCTTTGTTAGAAAAACTCAGAAACAATTAGGAAATCAACTTGCATCCATTAGGTCTGATCATGGAACTGAATTTGAAAATGTTAAGTTTGCTGAATTTTGTGATGAAAATGGTATAGATCATAACTTCTCTGCCCCTAGGACTCCTCAACAAAATGGAGTAGTTGAAAGAAAGAACAGGACTCTTGAAGACATGGCTAGGACTATGCTTCTTTCTAGTAAGCTGCCCCATAGCTTCTGGGCAGAGGCTGTAAACACTGCATGTTACATTATCAATAGATGCATGACTAGACCTCTTGTAGAGAAGACTCCCTATGAGTTACCTTAAAGGGGTAGAAACGCCAAATATATCTCATCTTAGGGCATTTGGATGTAAGTGCTTTGTGCACAATAATGGAAAAGACTCCCTAGGTAAGTTTGATCCCAGAAGTGATGAGGGAGTATTCTTGGGATATTCTTCACATAGCAAAGCATATAAAGTGTTCAATAAAAGAACTTTGTGTGTAGAAGAAAGTGTGCATGTAGTATTTGATGAAACTAACATTCTTTCTGAGAGACATGAACATGAAGATGAAGCCATTGGATTGGTAAAGGATTTGACTGAAGCCTCAGCACAAGTCAAAGTGGCACCAAAAGAAGGAACAGGTGATGGAACAGGTTCTTCTATTCAGGGCAACCTGACAGGGGGAACTAATCAAAGAGGAATTGAAATAAATCCCCTAAAAGAACCTGTTCATGACCCTGTTCCTCAGCAACAGAACATGGGAGAAGCATCTAGTAGGAACCAGTTGGTTGTGAAACCTCACAAGTATCAAAGTTCTCATCCTATTGAGAACATTATCACTGATCCTACATCTGAAGTCAAAACTAGATCACAACTAAAGAATCGGTGTGCTTTTGATGCCTTTTTATCTCTTATTGAACCTAAAAATGTTGTTAAGGCTTTGCAGGATGCAGATTGGGTCAATGCAATGCAAGATGAACTCAATCAGTTTGAGAGAAGTCAAGTTTGGCATCTAGTTCCAAGACCCAAGGATAGATCAGTTATTGGTACAAAATGGGTCTTTAGAAACAAACTTGATGAAGATGGAACAGTTACAAGAAACAAGGCAAGACTGGTGGTCCAGGGCTACAGCCAAGAGGAGGGCATACATTATGATGAAACTTTTGCTCCAGTTGCAAGACTAGAGGCAATCAGACTCCTCATAGCCTTTGTAGCACACATGGAATTCACTCTTCAGCAGATGGATGTCAAAAGTGCCTTCCTGAATGGCTACCTGAAAGAAGAAGTGTTTGTGAAACAACCTCCAGGGTTTGAGAGCAGGAATGTCCTGAGCATGTGTACAAGTTAGACAAGGCTCTCGAGCATGTGTACAAGTTAGACAAGGCTCTCTATGGACTCAAGCAGGCCCCAAGAGCATGGTATGAACGACTGTCCAAATTTCTGCTTGAACACGGTTACAAAAGAGGTAAAATTGATAGTACCTTATTCTTAAGTGAAAAAGGTAATGATCTCCTTGTGGTACAAATATATGTTGATGACATAATTTTTGGGGCCACCACTGATAAGCTAAGTAAGGACTTTGCAAAACTAATGGGGAGTGAGTTTGAAATGAGTATGATGGGTGAGCTTAACTTCTTCTTAGGCTTGCAGATCAAACAAAGTCCTAATGGAACCATGATCCATCAGCAGAAGTATGCAAAAGAGCTAATCAAAAATTTTAAAATGGAAGAATCAAAAGAAATAGACACACCCATTGCAACTGCCACTAAATTAGACATTGATGAACCTGGTTCATCAGTTGATCAAAATTTGTATAGGGGTATGATTGGTTCACTCTTGTATCTTACTGCCAGTAGACCTGATATTTTTTTCAGTGTAGGGCTGTGTGCTCGTTTTCAGGCCAATCCAAAAGAGTCTCACTTAACTGCTGTCAAGAGGATACTAAGATATTTGAAAGGCACCACTGATCTGTGCCTTTGGTACCCCAAAGGTAGTAATTTCAATCTAGTAGGATATGCTGATGTTGATTATGCAGGTTTCCTAGTGGATAGGAAGAGCACCTCAGGTATGGCACACTTCCTTGGTTCATGTCTTGTGTCATGGGCTACTAAGAAGCAAAATTCAGTGGCCTTATCTACTGTTGAAGCTGAGTATGTTGCTGCTGCTTCTTGTTGTGCTCAATTGCTATGGATCAAACAGCAGTTGGTAGATTTTGGCATTGAAGTTGGTTGCATTCCTATATTCTGTGATAACACTAGTGCTATAAGTATGACAAAGAACCCTGTTCATCATAAGAGGACTAAGCACATAGATGTTAGGCACCACTTCTTAAGAGATAACTATGAGAAAGGATTGATCTCCATAGAATTCTGTGCTACTGATAAACAAATTGCTGACATTTTCACTAAAGCACTGAGTAGAGAAAACTTTGAGAGGAACAGGTTGGAATTAGGGATGATTAAGATCACCTAATATGTCCAGTTCAGAATGCACAATGAAAAAAATGATGATGAAAAAAAAAGTTTTTTGGATAGGAATTCTGAACTTGTGTAAATATCTAGATTAATTCTTACTCAGTTTCATACTTTAATTAGTATACTCCTGTGACATGTGTTTATATGACTCACTGATCTTTTACAAAATTTTCTCTATTATGGCATTTGAGGCATGTTCAAGAGAGTTCTAAATGAAGAACCTGGTTCATCAGTATGGGCTCATATGAAAGCTCAGGTATGTTTTCTATACTCTGCACAATCAGAAAGATTAACGTTTCAATCATGAGCAGAAGTCCTATACTTGTCAAATTCCTAGAAAATTCTATCTGTTGGCATTGAACCAGTTTCGTCCATCTAGAACTCTAAACCGTAATTTTTGCCTAATATCTAGGGAAGCCAAATTGATCATTAAAATTCTGGAAATTCAGTTTGATTAGACTTCTATTTGACCCCTGAAAAAGCTGTCCGTTACTTATTAAATGTCTAATTCTCTTTAAATACACACCATCTCTCCAGTCTTCATCATAATTCCTAAACCGTCAAAAACTCTTCTTCACTTCTAATTGCCATCTTCTCCAAAATTCCCAAATTCTTTCAAGAAATCGACCATCATGTCTAACCCACAAGAAAATCCTGGAACTCCTCCACCACCATCTCCCTCAAATTCATCCTCATCTACTCCCCCAGTGTATCTCCAAAACCTAGGCTACGAAGGCAGAAAATGCTCGCTCGAAAAACTGTAGCATCTGGGGCTCTGAGGAAGGCTTTAAATGAAAGGTTGAAAGCAAGCCAAGTGAAAGAAAGCCTAGCTTAAAATTCTGACTCCAGCTCTGAGTCTGAATCCTTTCAATCTGCGACTGAGGGTGAAGGACATGGATCTTCTAACTTTGAGAAGACTCAAGAATCCCCTACTAAGGTAAGTTCATCTGGGATTGAAAACATAGAGACTAGGTTTTTTCTGGTTGGTCCCATTAGGGATGTTGAAGTGCCTGAGGTACGTAGGAGTGGAGGTAAAAAGAATTTTGAAAAAGAAAAAGAGAGAGAGGGTGCATGTGGTGAAGAGAGGGGAAATGGGAAGGGAGCAGTTCTTGCTATATGTGGGGTTGCACAAGAGAGATTAGAAGAGAGTGGCATGAAGTCAGGGGGAAGTGGTTCTGGGGAAGCTGCTGAGGGGTTGGTTCTGGGGAAGCTGCTGAGGGGTTGGTTCATCTGAGCAAGCAAAACGATGAACCTGTTCCATCTAATGAAGAAACCTTGGCTGATCTACTNCTTGTGGTACAAATATATGTTGATGACATAATTTTTGGGGCCACCACTGATAAGCTAAGTAAGGACTTTGCAAAACTAATGGGGAGTGAGTTTGAAATGAGTATGATGGGTGAGCTTAACTTACTTCTTAGGACTTACAAATCAAACAAAGTACCTAATGGAACCACGATACCATCAGCAGAAGTATGCAAAAGCGCTTAATCAAAAATTTTAAAATGGAAGAATCAAAAGAAATAGACACACCCATTGCAACTGCCACTAAATTAGACATTGATGAACCTGGTTCATCAGTTGATCAAAATTTGTATAGGGGTATGATTGGTTCACTCTTGTATCTTACTGCCAGTAGACCTAACATTGTTTTCAGTGTAGGGCTTTGTGCTCGTTTTCAGGCCAATCCAAAAGAGTCTCACTTAACTGCTGTCAAGAGGATACTAAGATATTTGAAAGGCACCACTGATCTGTGCCTTTGGTACCCCAAAGGTAGTAATTTCAATCTAGTAGGATATGCTGATGTTGATTATGCAGGTTTCCTAGTGGATAGGAAGAGCACCTCAGGTATGGCACACTTCCTTGGTTCATGTCTTGTGTCATGGGCTACTAAGAAGCAAAATTCAGTGGCCTTATCTACTGCTGAAGCTGAGTATGTTGTTGTTGCCTCTTGTTGTGCTCAATTGATGTGGATCAAACATCAGCTGGTAGATTTTAGCATTGAAGTTGGTTGCATTCCTATATTCCGTGATAATACTAGTGCTATAAGTATGACAAAGAACCATGTTCATCATAAGAGGACTAAGCACATAGATGTTAGGCACCACTTCTTAAGAGATAACTATGAAAAATGATTGATCTCTGTAGAATTCTGCGCTACTTATAAACAAATTGCTGACATCTTCACTAAAGCACTGAGTAGAGAAAACATTGAAAGGAACAGGTTGGAATTAGGGATGATTAAGATCACCTAATAGGTCTAGTTCAGAATGCACAATGAAAAAAAAAATTTGGCTAGGAATTCTGAAATTGTGTAAATATCTAGATTAATTCTTACTCAGTTTCATACTTCTATTAGTATACTCCTATGACATGTGTTTATTTGACTACTTATCTTTTACAAAATTTTCTCTATTATGGCATTTGAGGCTTGTTCAAGAGAGTTCTAAATAAAAAACCCGGTTCATCATTATGGACTCATATGAAAGCTCAGGTATGTTTTCTATACTCTGCACAATTAGAAAGATTAACGTTTCAATCATGAGCAGAAGTCCTATACTTGTCAAATTCCTAGAAAATTTTATCCTCATCTACTCCCCCTAGTGTATCTCCAAAACCTAGGCTACGAAGGCAAAAAATGCTCGCTTGAAAAACTGTAGCATTTGGGGCTCTGAGGAAGGTTTTAAATGAAAGGTTGAAAGCAAGCCAAGTGAAAGAAAGCCCAGCTCAAAATTCCGACTCCAGCTCTAAATCTGAATCCTTTCAATCTGCGACTGAGGGTGAAGGACATGGGTCTTCTAACTCTGAGAAGACTCAAGAATCCCCTACTGAGGTAAGTTCATCTGGGATTGAAAACATAGAGACTAGGTTTTTTCTGGTTGGTCCCATTAGGGATGTTGAAGTGCCTGAGGTACGTAGGAGTGGAGGTAAAAAGAATTTTGAAAAAGAATAAGAGAGAGAGGGTGCATGTGGTGAAGAGAGGGGAAATGGGAAGGGAGCAGTTCTTGCTATATGTGGCGTTGAACAAGAGAGATTAGAAGAGAGTGGCATGAAGTCAGGGGGAAGTGTTTCTGGGGAAGCTGCTGAGGGGTTGGTTCATCTGAGTAAGCAAAGAGATGAACCTGTTTCATCTAATGAAGAAACCTTGGCTGATCTACTGAAAAAGGTTGGGGCAAGCTATGATCCAAAGAAATGCAGAGCTCCCACAACAAAAACCCCAACTGTTCCCAAGCCTTCCAAGAAAAGAAAAGCTTCATCCCCAACACCTATTGCCTCTTCAGTGCTAGGGGTAGAGCCACAAGAAGCAGGGTAAAACAGAGTGAAGCTGATCTACAAAAAGCCTTAGAAGAAAGTAAGAAAAAGAAAATGGATAAGGGAAATGGAAAGATTGCAGAGTCCTTAGAGGTTGTTGAGGAAGAGGAGATGGAACTGGTCCATCAAGAAAGGGGTACAACAGAAGAGGTTCCTACACCCAAGCCTAAAAAGCCCAAGACTTCCTCCAAGAAGTCTTCTTCCACACATGTGTCTGCTGAACCCACACTAGCCAAGAGGACAAGATCTGCAGTGAAAGCTAATCAAATCAAATGATGATGACTGGAGTGGAGAAGAAGAAGAGAATGATTCTGAGAAGGAACAGGACAAGTTTGCCATCTTTGGATGAAGGAAGATTTTAAAAGGTAGATTGTTGAATGACTTGGTGGAACCGGGGATGATGAGATTGGTAGATTCTTTAGCTGCTCAAGGATGGAAGGACATGGTCCTTCAGATGGATGGTAGGCTAGCCAGAAATGAGTTGATTGAATTTATGGCAAATGCTGCTGTTAAGGATGGAGTTGTTAGTAGCCTGGTAAAGGAAGTCCCAGTGCAGTTTGATGCAGAGAAACTGGAGAGATTCTGGACATACCCTCTGAAGGGTTTGATGACTATACTAGACAAAGGTGGCCATGCCTGGACTCCCTCCCTACTGCCCTTGAAATCACCAAGAGGTTCTGTGATTAAGAGGAAGTGAATGAAGCCAGGGCTGTGCAGAAAAGTGAGATGATGCCTGAGCACAAGGTTGTGTTTGAGTTTGTCAACAAGTGCTTATTGCCCAGACAGGAGAGAAGGCACACTGCTAAATACATGGACCTGGTTCTTATGAAGTGCCTGGAGAGAGGAAAGCAAATCAACTGGCCTGCCCTCATTGTCAAATTGCTAGACAGGGTCATAAATGGATCCAAGGCTCATGCTACTCCATATGGCTTCATACTGACCACAGTTCTGGACAGGCTACATGTGCCTCTAAAGAAATGGGAAATGGCCTTGAGCAAGGAACACTTTGGCATCAAAACTCTTCTTGCCTGTGACTATCCAGTACATGCCATCCCAGTTGAACCTGGTTCATCTCTAAAAACACCCATCAACAGCAAAGTTAGGACTTTGGTTCAGGAATGTGCAGCTAAGGATACTGAAATTGCTAGGCTCAAGGCTCGTGTAGTTGAAGTGGAAACAGAGAGGGATGGTCTTAGAATTGAGCTTGCCAAAGAAAAGGAGAAGAATGATGGAATTCTTCAAAACATGCTGAATCTTCTCCAAACCCAACCCTCCAGTTCCTCCAAGCCTTAGGACTCCTAGCCTTTGTCTCCTGAACTTGTCTAGTACCCCCAGTGACCCAGATTAGGGATTTTTCTGTTTTTTTTTCTCATGGTTGAATGCTTTCTTTCTTTTCGTGGATTATTGGTGGCAACATATCTCTATCAATGGCAACTGCTGTTTTTTCTTGTTCAATGCTTATTCTGACTTTGATAGTTTAAATATGTTTGTTGATTACTGATGATTGCACCATGATTGCACTTGCAGTTGCCCCAGTGGCCATGAGTATTTATTAAAATCCGGGATTCACATTGTGTATGCAACTTTTCGATGATGCCAAAAGGGGGAAGAGATATTGTGCTTTACATATTCTGAAATAAGTGATGTTTATAACCTAATTAACCTGGTCCTTGATGATAAGTGAATTTTCAAAATTTAGTGTTGATGGTTAAGCTGAGTTCTTATAGGTTTCGAACCAGTAAAACACACAGAGTTTGTCATCATCAAAAAGGGGGAATTTGTTGGCCCAAGAACAGGTGAAGTTTTGAAGAATGACAAATAAACTCAGTCATGGACCAGGTCCATCTTGTGAAGCATAGTCATGATCAACCTATACATGTGAGATGCATGTGTCTACTGATCAAGCAGCAATATCTCCTGATCTGATCGAAAAGGCTACATATTGGATAAGGGGAGAAGTCTACTTATATGAAGAGAACACAATCCGGATAAAGATAGTGTTGGAGTTTGAGATCTTCAAGGACTCAACTACTATAGAAGATCAGCAATTGAGTCCCAATCAAACTCTGATTACTAACCTATTAAAAGATAGTGATTGTTCTCTTTTACAGGTATTGCACATAAGGAGAAGTTAAACTAAATTGAGAGCAAAAGAGCAAGGCGATTTTGCAAGCAATTTATGTGAGATTTGAGTGTGCACTCCTGATGCTACTTGAACGAGATAGAAGAATCAGTTCCATTGTGTCTTTCTTTTATTCTAGTTCAATTGTAGTAGGTGATTTTACATTGTACCTTTCAGCTTTTATAGAAGCAATTGTATTAGATACTTAGAGTGTTCAAGTTAGAGTTAACTTGAAGTTGTTGCAACAGTTGAGGCTGTGTGCCACAAAGGGATTAGAGTTAATCTTTAGGTTTACAAAGAGTTTTGTAAATGTTGTTTTGGCTCAGTGATTTTAGTGGAAGTTTTGGAAACTCCTACTGAGCAGTAGGTCGTGGTTTTTTCACATTTTGAGCCAGGTGTTTTTCACGTAAAAATCTCTGTGTTCTTTATTTTATGTACTTATTATTCCGCAAACAGTAGTAGTTAGTATACCTAGAAGAACCAGGTTCTTCTAGAGCAAAAATTGGGCACCACAAAAATCACCCCCCCCCCTCTTGTGTGGTATTGACGTTTAGAACATCAGGATCTAATCGACCCTAGAATTGTAAGTTTCCACCTTCTTGTCATTTGCCTATATCTTTTCTCACCAGACTCCACACACTTTATTAGCGCTTCGAGCATTTTCATCACCTCGGAATTTTCTCCGGGCCCGAACTCATCCGCTTCCATGGCAATATGTTCATCTCTTCGATCGTTTTCTCTAACCCGCTCGGGTTCGGTCCTGTTCTGGGCGTGATTATGGGTCAATAGCGTGCTATTGCCACATGATGAGCTTGTAACATTTAGAAAATCAATCATAAACTAACTCCATCACATTTCCCTTCGAGTGGTTCTCGAGCTGGTGGCCGGGGTGCCCCGCGAATGCTATTTTTGGGATCTGTTGGCAGGTTGATGTTGCTAGCGTCGACCGGGCCAATGATTGGGGCGCCATTAGGATCAGCCGGGGGTACGTCATTGCTTTGTACTACGTTATTATTTTCATCGTGATGTCCTCACTCGATGTCAATGTTCAAGTGAGCAGACTGAGAATTTGACATTTTTAGATTAACCTGAAATCAAAATTCAAAGAGCAAGTGTAAAATAGGTTGTGTTATGGAGATTCAAATTAAATCACCATTATTATCCTTAGCCCCACGGTGGTCACCAAACTGCTTACTCTTAAAACGAGCAACAATTGAATTTATACGCGATTAAAGGATATGTGATTTAATTTAACACGAATGAATTATGAACAATAAATAATTGAATAAAAAGGAAATCAGAGCAATCAAACCAAATGTAATGGATGATTAAATCTAGCCTTGCAATGGATGTTTGGAAATCGGTTCCGATCTAGCCCTCAGAACGGGCTCGGTTATGACTTAACGAACAAACAGCAGAAGAACACTTTGAACAATAGTTAAAGAAAAAAATTTAACTTTGTTCCTTTGATATGTGTGCCAGCAGTGATTTTAAAATGAAAAGATTCTCTCCTTCATATAGTAGGGGAGTTTCAATCCTAGTATAAGTCTAAATAAGGTAAAAAATCTTCTCCTTCCAGTAAACATTGATATGCAGTTGATGTCAAGCGAGATTTGCGCTGTAACATTCGGTTGAGGGTGGATATTTCAGCTCCCCGCTTATCGTGTTTAACCGTCTTTTCCCCTAGTCTCGGCTCTTCACTGTGCTCAGACCCGATGCTCAGCCGTGTCTGGTCCCGGGTGCACCATTCGTCCTCCCCACACTCTGAGACATGGAATCCCAAGGCTTTACTCGAGGTCATGTCAGATCGTGCTTTCCTCTTGTTTCTTTATTGGGATATTGAGGGTATTTTCATCCCCGATTTTACCCGTACACGTATTTAAACAAGTTTAATTTACTAAAGCAATTACTTTAAGGCCAAATGTAGTATTTCATCAATGGTGGTTCAGATTCCAATATTACCGATTGGTGCCACTGATTTTTCTGGAAACTTGAACTCCAAATCAACCCACAGTTGCTCGGTTAAGGATCTCAATTCAAATTGGTTAGTTTCTCTTTACGAAACTTAAAGAATTTTCCGTCACCTTTCTTTATATAAATTTTAAAGAAAGTGTGTCTGCATGAGTGGGTACATAGGTGGGTCTGGTTCAAATTTTTCAATTACCATTCAAAATCAATTGTGTCGGGTTAATAAATCCAAAGAGCAAACCAAACCGAACCAATAAAAGTCAAAAAATTTTAATCTCGGTTTTTTGGGTTTTTCGATTTTTTTCTTTTCATAAAGCCTTTATACACAAAACATATAATTTATGCTCCAAATATTTATTTAATCATAATAAGATAGAACTGTATAAGATATTTTTTAAGAAAATAAAATAAAATATGAGATGAGTCATGGCATTGTACTAAAATATTCAACAATAAAGTTAATAAAGTAGTCTAAAAAATAGTATTAATAATCTATAATAAATATGAACGTAATAAGTACTACTATTTACGTGACTAAACACTAAAAAAATAAGTTAGGCATTTTATCTAAACTATAGAAAAACTAAAAGATAGATATCCAACAAAATTATCATTCCTAGTACAATTGAATTGAATGTCTTTTGTTAGCATTATTATTGATTTGATTTTGGTTTGGGATTTATTTGAGTTACTAATATTTATGGACTATAAAGCTTATTGGAGCATTCAAAAATTATAAGTTCAAGCTTGAAATAATTGTGTAGTGGCATGACTTCCTTGTGTGAGTTATACCTTGTACATTTTGCAGTGATCGTTTCTTATGTGCCATTCATTGTCTCTAATCTTACTTGTTGACTTGGATTGTGATAGAAAACTTACACAAGCATACACGTAATTAATCACCCATATCAGTTTAAGAAGATCAATCCTGATGTTGTTGACCATTACATGTGCTCTCGTCTACTTGCCTTCTCTGGGAGAGTTTTTCTTTTGGCACGTGAGTTGTCCGTGCGATCATGAGTCATGGTTATTAATGGCACATGAGTGATCCGTGTAGATATTAGATATTGTCACTCTCTTGGCACGTGAGTCGTCCGTGCGGTTATGAATTGTAATGTGGGCACATGAAGCCAAGTGATTAGGGTTCATAAATTAGGACTCGTGATTTGTGATTATGAGGTTCGTTACCTCGTGGAAATTCTTAAATAAAATCTGGTTTGAAAGTGGTTGTTCTTATTGAGTTGTTACTTGATTTCCTTTATTTGGTCCTACCGGATTTAAACTGTGTTTAGCTTACTCTACAACGTTGTTACTTGTTTGTTCCCTATTATTAATCGTTGCTCTTAGTTTCCTATTACAAGCATTGTTTTGTTATTGTTATCATGCTTAACTCTGTATTGATATTGTCCCCTGCTAGTCAACATTTATACTTATTTAGGTTGTTTAGTCCAGTAGGTGTCTTGATTGTCCCTCGTCACTACTCCACTGAGTTTAGTCTTAATACTTACTGGGTACCGCTGAGGTGTACTCATGCTACATTTTCTACATATTTTTGTGCAGATTCGGGTACTTCAGAATTTGGTTTATCATTGCTGTGGAGACTCAAGGTAAACCTGTTGTTGCGTTCGCAGGCATCGGAGTCACCTTCTAAAGTTTTACCTTGTAATGTTTATTTCTACTTGCAAAACAGTTTTACTTAGGGATCTTCTATCAAACTCAGTAGAGCTTACGACTTGTACTACCGATTTTGTGATTGTTGGCTTTGTAAAGAAAATTTCTATTTCATATTTAGTAGTTGTTGGTTTATTTGCCACTAATTCAGTAAGCGCTAGGCTTACTTAATTCCTAAGACTAGGTGCCATCACGACATCCTACGGAGGGAAATTGGGATCTTGACAAGTTGGTATCAGAGCTCTAGGTTCATAGGTGTTACGAGTCATAAGCGAATTTAGTATAGTCTTGCGGATCGGTACAGAGATGTTTGTGCTTATCTTCGAGAGGCTATGGAACTATTAGGGCAATTTTAGTTCTTTCATTCCTATCTTGCGAGTTTATTTATCTGGGAGTTTGAGCATTTGTCATCTAGTCTCTTACAGATGGTGAGGACACGAGCTGCAGTTACAGATGATGTTGCCCCCAAAGCCGGTGTCGCTAGGGACCAGGGCATAGGTAGACGCCGAGGAGGAGCACGTGCTGCAGCTAAAGCACCTATCAGAGCAGCAGTTGAGTAGCCGCCAGTAGCTCCGGCTGGGGGACAGGTACCGGAGGCGCCTGTTGTTACCCTGGGACTCTAGGAAACTCTAGCATAGTTTTTGAGCATGTTTGGCATATTGGCTCAGGCGGAGTTGATTCCAATTGCACCAAGTACTTCGCAGACCGGGGGAGGAGCTCAGACTCCCGTCACCCGTACTTTTGAGCAGCGACTCCACGTTGGCCAGGTTCAAGGTGTCATACCAACACAGATTGTTGTTCTAGGTCAGCCCGTGGTTAGGGCAGCAGCATCTGAGGAGGAACAACTTAGACTTGCGAGGTTCAAGAAGTAACACCCTCCAACTTTTAGTTATTTGGCTTCCAAAGATGCATACGATGTTCCATAGGAGTGCCACCGTATTTTCTGCACTATGGGTATTATGGAGGCAAGTGGGGTTGTTTTTACTACGTTCCAGCTTAAGGGAGCGACATATCAGTGGTGGCGAGAGTACGAGTTGGGTAGCCCGACCGATGCAGCTTCACTTTCATGGACTCAGTTTTCAGAGATGTTCTTAAGAGAGTTTGTTTCTCAGACCCTGCGGGATAGACCCTTCAGGATGCATGGCACGTGGAGTTTGAGCAGCTGTTCTAGGACACTATGTCAGTGTCAGAGTATGCCGTTAGATTCAGTGATTTGTCCAGACATGCACCAACTTTAGTTTCTACAATCACAGAGCGAGTCCAGAGGTTAATTGAGGGAATCAGTCATGGTACCTGATTCAGCATGGCTTGGTAATTAGAGATGGATGTTTCGTTCCAACAGGTAGTAGAGATCCCTCGCAGATTAGAGGGCATGTGGGATCAGGAGGGAGAGGTCAGGGAGGCTAAGAGGCCTCGTAGACCGGAGAGATCTACTAGGCCCTATTTTTGAGGTAGGGTACGGCATGGTGGAGGTTTTGTGGATCAGTCAGTTCAATTTGCAATTCAGGGTTTGCACGGTGTTTCAGGTACCCATGGGTGTTATGGCACCCATACCGGACAGCTTCCACAGCCACGTCAGTGGAGAGGTTGCTTTGAGCGTGGAGATACCAGCCACATGGTGAGAGATTTTCCCAGACGCCAGACAGATGTGTCACAGCAGGGTATTCAGGCTATGAGTCCTATTCCAGTTGCTGATATCTCTACACTGCTAGCTTGTGGTGCAGGTCAGGCGGGTAGAGGGCTACTAAAAAGGGGAGGCCCGACCCGACCTGTTGATATGCTTTCTTTGGTAGGGCTAAGGCTGCTGCACCAGATGATGTCGTACAAGTATGGTTTCGATTTTTTATAGAGGAGTATCATTCGCATTTTGTTTTGGTTTTGCTTATCAGGGTGAGTCCTCCTATTTTGCTTCACATAGGGGTGGGTTTCGTGATTTCGTACTCTGTTTATGTGTTTATCCCTATTGGGAGATTCTATAGTGGTAGCCTATTTGTGTCTATTGTTTTGTTTTGTTCACTATCGAGAGAAATGAGACTAGGAGTGACTTTTAGTTATTCATTACGGTAGGTTTTGATGTGATTTCTGGGTGATTGGTTACGACTTGTGGTTTAGATGCTCTACCGGTGTGGGAGTTCAGTATGTGTTGTGATTTTGTTGGAAGAATCGAATTAGTAGAAGGTTTCGGTTGGTATGATGTGTATACTACTTGTGATTCAGAGCTGAGGATAGGATCCTCAAGTCTTGATGTGATTTGATATGTTCGAACCGGGCTACGGGCTGCGGTGGAGTTATATTAGGATGAGATTCTTGCAATTTTTTCATATACTTTGATTCTCCCTTTTGACATTGATTCGTAGTATGGTAATTATAGGGAGTGGTGCTTGTCGGGCTTGTTTGATAGTTCTTTCATGTATTTCCTTGTATATTCAATCATATTCATGCTGTGCTTATTGGGTTTTAGCTTGCGAGGTGTGTGCCCAAGTGGTGTTGAGTGTGACTTGTTGACTTGAGTGAATAGTCACGACATCTTGGTGTTTCTTGCATCTTTGTCGGTGTTGTGGAGGTTTGGAACAGGGTTCTAGCTGATATGAGGTTAATTGCCGGTGCTAGGTTTGATTATGGACAACTATTATGATCAGAGATATTGTTATGGGCATATGTGTGATGTGTCATGTCGTGTGGTGGTACCTTGTGGGTGTAGGCATAAGTTGTTGCAGCTAGTTGAGGCTGATATCATGTGTTGATGTAGGAATCGAGTCTTTTGGAAATGATCGGATGGTGAAAAATTTGGTTCTAAGGCTTATTGGTATTTGTGGAAGGAAAAATCTTCCATTGAGGCGGTGTTGTCGGGCTTATGTGGATTTGGGGTGATGTGGGGTCACCCACAGGTGTATGTATGGTAAGTTCACTCAGTGATTGATGACTTCAGAAAGATTCTTGGCACATTCAAGGACGAACGTTTTCTTAAGAAGGGGAGAATGTAACAACCCGATTAGTCGTTTTGAGAATTTGCATCCCGTTCGGTGGCTAAGGTCTCGAGCAACTTCGTATTAAATGTTATTACTTGCGTGTGTGATCGAGTTCGGTTTTTTGGATGATTCGGGATCAATTTGGAAGAAGGATTCTTGTTTTAGAAGCTTAAGCGGTAAGAGTTGGCTGGAATTTGAATTTTGTGTAAATGACTCTGTAATGGCGTTTTTATGATTCCAATAGCTTAGTATGGTGATTTTGACTTAGGCGTGTGTCCAGATTTGGGCTTGGAGGTCCATAGGATAATTTGAAGCATTTTGGTAAAAATTGGAAATTTGAAGGTTTGAAATATTCATTAGTTTGACTGGGAGTTGAGTTTGATGATATCGAGTTCGGATTTTGGTTTCGGGAATTTGAATAGCTTCATTATGTCATTTGGGACTTGTGTGCAAAATTTGGGTTTATTCCGGGTTGATTTCTTATGTTTCGGCACGAGTTTTGGAAGTTGGAAGACTTGAAAATTCATAAGTTCGATTCGAGGTGCGATTCATAGTTTTGACGTTATTTGATGTGATTTGAGGCCTCAAGTAGGTCTGCGTTATTTTAAAGGACTTTTTGGTATATTCAAACGGGGTCCCAAGTGGCACGGATGAGTTTCGGACGAGGTTCAGATCGTTCTGGATCATTTTGGTTAAGGCTGTTGGCAGGACTTCTGGTGTGGTCACACCTGCAGACCATTGGGCGCAGGTGCATTACTCGCAGGTGCGGAGAAAGGGAACGCAGAAGCGGAAGCTGGGCTGGTTGGATAAGGCCGCAGAAGCGGATGCTAGGGCGCATCTCCGAAGCTGCAGAAGCGAGCTGGTTACGCAGAAGCGATTTGTGCCTCGCACGTGCGATTACGCAGAAGCGGAAGAAGTTCTGTAGGTGCGAGGGTTGGCTATTTTGTGGAGATCTGCAGATGCGGGAATTTGCTCGCAAATGCGAGTGCGCAGGTGCGCAAATCCTGTCCACAAAAGCGGAAATCCTGGGCAGAAGCTTATATTCGGGGGTTTGAGGTTTTATCCACATTTTTGGATTTTGGAGCTCGGTTTGGGCGGCTTGGGAGAGAAATTTCACCACATGAGTTGGGATAAGCATTGTTGACTCGCTTTTGATTATATTTCATGTATTAATCTTCATTTTCGGCATTTGGTTATTGATTTTGAAAGAGAAATCAGAGGAATTGTCTATAAATTCATAAAATAATTTTTTATGTTTTGAGCATCGATTCGATATCGGAATTTGATAATTTTGGTATGATTGGACTCGTATCGAAATAGGTGTTCGGTTTTTGTGAATTTTATCAGGTTCCAAGATGCGGGCCCGGGGTTGACTTTTGGGTTGACTTTTTAATTTTCATTAAAAACCAAGTTTTATTATCCGGAATTGTTTTCTATGAGTTTTATTTTTGATTTTATGTTATTTTGGCTATATTTGAGCCTTCGGGAAGTTGTTTCACACGAGAAGGCTAATTTAGAGTGTCGGTCTAGCTTCTTTGAGGTAAGTATCTTGCCTAACTTTGTGTGGGGGAACTACCCCTTAGGATTTGAGTCGTTTGTGCTATTTGTGTAATGTGGAAGCCGTGTACGCGAGGTGACGATTACGTTTCGGGCTTATTTGTGAAAATTTGACCAGTTTAGGGCTCTTAGGTTCTTATGTTCATTAGATGTGAAGTCGTTTTAGCATGTTAAATCCTCCATTTACTAAATTCACCCTTACGTGTCTTGTTTGGAATTAATTGAATCATTTTCTACCCTTGTTGCCAATTAAACTCTTATGTGCCTTAATTGATGTTGTTGCCTCTTTTATTGTCATGTTGTCTTTTTTCGTAGTTGCTTAACCTTAATTGAAGTTATTGTTGTCTTTTCCGTTATTGCTTAACCTTAGTTGAAGTTATTGTTGTCTTTTCCGTAATTGCTTAACCTTAATTGAAGTTATCTTTGTGCTTTCCGTAATTTACTTAACCTTAAGTGAAGCTTTATTATCCCTTTCATTGTTGATTTATCCTTATTTGGAATCATTGATTCATGCTATCTCTCTTATCGTCGAGTTGTACTTAGGTCGAAACATTGTTGCACATTATCTCTCCCCTTGTTGAGCTATTCTTGTCGAGACCATTATTCCGTGTTGTGTCTTTCCTTGTGAGATCATTCTTCCATTTCTTTGTGTTCTGAAGTTCTTGTGTTGATTATTTGTCGTACTATCGTGTTATTGTTGTTGTTGCTATTGTACTCAGTGTTGTTGAGCCGAGAACTATGCGTCGTTGTGGTATTGAAATTGTTTTGAGGAAAAGTCGTGGCTTATGGGTACATGTGGTGAAAGACCTTATATTGTGTTGTTATCTTATTGGCACACGCTATATTGTTGAGAGGATTGTCGGGGTGTTCGCGCGTGAGTTGTCCGTGCTATTGTTGTTATTGATATTTGCACATGCGGCATGACAAGGCGGGCTATATATGTGGGTTTGCTCATGTGGCATGACAAGGTAGGAATATGATTATGTGTGTGCGGCGAGACAAGGCGGACATTTACTTTATTGTTGCGCACATGGCGAGACAAGGTGGGCTATGTCAGGAACGATTTGTGATGACTTGTGATAGCCTGAGGCCATTGTTGTTGTTGATATTTTTTATAGTGGTGTGCCTACCTTGTGTGAGTTATACCTTGTACATTTTATGGTGATCGTTCTTATGTGTCATTCGTTGTCTCTACTATTACTTGTTGACTTGAATTGTGATAGAACACTTGCACAAGCATACACGTAATTAATCACCCATATCAGTTTAAGAAGATGAATCCTGATGTTATTGACCATTTACATGTACTCTCGTCTACTTGCGTTCTTTGGGAGAGTTGTTCTATTGGCATGTGAGTTGTCCGTGCATTCATGAGTCATGGTTAATGTTGGCACGTGAGTGGTCCATGCGGATATTAGATAATGTCACTCTTTAGCACGTGAGTCGTCTGTGCGGTTATGAATAGTAATGTGGGCACATGATGCCAAGGGATTAAGGTTCTTGAATTGGGACCCGTGATTTGTGATTATGAGGTTTGTTAACTCGTGGAAATTCTTAAATAAAATCTGGTGTGAAAGTGGTTGTTCTTATTGAGTTGTTACTTGATTTCCTTTATTTGGTCTTGCCGGATTCAAACTGTATTCAGCTTACTCTACAGCGTTGTTACTTGTTTGTTCCCTGTTGTTAATTGTTGCTCTTAGTTTCCTATTACAAGCATTGCTTTGTTATTGTTATCATGCTTAGCTCTGTATTGATATTGTCCCCTGCTAGTCCATATTTATACTTATTCAGGTTGTTTAGTCCAGTAGGTGTCTTGATTGTCCCTCGTCACTACTCCACTGAGGTTAGTCTTGATACTTACTGGGTAACGTTGTGGTGTACTCATGCTACATTTTCTACACATTTTTGTGCAGATTCGGGTACTTTTGAATTTATTTGATCATTAGCTAGCTGATCGGGCATTGCTGTGGAGACTCAAGGTAAACCTGTTGTTGCGTTTGCATGCATTGGAGTCACCTTCTAAAGTTTTACCTTGTATTGTTTATTTCTACTTCCAGAATAGTTGTACTTAGGGATTTTCTATCAAACTCAGTAGAGCTTATGACTTGTACTAACGATTTTGGGATTGTTGGTTTCGTAATGAAAATTTATGTTTCACAAATAGTCGTTGGTTGAATTTACCACTAATTCAGTAAGTGTTAGGCTTACCTAATCCCTACGACTAGGTGCCATGACAACATCCTACAGAGGGAAATTGGTGTCGTGACACTATATGGCCGACATGATCTTTTGTACACTCAAAACATAAGCCGACAAGACCATACAAGTATCCATATACATGAGATCTGTCTACAAGCCTCTAAGAGTAGATAAACATCATAAAGGTTAGGATAGGGCCCCACCATACCAATCATTACATGTCCAAAGCATACTGACCAAATTGGCAACTTCAGACCAAGTGGAATGCACCAACACCTTCCACTGAGCCGATAGCCTACTAGGAGTATCACGCCCCAAAAACTGAGGAGCGCGACCGGCGCTCAATCGAGTAAACCCGACTAAGCAAGCCTGTTAGGTTTCATTCTACCCAAACTAATTCATGAATAAAGAGGAGATGAGCTCCATTAATCAAATTCTGATAATATATCATTAACAACTTCCATTTCATTTTCATTAGCAACTTCGTTCATAATTTCCAAAATATTACAAGTTTATAGATTGTAAAAACCAACATTTCTAGTTCCACTCCCAACATCAAGCACCACCCACAAGCTGTCTACGGAGCCTCTAAATGTAATAGAAGAGTAATAGGGAAATGCCGGCAACAAGACTCTGGCTATACCTCAAAACATGATAAGAAAATGAACAAAAGAGACATGACATGACCCCGGGATGGAGTGGGGCTCACCAAGTCTGCTGGGAAAACAATACCGCTATCACTGGCCGATGCCGCCCGCTGTGGAACCACCTGTATCATTTAAAGATACAGTGCCCCCGGCAAAAGGGATGTTAGTGCCGTCGAATAGCACTAGTATGTATAGCTAAAAGTTCTATTTCAAAATAGAAAGTCCATATAAGCAAAAACAACACATAGGAACAGCAAGTCACAATGAACAATATCCAAATAACCAATTGAAACATAAAGATTTTCAAAGTAAGAAAATAGTGTATATATATATATATATATATATATATATATATATATATATATATATATATATATTGTTGCGAGATCACTAGCACCGATATTCCACCGTCTTTGTTAGCACGGAGTCCGATCACGCCCGATCGGCTAGGCCATCTCCCCACGGGCAATGTTGTTTGACATTATTGTCACGCCCCAAAATCCAAGGAGCGCGACCGGCGCTCAACCGAGTAAACCCGGCCAAGCAAGCCTGTTAGATCTCGTTCTACCCAAACTAACTCATGAATAAATTGGAGCTGGACTCCATTAATCAAGTTCTATAAACATATTATTCACGATTTCCATTTCATATTCCATTAGCAAATTCATTCGCCATAGTAAAGGTATTACAAGTTTTATACATCATTGCCAAACATCAATACTTCTATTTTAAATTCCCATGCCCGACACTACCCACAACCTGTCTACGGAGCCTCTAAATATAATTGAAGAATAATATGGAAATGCCGGCAACAAGGCTCCGGCTATACCTTGCACAAATACCAATATAAACTCCGAAGGAAAGGCGGCATGAGCCACGTAGGGCCCCGAGAGGAAAGGGGCTCACCAATACAGCTGATGGAAAGTGGAGGAGGTGCTACTGTCGGTGGACTGGAGTACCTGCTATATAACCACCTACAATCATAACACGAATGTAGCGCCCCCGGCAAAAGGGACGTCAGTACATTTGAATTGTACTGGTATGTATAAACAAACTTCACCCTAAGTAAAATCAAATAACACACACAAGTAACAGACATCAATAGAATCAACGATCAAACACACGTGAAAGAAACAATCAAAGCCAAACAAGTTTTACAATCTCTACTTCATAAACAAGCATGTAATTGTAATGGACATAACAATCAAATCCACAAAGAAAGAGCAATTCAACAAGTTTACAATCTCTCCTGTTTCCCCTTCCATATTTCCACATCAATAATTTCACAATTTGTTCATAGTTCATTTCAATAGCGATTTCGATCGCTTTCCAACCTTATTATCTCGGCCACCCTTATTACCTCGGCCACCCTTATCACCACAACCCACACCTTATTTCTTCGTGTTGCGGCGAGCAACCCGATCCCACCGAACAATCACAATTCACAAACAACACAACAACAACAACAATTCACAAAGAATAACGACAACAATCCTCAAGAAACAACAACAATGACCCTCAAGGAACAACAACAACAATTTACAAAGAATAACAACAACAATCATCAAGAACAACCACAACAATTCACAAGAATTTCCGTAGCCATAAATACCACTTCATCATATTCAACAACTCATATGCAATTTAAGTCACCACAATAATTACCCACAACAAGCCAAATATGTTATTACCACAATTGTTCCAAGTGCATCATTTACGATTTCCGTCCATCATTTGTTTCTCAGTTCTTACCACATAACACTTTCACAATCACACACCCACATTTGGTTTGTTTCCATTTACTTGCACCATCATATCGTAAGACTTAACCAACAATATTCAAGGCACATAAATCACAAGAATTCACAAATAGTTCACATAAGTAAACACATACTTTCATGTCGACATCCTCAAGCTTTTACAACTTTGCACATAACAAGATAGGCACATCAAATCACTTCTCACAATTACATATAACTTGGTGGTATGGAAATCAACTAAGGCAATCAATTCACATATTCTCATACAAGGTACACATACCGTATGCTCGTCACAACAAGGGGGATCCTACAAGAGTTAAAGTTAGCCATACATACCTCGTTTAAGCTTTCCTTAAGTTACTACAACGTTCCGGAAATTCTAGCAATTCCAATCTAGTTTGAAACATAACAAAATTGAACACAAATTAGAAAGGTATTCATGGTTTCAGCTCATTTGAGCATTTTATCAAATACTAGTTGAGCATCTTAATCTCAAATCTCTTTTTCAAGGTTTTCCTTCATTCCCCAACCAAATCTTTACTTATTTAAGTTAAACAATCTTCCCATAAACCTAAGTTGAACATGCATGTATACACAGTATTAATACACCCAAGAATCATACCTTAATAACCCATCTTATACTCCAAACTCGAAGTTAAAACCTTGGCTCTTTAGGCCTTTCACAAGATTCATTACTCATGGCACGGTAGCTGCATTTTATTTATATTCCATGCTTTCACTTCATTTAATTTCAAGGATCACAACCAAATACCAACACATAGAACATTCCAGAAATCATATACCTCAAGTGCGTTAGTAATGGAACTTTTATCCAAAAGGGTTCTTCCCAAAGAAGGGGTGTTGGCCCAAGAACAGGTAAAGTTTTGAAGAATGACAAATGAACTCAGTCATGGACCAGGTCCATCTTGTGAAGCACAGTCATGATCAACCTATACATGTGAGATGCACGTGAAGGAGATAAGTCCTACTGATAAAGCAGCAATATCTCCTGATCTGATCGAAAAGGTTGCATATTAGATAAGGAGAGAAAGTCTCCTTATATGAAGAGAACACAGTCCAGGATAAAGATAGTGTTAGAGTTTGATATCATTATGAACTCTTCTGCGATAGAAGAGCAGCAATTGAGTCCTAATCAAACTCTGATTACTAACCTATTAAATAACAGTGATTGTTCTCTTCTACAGGGATGGCACATACGCAGAAGTTAAACTAAATTGAGAGCAAAAGAGCAAGGCGATTTTGCAAGCAATTTATGTGAAATTTGAGTGTGCACTCCTGAAGCTACTTGAACGAGATAGAAGAATCAGTTCCATTGTGTCTTTCTTTTATTCTAGTTCAATTGTAGTAGGTGGTTTAAAATTGTACCTTTCAGCTTTCATAGACGCAATTGTATTAGGTACTTAGAGTGTTCAAGTTATAGCTAACTTGAAGTTGTCGCAACAGTTGAGGATGTGTGCTATAACGGTATTAGAGTTAATCCGTAGGTTTACAAAGAGTTTTATAAATGCTGTTTTGACTCAGTAATTTTAGTGGAAGTTTGGGAAAATCCTACTGAGTAGTAGGTCGTGGTTTTTTCACCTTTTGAGCCAGGTGTTTTCCACGTAAAAATATCTGTGTTCTTTACTTTCAGTATTTATTATTCCGCAAACAGTAGTAGTTGGAACACCTAGAAGAACCAGGTTCTTCTATAGAGTAGTTAAGCGAAAATTAGGTACCATACAAATCACCCCCCCCCCCTTTTGTGTGGCATTGACGCATAAAACCTCAATTGATATCAGAGCGGGTTATCCTTGAAGTGGCTAATACCTTAGGAAAAGATCAAAATGAGTCCACCACCTGGAAACTGGGAAGGGCAATCCACTGCTAGGCCACCACTCTTTAATGGTCAGTACTATTCTTGGTGGAAGAACAGGATGAGATATCACATCAAAGGAGAAGACTATGAACTCTGGGACATAGTCACTGATGGTCCTCTAGCAACTACAAAGAAGAATGCTGAAGGAGTGGACGTGCCAAAGACAAGAGCTGACTGCACTGCTGAAGATTTGAAGAAATGGGAGAAGAATGTCAAGGCCAAGAAATGGCTTGTGTGTGGAATGGGTCCAGACGAGTACAGCAGAATTCAAAGTTGTACACTTGCAAAGGAAATATGGTACACTTTACAAGTGGCTTATGAAGGAACTCCTCAAGTAAAGAGATCAAGAGGAACACAACTTTATTCTCAATAATGAGAATTTTAGTATGAAGGAAGGAGAATCTATCCAAGAGATGTACACAAGGTTCACAACACTAACAAATGAACTTAAATCTCTTGGAAGAATTATCCTGAAGAAGACAAGGTTGAGAAAATCTTGACAAGAGTCTTACCAGTGACTTGGGAAAGCAAAATCACTACTATTCAGGAATCAAAGAACATTGCTACCCTCAAGCCGGATGAACTGATTGGGAACCTCACTGCCTATGAACTGAGAAGGCAAACCATGAAAATGGATGCACCTAAGAAGGAAAGAAGTCTGGCTCTCAGAATAGCAGAAGGTTCAGAACTGGAGGATAATGAAATGGCCGTGATCATAAGAGATTTCAAAAAGTGCCTGATGAGAGGAAAGGTTTCTTCAAGAGGTACAACCTTCAACAAACCAAGGGTTCCTAAGAAACAGACCAATGAGGGTTGCTACAAATGTGGTAAGACTGATCACATGATCAAGAACTGTCCTCAATGGGAAATTGAGTGGATGAAGGAAAGGGCTGAACGAAGGATTAGGAAGAAGGAACAGGTCCAACCTAAAAGGAACAAAGGATCAACAAAGGCTATGGTTGCTGCTTGGGGAGAAACAACAGATGAGGACTCAGAAGATGAAGCTGGAGATGAACAAGGACTTATGGCTATCGGAGAATTAGATGATGAACAAGAGGTAAGTGTCCTTCATCTCAAAGACAAGATTAAATTCCTGTCTAAAGAAAGGTTGTCTGAACTATTGCTAGACTTCATTGATGAGTCTGAGATAATTAACAATGAGAAGGAAGATCTGTCTAGGGAATGTGTGATCCTAAAAGCCAAGTGAAAAAATCTAGAATCTAGGGCAAATGAGAGTGATAGTAAAAATGCAGAGTTGAAGAACCAGGTTCTTGAACTTGACACCAGTGTCCTAGAACTTAGGTCTGAGAACTTAAAACTGAAAGTAGGAACAGGTAAAAAGAAAGCTGATCACACTCATCTCACTCTAGAAGAAAACTTAGGAAAAATGACGGATGAGATGTACAGGAAAGATGAGCAGATAAAAGTCTTAAAAGAAGATCTATGGAAGGTAAAACATGAACTAGACAGAACTTGCAAATGGAACAAGGCTTCTGATGCACTTTCCTGGCTACAAGAACATCACAGTAGCAACAAAAGAGGACTTCGTAATGGGACTCAAGCACCTAAATGGGATCCTTAAAGCAAGTACCTCACTCTTCCTGAGAACAAAATCTGCACACATTGTGGCAAGACTGGCCATTACAAAAATGAATGCAATGAAAAAGAAATGGCCAGTCAAAAGAACAAAGCTTTTGTTCAAGAGAAAAATAGGCTACCTGGGTGGGCTAAAAGGAATTTGATTTATCCCTTTGCCTATAGAAAGGGACCTAAACTAGTTTGGGTTCCTAAGACTAACCCTTGATTTCTTTTTTTTTTTGCAGGCCCAAGTGAAGGGAAGTAGCCAAGTATGGTACATGGATAGTGGTTGCTCAAAACACATGACTGGAAGCAAGAACCAGTTCCTTTCACTTGAGGACCTAAAGGGAGGTAATGTCTCCTTTGGAAATGGGAAGAAAGGTGAGATTATTGGGGTTGGAAAGGTAGGTAAGACAGACTCACACTCCATTGAGAATTTCTACTTGATAGATGGCTTGAAATGCAGCCTGATCAGTGTGTCACAATTATGTGACAGAGGTAACCTTGTAGCATTCACCTCTACAAAATGCTTTGTGATTAACCTTACCACTGACGAGATTGTTTTGCAGGGAAAAAAAGTGAACAATATTTACATTATAGATTTGTCTACTCTTTCATAAAATGAACTCACATGCCTAAGTGTGTTGGATAATGATCCCCTCCTATGGCACAAAAGACTTGGTCATGCTAGTCTGAATCAGCTAAACAAATTAGTCTCTAAGGACTTGGTGATAGGGCTACCTAACATCAAGTTTAAGGAAGACAAAGTTTGTGATGCTTGTGCAAGGGGGAAGCAGGTAAGATCATCCTTCAAAAACAAGAAAATGATAAGCACAACCAAGTCGTTGGAACTGGTTCACTTGGATCTCTGTGGTCCAATGAGAACCTTGAGCAGAGGTGGAAAGAAATATGTGATGGTGCTAGTCGATGATTATTCTAGGTTTACCTGGGTACTATTATTAACATCTAAAGATGAAACATTTGACATGTTTACTGCTTTTGTTAGGAAAACTCAGAAACAACTAGGTAATCAACTTGCATCCATAAGGTCTGATCATGGAACTGAATTTGAAAATGCTAAGTTTGCTGAATTTTGTGATGAGAATGGTATAGATCATAACTACTATGCCCCTAGGACTCCTCAACAAAATAGAGTAGTTGAAAGAAAGAACAGGACCCTTGAAGACATGGCTAGGACTATGCTTCTTTCTAGTAAACTGCCCCACAGCTTCTGGACAGAGGCTGTAAACACTGCATGTTACATTATCAATAGATGCATGACTAGACCTCTTGTAGAGAAGACTCCCTATGAGTTACTTAAAGAGAGAAAACCAAATATATCACATCTTAGGGCATTTGGATGCAAGTGCTTTGTGCACAATAATGGAAAAAACTCCCTAGGTAAGATTGATCCCAGAAGTGATGAGGGAGTATTCTTGGGAGATTTTTCACATAGCAAAGCATATAAAGTGTTCAATAAAAGAACTTTGTGTGTAGAAGAAAGTGTGCATGTAGTGTTTGATGAAACTAACATTCTTTCTGAGAGACAGGAACATAAAGATGAAGCCAATGGACTGGTAAAGGACTTGACTGAAGTCTCACCACAAGTTAAAGTGGCACCAAAAGAAGGAACAGGTGATGGAACAGGTTCTCCCATCTAGGGCAACCTGACAGGGGGAACTAATCAAAGAGGAATTGAAACTAATTCCCTAAAAGAACCTGTTCATGACCCTGTTCCTCAGCAATAGAACATGGGAGAAACATCTAGCAGAAATCAGTTGGTTGTGAAACCTCACAAGTATCAAAGGTCTCATCCTATTGAGAACATAATCACTGATCCAACATTTGGAGTCAAAACTAGATCACAATTAAAGAATCTGTGTGCTTTTGATGCCTTCCTATCTATTATTGAACCTAAAAATATTGTTGAGGCTTTGCAGGATGCAGATTGGGTGAATGCAATGCAAGATGAACTCAATCAGTTCGAAAGAAGTCAAGTTTGGCATCTAGTTCCAAGACCCAAGGACAGATCAGTCATTGGCACAAAATGGGTCTTCAGAAACAAACTTGATGAAGATGGAACAGTTACAAGAAACAAGGCAAGACTGGTGGTCCAAAGTTACAGCCAAGAGGAGGGTATAGATTATGATGAGACCTTTGCTCCAGTTGCAAGACTAGAGGCAATAAGACTCATCATAGCCTTTGCAGCACACATGGAATTCGCTCTCCATCAGATGGATGTCAAAAGTGCCTTCGTGAATGGCTACCTAAAAGAAGAAGTGTTTGTGAAACAACCTCCAGGGTTTGAGAGCAAGGAATGTCCTGAGCATGTGTACAAATTAGACAAGGCTCTCTATGGACTCAAGCAGGCTCCTAGAGCATGGTATGAACGATTGTCCAAATTCCTGCTTGAACATGGCTATAAAAGAGGTAAAATTGACAGTACCCTATTTTTAAGGGAAAAAGGTAAGGATCTCCTTGTGGTACAAATATATGTTGATGACATAATCTTTGGGGCCACCACTGATAAACTAAGCAAGGATTTTGAAAAATTAATGGGGAGTGAGTTTAAAATGAGTATGATGTGTGAGCATAATTTTTTTCTTAGGCTTACAGATCAAACAAAGCCCAAATGGAACCCTGTTCATCATAAGAGGACTAAGCACATAGATGTTAGACACCACTTCTTGAGAGATAACTATGAGAAAGGATTGATCTCCATAGAAATTTGTGCTACTGATAAACAAATTGCTGACATCTTCACTAAAGCAATGAGTAGAGAAGACTTTGAGAGGAACAGGTTGGAATTAGGGATGATTAAGATCACCTAATAGGACCAGCTCAGAATGCACAATGAAAAAAATATGAAAAAAAGATATGAAAAATGAAAAAAAAAATTGGCTAGGAACTTTGAACTTGTGTAAATATCTAGATTAATTCTTACTCAGCTTCATACTTTAATTAGTATATGACATGTGTTTATATGACTCACTAATCTCTTACAAAATTTCTCTATTATGGCATTTGAGGCATGTTCAAGAGAGTTCTAAATGAAGACCCTGGTTCATCAGTATGGGTTTATATGAAAGCTAATGTATGTTTTTTATACTCCGCACAATTAGAAAGATTAATATTTCAATCATGAGCAGAAGTTCTATAAATGTTCAATTCCTAGAAAATTCTATCTGTTGGCAGTGAACCAGTTTCGTCCACCTAGAACTCTAAACCGTTAATTTTTCCTAATATCTAGGGAAGCCAAATCGATCATTCAAAATCTGGAATTTCAGGTTGATTAGACCTCTAATTGACCACTGCAAAAGGCTGTCGTTACTTATTAAATGTGTAATTCTCTTTAAATACACATCACTTCTCCTGCCTTCATCATAAGTTCAAACCGTCAAAAACTCTTCTTCACTTTCACTTACCCTCTTCTCTAAAATTCCCAAATTCTTTCAAGAAATCAACAATCATGTCTAACCCACAAGAAAATCCTAGAACTCCTCCACCACCATCTCCCTCAAATTCATCCTCAACCACTCCACCCAGTGGATCTCCAAAACCTAGACTACGTAGGGTGAAAATGCTTGCTCGAAAGACTGTAGCATCTGGGCCTCTGAGGAAGGCATTAAATAAAAGGTTGAAAGCAAGCCAAGTAAAAGCAAGCCAAGCTCAAAACTCAGATTCCAGTTCTGATTCTGAATCCTATCAATCTGCTACTGAGGGGGAAGGACATGGGTCTTCTGACTCTGAAAAGACTCAAGAATCATCTTCCAAGGTAAGTTCACCTGAAATTGAAAATTTACAGACTAGGTTTGTTCTGGTTGGACCCATTAGGGATGTTGAGTTGCTTGAGATACGTAGGAGTGGAGGTAAAAAGAAGTTAGAAAAAGAAAAAGAGAGAGAGGGTGCATGTGGTGAAGAGAGGGGAACTGGGAATAGTGTAGTACCTGCTATTTGTGGGGTTGAACATGAAAGGGTAGAAGCGAGTGGCCTAAAGTCAGGGGAAGTGATTCTGGGGAAGCTGCTGAGGGGTTGGTTCATCTGAGCACACAAAGAGATGAACCTGTTTCATCTGCTGAAGAAACCCTAGCAGACCTGCTGAAAAAGGTTGGGGCAAGCTATGACCCAAAGAAACGAAAAACTTCCACAACAAAAGCCCCAAATATTCCAAAGCCTTCCAAGAAAAGAAATGTTTCATCCCCAACACCTACTGCCTCTTCATTGCCTAAGGGTAGAGCCACAAGAAGTAGGGTGAAACAGAGTGAAGCTGAGTTACAAAAGGCTTTGGATGCAAGCAAGAAAAAGAGAATGGATAAAGGAAAGGGAAAGGTTGCAGAATCCTCAGAGGTTGTTGAAGAAGAGAAGATGGAACTGGTCCATCAAGAAAGGGGTACATCAGTAGAGGTTCCTACCCCCAAGCCCAAAAAGCCCAAGACTTCCTCCAAGAAGTCTTGCTCTGTGTCTGAAGCTGTTGAACCTTCACTTGCCAAGAGGACAAGATCTGTAGAGAAAAACAAACAAGCAAGAATTTCTAATGATGAAGAATGGAGTGGAGAAGAAGAAGAAAATGACTCTGAGAAGGAGCAGGACAGGTTTTCCATATTTGGCAGAAGAAAAATCTTGAAGGGAAGACTGTTGAAGGACCTGGTGGAGCCAGGAATGATTAGGTTGGTGGATGCTTTAGCAGCTCAGGGGTGGAAGGACATGGTCCTTCAGATGGATGGTAGGCTTGCCAGGAATGAGCTGATTGAATTTATGGCAAATGCTGAGGTTAAGGATTTAGAAGCCTAGTGAAAGGAGTTCAAGTGCAGTTTGATGCACAGAAACTGGGAGAGATTCTGAACATACCCTCTGAAGGGTTTGATGACTATACAAGGCAAAGGTGGCCTTGCCTGGACTCCCTCCCTATTGCCCTTGAAATCACCAAGAGGTTTGTGATTCAGAAGAAGTGAATGAAGCCCGGGCTGTGCATAAGAGTGAAATGAGGCCTGAGCACAAGGTTGTGTATGAATTTGTCAACAAGTGCTTATTGCCCAGACAGGAGAGAAGGCACACTGCTAACTATATGGATCTGGTCCTTATGGAGTGCCTGGAGAGAGTAAAGCAAATCAATTGGCTTGCTTTCATTGTCAAGCTGCTAGACAGGGTCATAAATAGCTCCAAGGCTCATGCTACTCCATATGGCTTTATTCTAACCACAGTTCTGGACAGGCTGAATGTGCCTCTGAAGAAATGGGAAATGGCCTCAAGCAAGGAACACTTTGGCATCAATACTCTGCTTGCTTATGACTATCCAGTCAATGCCATCCCAAATGAACCTGGTTCATCCCAGAGGACACCCATCAACAGCAAGGTTAGGAGTCTAGTTCAGGAATGTGCAGCCAAGGATGCTGAAATGGAAAGGCTCAAGGAACGTGTGGTTGAAGTAGAAGCTAAGAGGGATGGTCTCAAATCTGAGCTTGCCAAAGAAAAGGAGAAGAATGATGGAATTCTTCAGAACATGTTGAATCTTCTCCAAACCCAATCCCAACCCTCTAGTTCCTCCAAGCCTTAGGACTCCTAGATCCTGTCTCCTGCACTTGTTTAGTACCCCCAGTGACCCAGATTAGGGATTTCTCTATCTTTCTGTTTTTTTTTTTGCTCATGGTTTGAATGTTTTTCCTTCCTTTTGTGGATTGTTGGTGGCAACATATCTCTATCAATGACAACTGCTGTTTTCTCTTGTTCAATGATTATTCTGACCTTGATAATTTAAATATGTTTGTTGATTACTAATGATTGCACCATGATTGCACTTGCAGTTGCCCCAGTGGCCATGAGTATTTATTAAAATCTGGGACTCACATTGTGTATGCAACTTTTCGATGATGCCAAAAGGGGGAAGAGATATTGAGATATCGTGCTTTAAACATTCTGAAATAAGTGATGTTTATAACCTAATTAACCTGGTCCTTGATGATAAGTGAATTTTCTAAGTTTAGTGTTGATGGTTAAGCTGAGTTCTTACAGGTTCCAAATCAGTAAAAAGCACAAAGTTTGTCATCATCAAAAAGGGGGAATTTGTTGGCCCAAGAACAGGTGAAGTTTTGAAGAATGACAAATGAACTCAATCATGGACCAGGTCCATCTTGTGAAGCACAGTCATGATCAACCTATACATGTGAGATGCACGTGAAGGAGATAAGTTCTACTGATAAAGCAGCAATATCTCCTAATCTGATCGAAAAGGTTGCATATTAGATAAGGAGGGAAAGTCTCCTTATATGAAGAGAACACAATCCAGGATAAAGATAGTGTTAGAGTTTGATATCATCATGAACTCTTCTGCGATAGAAGAGCAGCAATTGAGTCCCAATCAAACTCTGATTACTAACCTATTAAATAACAGTGATTGTTCTATTTTACAGGGATGGAACATACGCAGAAGTTAAACTAAATTGAGAGCAAAAGAGCAAGGCGATTTTGCAAGCAATTTATTTGAAATTTGAGTGTGCACTCCTGAAGCTACTTGAACGAGATAGAAGAATCAGTTCCATTGTGTCTTTCTTTTATTCTAGTTCAATTGTAGTAGGTTGGTTTAAAATTGTACCTTTCAGCTTTCATAGAAGCAATTGTATTAGGTACTTAGAGTGTTCAAGTTATAGCTAACTTGAAGTTGTCGCAAAAGTTGAGGTTGTGTGCTACAACGGGATTAGAGTTAATCCTTAGGTTTACAAAGAGTTTTGTAAATGCTGTTTTGGCTCAGTGATTTTAGTGGAAGTTTGGGAAAATCCTACTGAGTAGTAGGTTTTTCACCCTTTGAGCCAGGTGTTTTCCACGTAAAAATCTCTCTGTTCTTTACTTTCAGTTTTTATTATTCCGCAAACAGTAGTAGTTGGAACACCTAGAAGAACCAGGTTCTTCTATTGAGTAGTTAAGCGAAAATCAGGTACCACACAAATCATCCCCCCTTTTTGTGTGGCATTGACGCTTAAAACATCAAGGGGATATACCAACCAACAATAGATACACATATCAAAGTCATAAATTAGCAGTACACCAGTTATCCTTGAATTACTCTTTTCAAATAATGACAACGTACAGTTTCAACACCGCAGTATGCAAGAACTCGGATCACATTGGATGTATTTATAAGGCAAAGTATTATCTTAAACCGCCACTTATGGGCAGAAATTAAGTACAAAAGCCTTTAGGCCATTATATTTTGAAGTCATTTATGAGCAATAAATTCGAGGCTCATTTCATAGTCTGTTTTATATTTTCTCACTTCATAGGCATCACTAGGCACAATTATAACTTATGTTCTTGGAACGTTATCCACACTCTACTTTCCAATTCATTTTCAAACATCTTTATAGATTATCAACAACTAGACACACTCAATCAAGGCATTTGGTACACATAAGAGCAATTAGGAGTATTAAGCATATCAAGTTTTTCTCACCTAATTGGTATACTAGTTTTCATTTAAAACACAACTCAAGCCGTACAATTTTAATAAGCAAACCATACTTTAGACATCTATCTTTCAATACAAGGCTCATTCGGAATAACCAAGTTTATGAGTTTATAGGAGATAACCCGGAATATAGAAACTAGGAATGTTGAGCCAACGATACTTGAACTTACGAAAACATTTATGGAATTCGATTCTAAGAGAGAAAGTTTAGCCAACATACCTTGTCGAGCTTTCCTTAAGTTACAACAATGTCCCAATACTTCTAGCGATAATAATCTATAGGAATATAGAAAAAATTGATTAATAATTAGAAAGACCCCCATGGTGCAACTCTCTTAGGGATTTCATCGAACACCAAACATGTGAAATAGACTTCAAGGTCCTATACTTGAAATCCCTTCTTTCCTCAACTAATTTCAACAAGAAACTACCCAAAAATAGTTGAAAATTCCGCATACTACAACCTAGTGCACATGCATGGCTTATTTCTAACCCTACCATATATTTGAACTCTTAACCTCTTGCATTAAAGCTCTAGGAGTAGGACTTACCCGGATGGACGATAATCTAGTGGCTAGCTTCCTTGATTCTTGAAGATTTGAACAAGATTAGGTGATTTGGAGTGCTAAGGTCCCTCTTTCTCTCTCTATATTGTTCTTACCTCTCTCTAAAATGGTCAGAATATCGTCCCAAATGAAGCCCCTAATGCTATTTATCAAAATGGGGTCGGGTTATGAAAATAGGAAAATTAACCCTCCGAACTCGGGTCTGCGGTCGCATAATGGACTGCATAATGGGTATGCGGGCCGCAGACGCGTCGCAAAACCCGTTGCCCAGAACTAGACTACACTTGACAGGTCTGCGACAATTTTGCGGTCGCATAACCACTTCTGCGGTCGCATAATGGTCTCATAATGGCCGCAGAATTGCATTATGCTAGCCTTTGGTAATTTGATCATAACTTTGCGTAGGAATGTCCAAATGACGAACGATTTGAAGCGTTAGAAACTAGACTTGAAGACCTTTCATCTGATAGGTTGTTCATCACATAAAACCTTATATATATTTAGATATACTCGTCCAAAGTGTGGACTTGTGCGAACTCATTTAGAATTTTAGCCTATTATGAAATTTTCTAACTTGGCTTAGACTTAGGCCTTTCCTTGGACCCCAAATTACTTATTATAAGACTTATACACTTATTTACCAAATCCAATTGATGTCCATCATGTTAATATCACTTAAACTATTATAATTAGCCTACCTGGCACCACGAAATCCTAAATTACTTAGCAAAATTTTCCGGGGCATTACATTCTCCCCCGCTTAGGATCATTCGTCCTCGAATGAGAAGTAGAGTCCGCCCCAAACACTTAACATAATATATCTCTTTTCTAACCTACCTCGGGTCGCTAAATTTTGACTAACTCCCAAACTTTTCAGAAATTTCGGCAGCATCTCCTTTGTAACTAGGCATATCCTTCTGCCAGAGAACCACCAAAACCATTCTAACGACACATCAACAACTCGACAAAGCACCACAACGTATATATCCATAACACTAATCTCAGCATTACAAGCGCTACATTATCATAATGATACCTGAACATGGACTGCACATTTTTAAATCATAACATCTATAAGGTACCTTTCAAATCAAAACCAATTGTTATACAATCAAGAGAAAAGACTTTATTTCCACAACACTCTCGGCCTTCAATGTGGCCTCTTATACTTACAGACTTCGCCATAACACATTCGCGGAAACAATCTCCACCCCCAAACTTACCTAACAAGGATGACAAATAGACACCCTTCATAGGCCAACTATCCATTAACTTCTCCTTCAATAATTTCCACCGGAATGATGCCCAAAGGATTTCCAACTGCCTTCTTAGACATAGACATATGAAAACAGATAATACAGGGAGAACAACGATGGGGAAACATATACTCATAGTGCGGCCTAATGTGAAATACACTTATGTCACCTTCATTATCAATTCACATAACATCTTCAGGGGGGAATATTGATATTAACCCGTTCACCCTCCTAAACTCTAAATCTCTACACGAACACCCAAACTAAACCTTTGATGACCTTCAACAATTACTCTAAGATGTGCTATCATAAACTGACCATAAAATTACCTATCGAATATATGTGATCACACGGTGAAGCTTCCTCTTTGACTTTTTTGAACCTTCAATACCCAATAGATTTAATACAATGAGGAACAACGGAGTTCATGATTGGACTGGAATTATTCAGGAATCCATTAAGGCGCTGAGTAGAGTACTTCCTGAGGTTGTATGCTAATAGACACGAAGATTACTACCAACAATGCTGACATGGTTAATTATTGTGACGACATCAATTATTAGATAAATGGAGCATAGAGATAACTAGCACGCATTGATAAGGTGGGAACCATGTATGTGATCTTGAGATCTAAAAGAACTGGGTCTTTCTAGACATGAGATGCATGGGAAGCATGATCGGGCGGATGAAGACGCTAGCATCAGTTATTATTGGGAGGCGACGAGTTACGCAAGGGATAGTAACAATTGTTCCTTTCCATGTATGCCTTGCCCGACAATTGTAAGCTCTAAGGGGAAGTGGTCAAGTACATTACACTGGTTGCCTCCTTGAGAGTAAGGAAGGTTAGTTTAGCTACGAATGGTAAGATTCTTGCAACATGGATGCGGTAGAGATTTTAAAAGAAATACATGAAGTTGAATGACACTCTTAACATTTATTGGCACAAGGAATCTATGCCATAAGCCCATGAGGATGAAAAAAAGTTAAACGCTTATGAGATTATCATAATTCAAACAGCTTAACCCTTCCCAATAATTGACCCTATATGAGATAACTAATGATACGGCAACTTGTCTTCCAAATCAATAAGCTCATGATATGTGCAAAACTCTGAAGCCATCTAATCTCAACCTTTCACGAGGGAAACCACATAGCTAGGACATTTTAATATTGGGATGAAATCATGTATTGGTTAGAGGGGTTCTAATGGTTAACATGATGCTCTGGGGAGAAAGACAAATAACACTTCTATCCACCCAGGGAGGTGGAATACCAAGGGTAGCAAAACTCCCCGCACATGACAGACATAGTCAATGATTCTAGAAGTCGAGTGTGTAAAGACAAGCGAACCCAATGAGACAGTATAAAATAATCATGGAAGGTCTGCAGATGTTCATGATGAGTTGTCCATGGATTTTGACTTGAGAAGTACCCAGATGCTAATGAAAGACAGGAAAACATGAGAAATAGGCGTTGTGCTATGATAACCCCCCAAAGGTGCATTAGGTCTTGACGGAAAGCCAATTAAGGGTCCTTATGAGAAAGGAAATGTTATAGTGACACATAGAAGGACGCGTTCTCTCATGGTTATCGAACAAGTGTTGGGAAACTAGCACAATGAATTCACTAACTAAGGAACACAATTAACACATGTTGTGTAGGTGTAAAGAGAAAACAAACATCTGTTATGAGCTGGACAGGCTTCTGCTATATTAACTCCCAAACTGCAATACAAGACCATGTCACAGGAACCACACTACTAGGAACAAAGTGAGCTACTTACTGCGGGATGTCCCAAGTGGACACAAAAGTTGTACTAAGATGGCGACACAAGATCTTCCTATGACGGAGATGTGAGGAACTCAATTTTCAGGGAGACTATATGCACACGGTGACCATTTCGAATGACATGCACTTGTATGATAGGTGCTGATGCATACTCATATGTTACTAGACAGTGAGAAGGTTTCGTGATGATACTCGCAAGAGAGTAGAGTGGTTGTTCAAACCATAGAAGCCATATACACTAGTGAGTAAAAGAGTGACTCGAAAGGATCGCAACATTGGGATGCTTTACATGGAACTTGACACCACATAAGTAAACTTTACGAAATAAAAAGATGTTGTCCATTTAAATAAAAAGATTCTGTAAGAAATTCATTGGGTATAGACCCTTGTTAAGAATTTAGGAAAGCAAGTGGGAAGTATTAATCCTAGAGTTATAACTTAATTAAAGGACATAACAATATAACTCAATTCCACAAGAGGATGTAAATAGGAGAATTTGTAATAGAGTGGATTCACGAATAATACGTCTCGTTCAAAGAGTAGGTGCATGCAATGTTTTGTGATTCAACATCTTGTTAAGACCATGATTATGAGAATTCTTCAATATGGATGTACATATACAACAAGTAGAAATTTTGTGTTGTTCATAATGATGTACTAAGGAGTGACTTACTAGGTGGCTTTAGGTTGATAGGGCAATAGCTTAATTGATACCCCTCGACTCCACATCCCTGACGTACGTTGGTACCATACTGATATACTACATGATCTGGTGGTACAGTGACATTAATAAGAACACGGGTACTCACCTAAGCAACAAGTCCTATCAATCCCTATATGGCTCGATACATTCTCCTAACAAACACTTGGGCACTCTCTCTCGGACTCATTGGTGGGGTCATTCCCTCCTTACTGCTTCAAACTCGTGGATTATGGTATCAATATTACTCATGTTGAGAATAAGACATAGTGAGGAAATTATCTCCCTATCTTGAGCTCTACTGCACGATCTGCAGTATCAAAGAAGAGTGAAATTCCTAAATGTCCGAATAGCCTCCAACTTTAAGATGTGGTCGACAACACACCGATAAGAAGGACTCTACTAGACACGGCTCCGAGACATCCTAGGACACTTTAAAACCTTAGGCTCTGATACCAAGTTTGTCACGCCTCAAAAACCGAGGAGCGCGACCGGCGCTCAGTCGAGTAAACCCGACTAAGCAAGCCTGTTAGGTTTCATTCTACCCAAACTAATTCATGAATAAAGAGGAGATGAGCTCCATTAATCAAATTCTGATAATATATCATTAACAACTTCCATTTCATTTTCATTAGCAACTTCATTCATAATTTTCAAAATATTACAAGTTTATAGATTTGTAAACACCAACATTTCTAGTTCCACTCCCAACATCAAGCACCACCCACAAGCTGTCTACGGAGCCTCTAAATATAATAGAAGAGTAATAGGTAACCGGCAACAAGGCTCCGGCTATACCTCAAAACATGATAAGAAAATGAACAAAAGAGACATGACATGACCCCGAGATGGAGTGGGGCTCACCAAGTCTGCTGGGAAGAGAATACCGCTATCATTGGCCGATGCCACCCGCTGTGGAACCACCTGTATCATTTAAAGATACAGCGCCCCCGGCAAAAGGGATGTTAGTGCCGTCGAATAGCACTAATATGTATAGCTAAAAGTCCTATTTCAAAATAGAATGTCCATATAAGCAAAAACAACACATAGGAACAGCAAGTCACAATCAACAATATCCAAATAACCAATTGAAACATAACAATTTTCAAAGTAAGAAAATAGTGTATATATATATATATATTTGATTGGGAGATCACTAGCACCGATATTTCACCGTCTTTGTTAGCACGGAGTCCGATCACGCCCGATCGGCTAGGCCATCTCCCCACGGACAATGTGGTTTGACATTATGATGCGAAAGAAAGTTGTTACAAGAGTAGTACCACCATGTGCTCAACATGGAGTCTGATCTCCACCCGATCAGCTAGGCCGCCTTCCCACATATGCCGTGTGGGTTGGCTTTTTCTTTTCCAATTCACAGGTTCCAGTTTCATCCCAATTTAGGGGAATAATCACAATTTCACCAATATTTCCATTTCATCCCAAATCACAATCCACCCTACACCGGCACGTGTAGTTTCAGGTGTGGGCCTTATGACCCACCCTTCCTCGGTTTTGCTAATGATACTCCCAAAAATATTTTTAATTGATTTGCACACAAGGTAATATAAATATAAATATAAATATATTCATCTCAAAATCTTTCACATTGTATAGATCTTTATTAATATTTTCAACCATCCACATTAATAATGTTTCCTTGGATCTTTGGGCCTTTCACAAGATTCATTACTCATGGAACGGTGGCCGCATTTTATTTATATTCCATGCTTTCACTTCATTTAATTTCAAGAATCACGACCAAATACCAACACATAAAACATTCCAGTGCGTTAGTAATGGAACTTTTACCCAAAAGGGTTCTTCCCAAAGAAGGGGATATACCAACGAACAATAGAAACACACATCAAAGTCATAAATTAGCAGTACACCATTTATCCTTGAATTACTCTTTTCCAATCACGACAACGTACAGTTTCAACATCGGAGTATGTAAGAACTCGGATCACATTTGATGTATTTATAAGGCAAAGTATTATCTAAAACCGCCACTTATGGGCATAAATTAAGTACAAAAGCCTTTAGGCCATTCTATTTTGAAGTCATTTATGAGCATAAAGTCGAGGCTCATTTCATAGTCTGTTTTATATTTTCTCACTTCA
Source organism: Nicotiana attenuata (assembly GCF_001879085.1). Classification (NCBI taxonomy): domain Eukaryota; kingdom Viridiplantae; phylum Streptophyta; class Magnoliopsida; order Solanales; family Solanaceae; genus Nicotiana; species Nicotiana attenuata. The sequence goes on along the minus strand of NW_017670762.1, from coordinate 144,422 downwards.
TAGGCATCACTAGGCACAATTATAACTTATGCTCTTGGCATGTTATCCACACTCTACTTCCCCAATTCAATTAATTTATTTTCAAACATCTTTATAGATTATCAACAACTAGACACACTCAATCAAGGCATTTGGTACACATAAGAGCAATTAGGAGTATTAAGCATATCGAGTTTTTTTCACCTAATTGGTATACTAGTTTTCATTCAAAACACAACTCAATCCGTACGATTTTAATAAGCAAACCATGCTTTAAACATCTATCTTTCGATATAAGGCTCATTTATGAGTTTATAGGAGATAACCCGGAATATAGAAATTAGGAATATTGAGCCAACCATACTTGAACTTACGAAAATATTTATGGAATTTGATTCTAAGAGAGAAAGTTTAGCCAACATACCTTGTTGAGCTTTCCTTAAGTTACAACAATGCTCCAATACTTCTAGCGATAATAATCTATAGGAAGATAGCAAAAATTGATTAATAATTAGAAAGAACCCCATGGTGCAACTCTCTTAGGGATTTCATCGAACACCTAACATGTGAAATAGACTTCAAGGTCTTATACTTGAAACCCCTTCTTTCCTCAACTAATTTCAACAAGAAACTACCCAAAAATAGTTGAAAATTCCGCATACTACAACCTAGTGCACATGCATGGCTTATTTCTAACCCTACCATATATTTGAACTCTTAACCTCTTGCATTAAAGCTCTAGGAGTAGGACTTACCCGGATGGACGATAATCTAGTGGCTAGCTTCCTTGATTCTTGAAGATTTGAGCAAGATTAGGTGATTTGGAGTGCTAGGTTCCCTCTTTCTCTTTCTATATTGTTCTTACCTCTCTCTAAGATGGTCAGAATATCGTCCCAAATGAATCCCCTAATGCTATTTATCAAAACGGGGTCGGGTTATGAAAATAGGAAAATTAACCCTCCGAACTCGGGTCTGCGGTCGCATAATGAGTATGCGGGCCGCAGACGCATCGTAAAACCTGGTGCCCAGAACTGGGCTACACTGGACAGGTCTGCGACCCTTTTGCGGTCGCGTAACCACTTCTGCGGTCGCATAGTGGTCGCAGAATGGCCGCAGAATTGCATTATGCTAGCCTTTGATAATTTGATCATAACTTTGCGTAGGAATGTCCAAATGATGAACGGTTTGAAGCGTTAGTAACTAGACTCGAAGAACTTTCATTTGATAGGTTGTTCATCACATAAAACCTTATATATATTTAGATATACTCGTCCAAGGTGTGGGCTTGTGCGAACTCATTTGGAATTTTAGCCTATTATGAAATTTTCTAACTTGGCTTAGACATAGGCCTTTCCTTGGACCCCAAATTACTTATTATAAGACTTATACACTTATTTACCAAATTCAATTGATGTCCATCATGTTAATAGCACTTAAATTATTATAATTAGCCTACCTGGCACCACGAAATCCTAAATTACTTAGCGAAATCTTCTGGGGCATTACAAGGAGGACTGTCAACCTATCTATCGGGACCTGCGGGCATGAAACGCAACGTCCCCATTCAAAAGGGATGTCAGTACGAATAAAGTACTGAATATGTAAAGCAGGAAAGCATAAATAATAGTAATGCAAAGAGAGATAGAGAAGATACAACCTGTAATATCTGAGTGCCTCTGAGCGCTACTGACATGAAACGCATGATACAGATATATGCACATAAACTTTTAAAAATATACGCCTCTGTTGGCATCATCATCATTATCGTATCGTACCTGGCTGTAATAGGCTTGGTAAAAACCTACTCGGTCATCATAAGGCTCGATAGAATCGTACCCGGTCACGTGGAGCTCGATAAAATCCAACTGATCAATGGTTGCACAATAGGTGCCGTACCCAGCCTACTATAGCTTGGCTCGGTAGAGTAAAATAAATATATTTATATATAATGCATGTTAGACTCGTGGAATCACGTTCTAAACCTTTCAGAGTGATGTAAGTTCGTCGCACCGTCTATTAATATTATGGACATCCATACCATCAATATGAACCTTAATAGGATTCAAAGATCATACATACTTGCTTAGAATAACTTTATAAGGAAAGAACAACAAGGACATCCTTAGTAGCTAGGAGTAGATCCACTATGAAATAGCATATCTTTTACGTTCATTTCACTTTAGATCAAAAAGAAAGAAGGAAGTCCCTTAATATACCTTTGCAATCTTCTCTCTAATCGTCAACCAAGCTCAATATCATCTTCTTACGTCCACAATGAGTAAACCGACTTCGACCCAACCAGACCCTATACTCCCCCAAAACACTTTCAAAGTAGTCTCTATGATTGTGACTTCTTTCAAAGATGATCTTATTTCCGAGGTTAAATCAACTGACTTACGATGTACTTTCACGTACAAAATATGGGATGTAACATCATTCCTCCCTTTGGAACATTCGCCCTCAAATGTTGACTAGTGCGCTTATTAGTCTCATTACCAATAGCTTTTATGAATACTTTAATACTGTCCTTGCCATCTAGGCAACTATTTTGTGAATAAATCCATAGGCCAGGGCATTCTCCCCTTTAGGCCTCTTTCTCATACCACGACCTGTGGTCGAAATTCTTCCGATCTCGTAACTGTTGCTATCTTCTGTCATGCAGCTTGTATGATTTTTTCCTCGTATGTGCGCCTACACTACTCTTCTCTCCTTTTTCTTCTAGGCTTTAGCCAATCTCTAGGCCTCACTGATAAGTGCATTTTACTTGATTTTTAACATATAATTTCTTTGAAAAACACAAAAAAAAACTATCATATTTCTTCCATACTTTGTCCAAATTATGCAGGAAAGGTTAAAGAAGTATTGGTCCGGGAACGAGAAGATTACAGAGGAAAAATTAGAAAAATGGACAAGCTAAAGCAGAGTAAAATATGGCGCTAAAGAAAGACGTGATATGCCATGACAAAGGACAACCGACTCACAACCGGCTACAACAAACTATAACCGACTCACAACTGGCTACAACAAACTATAACTGACTCACAACCGGCTACAACAAACTATAACCGATCCATAACCAAAGAAGCTCATAACCAAGCATAACAAGGCCACAACCAGCCATAACAAGTTCATATCCAAGAGTGTATTGAAAAGTTTGTCATGGCTTGGCTATAAAAGAGGCATCAATCATGAAATGAAAAGGGGAGCGAGAGAGAAATCTGAGAAGTGAATATTGAGAAGAAAGGTTTTTCTTTCTCTTTGTTCTTTAGTTTTGCTTCTGTTTCATCTTTTAGCCATTATTCTGGCTTCATTTCTTGTTCTGAATAAATTGTAGTATTGGAAATTACTCTAGTTCCTGTTTTTAATTAGATAGGAGGTATTATTCTCTTGAATATTTCTTTCTATTTTCTTATTTAATGGGCAAGATTATTTCCGTTGTCGGTATTAACTCCATTATGGAGTAACTTTTCTTGTGTTGGAAAAATGACGGATCTTAATATTTTTATATAATAGTAGATATTATTCTTCAATTTCGCATACTTGCGCTGAAGCTTTTTATTTAAATTTTACCTGCTTTATAGTTGGGTGTTATTTAATTTGTTAACATCTATCTATTTAGTACTACATATTAACTTCTTACTAATTCTGTAATCGAAAGAGGCAGAAGAGGTAATACTTAATTTTGGTATTGATAGATGTTAACCTATATTTAGTGACATCTAGCTCATATATGTTAAAATTGATTCTACACTTATTTGTAATCGAAAGAGGCGAATAGTGTAGTAATCAGTTATAACAAGTAGGGTAACCGAAAGGGACTTACTAAAAAGAGCATGTTTTAGTTCAAGTATATATTTCTGGTTCTTTAATATTACCATTTTAATGATTAATTTGTATAACCGAGAGGAGTGCATTTAATTGTTCAACTATAGTAATAATATATAAATATAATCGTGAGAGACATTTATACATTTCTGAGAAATAGAAGTTGAAGGATAAATGTATCTACTATATAATAAAAATATTAAGTGAAATCAGGATCCCAACACCTTTTTATTATATTTGTGAAAAATAAAATATTTTCTATTGCTCTGTTCATGTATTTTTAGTTAGTTAATTCACAACTCAACTCTTTCTGATTTTCTCAAATAGTAATTAAAACAAGAAACGTCTGTAGAATAGATAAACCAATCTCTGTGGGTTCGACATCTTTCTATACTATAATTTGACAGGGTACGAGTTTAATTTATACACACGCCAGACACTCGTCACTCACCTTGTGAACATATACAGAATTATGACTAGTTGTCCCTCTGGGCATCTATAGGTGTATTGAAGTCCTTCGCTTGATACTTTGTCGAACTTAGGACTATTGTTATATCTTGTTTCATAGCCTCAGTTATCTATGCTTATGGTTTTACTGCATCTGGGTAGGTCATACTATACCATAACACTTACTTCGGTTTACGAGGTCTGCTACCCAACTCAAGGTTACTCTCGATCTTATATGTATAAATCTAAGTCCTTTAATGCTTTATCATTATTGTTCATCTTAAGAAAGATGGCCTAATCTCATCTCATACTTTGTAACTTTTATCCATCCATTGTTAATTCACCTTCATGTTGATCTATAATCTACCACTGATAACTGGAAACCTCTTACGTAATACATTGTAACTAGGGCTCCATCGCATCAAAGAACATTTGAAGTGATTTGCCCGATCCACCTAAGGACGATAATATACTTCAATAACCGTATTTCATAACATCCTAACATGATTCTTATGGGGGGTATTCCAATCCCGTGCAATTTATGAAATCCCGCTTCTTTAAATCATTACTCAATCAAAGGCCTAAGCGTCATCCTCTTATCTATCACAATTACACCCATATTCTACTACCAGGGCAGCATTTCATCTCTTCTAATTGCTCCTAGTCTTAGACTCTTCTAAGTTCATTCAGGCTATACTGAGCTTTCTACAACTTATGAAAACCATCAGCTCTTTTGTTTTGATGGGCTTAATCCTGAGGCCTTACCTATTCTTGTCTTCTTCTTACTCACCTTTTCTTATCCATACTCCTGTCTACCTAAAACCTCTACCATACTTTAGCTTGTGTCCTACACACATCTATTTATACTACTCACAACCTTCCTTTAACTTGCTAGCACCATAGATTTCCTTTGTGCCTTATCAGTTGTCTTTAAATTTAAAAAATTACTTTTCTTGGTCGTTCTGCCACTTTTTGCATGAATACTTGTCTTATCTTAGTGCCCAAACATATTGGAATTCCATACAGTCCATATGATCTTGAATATTACTTTTGATTTCTATTTCCCGTTCATTAGTCATGATAGGTGCCATTTTCTTATGGAATGCATACGATGGTATAGTGAGACTGTTGTTACAAGATCATTTCTTCTTTAGGTCACTATGCTTAGGTTGAAGCCGTCTTCCTTATTTCATCAACTAGTCTTTCGTGGTAATACTTAGGGGAGACCCTCTGACACATGTAAAGCTGCGAGCTTATTACACCGTATACCCGAAGGAATTTTTTTTATGTTCTTACTCGCCTATAATTATCCTTAGTTATTACCTTTTCGCCCTTGTGCTCGTCGGGTTGCTTCTGAATTGAAATTTTGACTGTCTCCCCACTGGCACTTTCTTTTATTTTCATAACACTTATACGGTACCTTTAACTACCCCAACTCCTATCTGAATATTTCTCATGGATCACGATGTCATCATATCTACGAGACTGAATTCCCTATGATGGGTTCACTATCTTTATCTTGCACGATCTGTTGATTTATCTCTATCCTCTTATCTAGCCATAACTAGACTCTTCTTGAATTAACTACTAACTACTCGTTGGTCCATTCCCATATCTATATTTCGCGTAATCTCTCTTGGGTTATTTTCTTTGTCTTAACTTACCCCTCGCATTGGCTCCTTCTGTATCAAGTGTTTATTCGCACTTATTTATCAATAACATCTAGCGAGAACCCTTACTTCCTCTTCCCGACGTCATGCTTGCATAATATTCTGAAGTCGTAACATATCTGTAGGATCTGAATAAATGCAATCTTATTCCTTTCGCCTTTTTACCGCATTCTTCTTTTACTATCCCATAGTTACCTCATCATCTTTGGTGTCTCTTTACATCTTCACTGACATCTTGCTCGCCTTGCGGTTACCCTTATGTACCAAGGATAACCAAATTTCTTACACACGAGGGTGACACCTAGTGTAATTGGCATACTTAGTCCCTTAAGCTTAACTCTACTCACAGTGCTTGCTTTAGGGAACTGTATTCCTAAATGACCTTTAGAGGTTATTATTCTAATGTCCATTCTATTATTTCTGGAACTCGATCTCTAAAATTCTCACGATGTCGGCTATTATCAAATCTTTCTATCCCTAATTCATGTTTAGCGTATCTTGTTCACTAGCCCATACTATTTCAATTACTCCAAGGTCTAACTTTTCCTTCTGGTAATCATGTTGGAGTCAACAACTCATTTATCGAAATGAGGATATGACTTTATGGCTTATACTCTTTATTTTCTCAAGGCATGTAACCTCTTGTCTTTTCCTTCACTTGACTATAGACTCTATCGTCCTATCATATTTTGATTTACCGTTATCAACCATTTATCACATCTTACTCATAATGCTTCATTTACTCTCTTCTTATTCTTCTGCTAGTATTTCTGTCTCTCACCTTATTCTGAAAACTTCAACAAAATACTCTTTCGCTTTTAGCTCCCATTGCTCCATCCACTGGCTCTTCAGGTTTCCTAACGTTCTCTCTTTATTAGGGACGAGAGCCACACTAAGGTAAATATTTATCCCTTCTAGGATTCCAGTGTCTATCTTCTAAATTTTCTGAACATTCTAGTATTCATATCTAACTGTACTAATCTAGAATGCTCTATCTGGGTGTCTCACAAGGAAAACTATTACCACGTTTGTAATATCCTTCGGAAATATCAGCTAATACTAACAACCCAACCACCATTTTGGGTTACTCTAACCCCAGCTGGATCCTGATATCTCATCCTTCTCTTAAACTATATATTTTAGTTCCCATAGAGCATAACTAAGATGGGTGTTGCCAATTGTACATACCTCTATTACTGTTGAAGGTAACTTAGAATGCTTATATTTCTCTACCTGAATTGTAAATACTGATAATATTCACTAACTGGGTGCCTCATACCCTTCCTCACCTTGCTTCTTTTACTTGTTGACTTGTATCTACCTTCTATTTCTCTTGTTGCTTTTTGCCATATGGGTGGATAGATATTCATGACTTAAGGCTCCTTATCAAGAAGCTTACACGCCTTAGTACACATGATCTGCAGAAGACCTCACACTTACTCATCATAAGCATGATGAAAAATCGAGTTCCTCTGACTCAACTCTTCCACAGCCACATTCAATCTCTTACCAACTGACTTTCTGGATGTAGGTATCGTTGTATTACAAATAAAATAGAATTTACGAGTTTGAATTCTTACAACTGAGCTCTACCACATGATCTACAGTAAGCAGAAAGAATGACAGTCCTAAATGCCCCGTAGCCTCCTGCTTATAAGTATGGTGCACAATACACCCATAAACAAGACTCTACTAGATACGACTTGTAGACTCCCTAGGACAGAACTGCTCTGATACCAAGTTTGTCACGACCCAAATCAGAGGGCCGCGACAGGCACCCGCTGCCTTACTCGACCGAGTACCAACGTAGCATATCTTTCTTATCATACCATCATGGGTAAATGGGCCAGAAGGGTCATCATGAGATAACCAGTATAAAACATAAGGGAATACTCGACATAGGATGACTCAACATGATATATAAACTTATACACGTGACATACGGGCCTATAAGGCCGACATTATCATTTGTACACTCAAAACATAAGCCGACAAGGCCATACAAGTATCTATATACATGACATCTGTCTACAAGACTCTAAGAGTACATAAACTTCATAAAGGTCGAGATAGGGCCCCGCCATACCAATCATTATATGTCCAAAGCATACTGAGTAAACCGACTTTGTCGTCATCATATAAACGTTGTAACTATCATATTTCAAAACCAATATTCTACTAGAAAACAGACACCACCTCCCATGTTTGTACTACATCCCATAAGTTACTAAAAGTCACTAAACAGCCCAAATAACAATAATATAATTCATATAAGCTCTTCGATTACTTCAACAACCATTTTGAGCGGCAAGCTCGATTTACGATTAATAAATTATGGTTTGAACCAATTCTTTTTCCATAAATCTTCTACAACATCTATAATATCATACTTATGTTTACCATATCATTTTAAACCCAAAACATCATAAGAATAATCTTCAAAAATAATCCACACGCCTAACATCTTAACCTTTATCGTGATCCTCTTGTTTTTCATGTTATCTTCTTCAATCAACTTAATTAGCACATAGATAAGCTTAACAACAGCAACCATACCATAATTAAACTATTTATAATAATTTTCAGCCACAACAAACTATATATATAACCTCAACACAACCCACACAAAAAAAGATAATGATTTCTTATGTTATGTCAATAACTATCTTGTAGATTTTCACTCAAACAACTCAACCAACATATGATTAACCTTAAGAAAAACCAAAAAAATGATTTAATTACTTTAGGAAGTAGATACAACTTGAAATCACCAGCTTATGTAGCTCACAACAACCCCCAATCACACCACAACACTATAGGAGTTGTATTCTCTTATTGAATCAACTTTTGTGTTCAAGTTGGTGTGTAACACTCGATTTCGCCATGAAACTCTAATATATATATATATATATATATATATATATATATATATATACACGTGAAAAATAATTAAACTTATATACACAATATAATTTTCTGCGAAGGAAATTCGGTTGAACTCCACTTGGCCACCTAGTTCCACCCCTTCGTTTACACTCTCATAATAAGTATTCTTCAACTTGCATTCTGATTAAACTTTTTGATGAATTTCAGATATTTAATGGTTAAAAAAATTACAAATTCGAACTTCATAATAATAGGTTCACAAATGCAAGTCATAATTCCTGGAGAAAAGGCCAACACTTGTCATTATTATAGATACGAGGTGCATTCTATTTTATCCAGAAAATGGCCCCATTTTCCTGTTCTTTTTCCACCTTGTTTTTTACGTATACTGTTTTTCACGTTGTTTATATGTTTCTTGCCGAAGAAAAACTGGATATAACATTAAATTTTGCCAACAAACTTTGACAAATTCCCCAATTTATTAGCTTTTCCTTTATATCCAGTACACGTGTGAGTATAATGATATTTTGTCTTTAATGATATCGATTGGCACAAAATGAGTTCGTACAATCACCAAGGATGGTAATGCAATAAATATAATAATTTTTTTTATCCTTAATTAGAAGTCTTAAATTTCGATTTAAGTTATGAAATATATTCTCTCCGTTTACTTTTATTTGTCCAATATTTTAAAAATAAATTTTCACTTTTACTTGTCACTTAGCATATAAAGAAGACAAATTTCTTTTTCCTGTTATACCCACGGTATTAATTACATTTTAAATTATTTTCTCAAATTCATTAAAAATATATATAAATATCATGATAAATTATGCACTTCATTTATTATTTCATAAGGGGCGTGCAAAGTCTATAATAGACAAATAAAAGTAAACGGAGAGAGTAAAAAATAGGAGCATTTAAGTTATGAAATAGAGAACACTTCCTCAATTTAATGAGCACGTCGAGAATCCAAATTAGGTGTACTAAATATTTACCCACACTGAGTTTTTACATCTAATAAAATACTTAACCCTAAGAATCAATAAACCAAAATGAAAGTACATATCACTTGACAATAATTAAGTATTAGAAAATGTTCCCTCCGTCTCAAATCATTTATCGATATTTTAAAACTAATTATCTCAAATTATTTATTATTTAAAAAATTCAAGGAAATAGGAAATTAATTAGTATTTTTTTTATTTTATCCTTAATAGTAATTGTTCTTGAAGATGAAAATAACATATAAATAGAATAAATATTTAATAAAGAAAGATTATATTTTATTACGTAAATAATGATAAAATATTTCAACACTCTTAATAATATTTTTTTTAAGACGTATATAAAAAAAATATAATAAATAATTTGACACGAATAAAGTACATATTCCACCTTCATTTATTTGATGTAAAACATACTAGTAAATAATCTGTCCAGAATGAGAACAATTAAATGTGTATGTTAAAATTCAGCTGACTAGTAGTACATTTAATTGGTCCCCACACCCTTAGATTTTCCATTATTACACATATCTACACAATTCTTTCAATCAAATACCAGTAGGTCCACCAAACTTTTCTACAAATATATAAAAAGCCCCTACTCCCCCTACCACGAGCCATTCACTTCAACAGTTCAACTACCACCACCTCCACCGAACTAACCGTCGCTGTTCGGAGCTCCGACCGGAGCATCAAATGTTCAAACAATACTGCTGTTGTCTCTTTCCGGGTCGGAGCCCCGACTCCGTCAATGATGTTGTGGCTGATAGAGACCCTGTATTGTTGGTTTCGGGTCTTGCCGGGTCCATTCTCCATTCAAAGAGTAAGAAACTGGGCGGTTTTGAAACCCGAGTTTGGGTCCGACTTCTCCTTGCTGAACTTGAGTTTAAGAAAAAGTTATGGTCCATTTACAATCCTAAAACAGGTAGTAATAACTTTTCTTAATTATTATTTGGCGGAATTATCAATGAAAATGCTTTTATAGAAAATATTTTACGCATGACTTTACTGTGTAAAAAATATACTTAAGCAATGAGGTCATCTATTAGGTAACTACATGTTAATCTCTTGATAAGTAGTTATTAATTAATAAAACGGACGGCCCCGTGCACTAACGCAGCCTTACCTGTATTTCTGCGGCTCGAATTCGTGACCTCCTGGTCATATGGCAGAAACTTAGTTATTAATTAGTATATGGTAAAAATGTTAAATAATTGCTATCACAGGTTTTGTTTATTGATAGTGTTAAGGAATTTTTACACTGCTAGTGCCGTTTAGTTTAAATGGGAACTAGAGTTTAAGTTATACGCACTGACGGAGTAAACTTTTTGTTTTTTTACATAATCAGGTTACTTATTAGGTAATTACATGTATATCTATTGAAGAAGTAAATCCTTTTCTTGGAATATTCAGGGTATACAGAGTCATTGGATGACAGCACGGAGATAGTAGTGCCTCAAGATGATTATGGGCTATTTGCAATTGATATTTTGGATCCTTCTATGGTATGTTTTTGCATCATTAAGTGGTCACAAGTGAACGTATACCTATGTGCATTAGTATCATGTTTCTTCAATAATTTTTTTGCTTGTAGTTTTGCTAGGTACACATTTTTATGGGGAGGTGATGTAATCAGTAATCTTGAAAAGTTATAGCACCTTTATATATATAGAAGCTGATAATTACCTGAGTTTAGAAGCTAAATAGTTACTTGAGGGTATCTTTTGAAAAAATAGTTACGTGAGTATAAGTACACTTAAGTGGTAGGTAAAATATTTTGTTCCGAAGGAAAAAAAAGTGATAAATGGAACATGAAATATATGTTTCATCTATCAAAAAGATATTAAGTACCAGTTAGTTTCGTCTATTATACTCTACATGTCCTGCGAAAAATAAATGTATGATTTGTCTTTTGTTTCTTTTCCTTTCCTGAAGTACTTTTCTCTAATGAGATCATGATCTCTTCTAATTGTGTTTGATTTCCAGATGGTGAAGTGTGTACACATGACCGGTGTATACCATTTTCATGATATGATTGATATGCTCGTCAAATGTGGATATAAAAAAGGAACCACATTGTTCGGTTTTGGTTACGACTTCCGCCAAAGCAATAGGTATTATTTTAACTGGTGAAATTTCCATTGCCCTTATGCCATATCGCGTTGTATTATAGCTTATTATTCGAAGAGCCAGTTGATTGTGATGGTAGCAAACAGGAATAGCTCAGTTCTATTTTGGCTTATTTGATTCTTCTGGTGAAACTATTTTCGCACTTAGGATCTGGTTAGCATATTGTTGCAGGATTGACAAGACAATGAATGACCTGAAAGCAAAGCTAGAGACAGCTTATAAAGCTTCTGGGGGAAGAAAAGTCGATATTATTTCGCATTCCATGGGTGGATTGTTGATCAAATGTTTCATTTCTCTTTATAGTGATGTAAGTCCAATTGCTTGAGACTCATTCATTTGCAAATCACCTATACTGTTTAATCAAGCTATATTAATCAAAAGAAGATAAAGGCTGTCGTGTCCTAAGTGGAGAGAACAGGGGATTGGTCTGTTGTTCCCGTTGGTCAACTATGTGTCTCCCATTTAAGATAATGTATTCCTATTTGTTCTGCTCATGTATCTTTTCTATTTTGCTTTTCCTTCTCCTTAATTCCTGCCTAGCTTCTTGTTTTAGATTCGTCACTCTTCCTTGAGTGGCATCGCTGAATGCAAACAGTTGCCTTTCAGGTATTTTCCAAGTATGTGAATAAGTGGATTACCATTGCCACTCCTTTTCAAGGTAACTTTGCTTTCTCTCTTTGCAGCTTTTTGCAGATGATGTCTTTTTTGAATTGCTAGGATACGAGCTAAGATATCCTTATCAATCAGGGGATCCATAGATAATACAGATTGAGATAAATTTGATCGTCATATTTGAGCACCTCCACCTTCCAAAAAAGAAAAAAAGAAGAAGTGTGTAACTAGAGAAGGTCAGGGAAACATCAGACACTTAGCTTTTGGTGGGGGAGGTAAAAATTACAAAAGTATAAGGAAGAACCAATAACTAATTGAAAAATAATTTCAAGAATACAACCTAAATCCATTGCTTCCAAATCTTTATTTATATATTCAGTAATTAAAAGAAGTAAAAAAAAAGAAGATGCACAACTTCTTTTGAAGATTACTCAAAATGTATGCCAATAAGATAATTTCTGCGAAAAGTTGGTAGTCAGTATATTTTAAGTAGCAGATCCCTGACTATAAGGAATACGCCTAGAGGGGAAAATTATATTGAATTTTATAAAATCTAAGTTGACCATTTGCTATTATAGCCTTGCTAGCATCCTGGGGCTAAGAGTAGACAGACCAGGCGAACAGTATAAAGTTCTGAAATATAGGAGGAGGAGGAGGAGGAAATAGGAAGAGTAGTATATAAAAAATATTATAAGCCATTAATTTCCAAAAGTAAAAGTACTGAATCTTTAGGAATCATTGTTGAAGGAAAAATTGTTTGCAAATAGTAATGCTTATAATTGGAAAGAGGGGAAGTTTGTGCTTACAAACTCTAGTAACTTTTTTCTTCCAGATTTCTAGTGAAACATATTAGGATTCACCTTCTATTTGAGGATCGCAATGTATGAGTGGCGAGGGAGAATCCATGGTCCTGCCACTGCTCCTGCCCTACCGCACTAAAAGAAGAAAGGAAAAAACCTAATTGTGCCCAGTGAAATTGGTTTCGGAAGAGCCATTGCCATGGCTAGAGTTCATGCTCCTTAAGAAATGCCCCCGGATCTCGAGGCTGTGGGTTACAAGTGTGCAGAGTACTGATTGTTCATCTCTTGTAAACAGGTGCACCTGGATGCATTAATGATTCTCTCTTAACTGGAGTGCAGTTTGTTGATGGATTTGAAAGCAACTTTTTCGTGTCAAGGTGGACAATGCATCAATTGGTAAGCTCTCTTGGTCAAGGAACTTTTGCAAGAGCCCCGTTAATAGCTTTTGTAGGAAAAAAGCTTAACTTTACTAATAGCTCCGTATCTGTTACTTGGTTGGCAAATATGCCTTGATGATGAATTTAGTCTACCTGCTTCCTTATTTGCTGAAGTTAGACTTTTTCAACAAATTAAGCTAGTAAGACTACGCTCGAGTATGTCTAGCTTCATATGCTCGTTTTTCATTTTTATATTTTTTAATCATATCTTCAATGGCCCTAGATAGTTAGTAGATATATCAGAAGTAAAGCTTTCCAAAACTGTATGTTCGAAGTGTAGTGCTAGGCTTTGCCAAAAGATTTTGAACCTTACTGATACATCTCTTAAACCATGGTATCTACAAAATTGAGTTAAACTGGAAATGTCGTTCGATCGCGGGATGACTGTTCTTTCACCTGCTAGTTCTTGTATTTTATTTTTTGTAATACTCAATGGGTGCATAAAAGAATATACTTTAGTTTTTCACTGATACGGTTTCCATCAATACTGCAAATAATTGTTTGTTCGTCAATCTTGTCCTTTTAATCTTTTGCAAGTTGGTTGAGTGCCCATCAATCTACGAGATGTTGCCAAATCCCGACTTCAAGTGGGCAAAACAACCTGAGATTTTGGTGTGGAGGAAAAAATCTAAGGAGGGGGAGGCAGTGGTTGAACTAGAACATTATGGTGCTAGCACAAGTGTGACTCTCTTTCAAGAAGCACTGAAGAGCAACGAGGTATGTCTCCAAGCTATCTTTAGCCACTAGAATTTTTAACTTTATATTATAAGTTCTTAAGTTTCATGCTTCTACACCTCTCCAATTTGCCAATTAGCTATTAAAATGAGAAGGCTTGTTTGCTTGCTGAGAAAGCATTTCGTGATCTCATGCATGTCTGAACTAGTCAAAGCTTAAAGTAATAAGGCTTTGGTAAAGTATGTGTAACATTAGCCGCCCCATTGATGCTGAAAAGTGTCACTTGGACCAATTGTTGATCTCTTTTTGGTGCAAACTAGTTTTTGTACCAGATGTAGATGAGATATTAGACACAATCGCTGATTTGCACAACCTGTAATTACTAATTACGCATGTTGCACTGGCTTAGTGCAAATATTTATATAATATATTATTTACCCATAAAAAAAGTGGCTAAATTTAATCCAACCAAAAGCAAGAGTGCAACTGCTGTATGCTCACTTCAATGATTATGACAAGCCAAAATATGATGTTCATATCTGTGCTGTAGTACTTCAATGCTGTTTGTATAACACTTCAAATGACCATGACCTTTTCCTTGTCTTCCTTGTATCAAATATTCATGGAGCTCACTTTTATGAGACAAAGGCTGGAAGGGCTTAGAGGTTACATTAAACTTGACTTGCATATTTCTTATTTATCATGTTAGAGGGCAGGATGAAAAATGTTCTATTCACCTCTCTGTAAAACAATTTTTTTTTTGCACCAATTTAAAGAATCATAACATCGTCTATGCAGTTGAAATTTTAAAACTTGTGGGCGATATACCTGTCATCATCCTCGGAAGTGTAGCAACTATTGAATGATGGCCAAAAATAGAATGTGTGTGTCATACATAAGAATATAAGATAGAGGGAGAATTTGTTACTATTATTGGTTTTGGATGATATTGCTTACAACCTGCTTCTATTATGCATCTTCCTATGTCTAGAAGCCAGTGTTTGTAGCAATTGATTTTTTTTAATTTTCCCTGAATTGCAGCTCAACTTAAATGGGAAAACAGTGGCTCTACCTTTCAACTTATCAATTCTTGATTGGGCAGCTAGTACTCGCAACATTTTAAACACTGCTCAATTACCGCAAGGAATTCCTTTTTATAGCATCTATGGGACATCTTTTGATACACCTTTTGATGTTTGGTATGTAACTTCATCTCATCATACAACAAGACAAGGTAGTCCATAACGGGTTCGTACTTTGTCTGAGGTTCTGCACTATTTAGTGTCTACCTGTTTCTTTTGTAGTTACGGTTCAAAGGCTTCACCAATCGAGGACCTAACGAATGTCTGCCATACAATGGTAACTAACTTCACTTCTTTTTCCTTTCGAGTAAGAGCGATATTATGACATTCCAACTCTTCTGCATTTTTTTTTTCTGGGTTTGTGGTTTGTTTTCAAAGAAGATTCTTTTGCCTTATGTTCTTATTGGTGTAGGTAGAATCCTTATGTCTCCAAAAAAGGTTTTAGAGTTAGTAGTGATATAACCTGTGGGGTTAAGGCTCCAAATAGCTTGGTTCCCCTTCTGGCTAAAGTTCAACTCAGATTTTAGGATTTCTTGGGTAATGTTATCTAAGACATAAACTTGCAATTTCTGACTTTTCAGTGGCCGTTATGATTAACTCTTTAACTAAGTTTTTATGAGATATGAGATTGCTTTGAGTCAGCTTAACTAAGGTCGCATTCCTGACTAGTTATTCTACCAAATGGAGCTAATTAATACCCTGGTTAATTTCTGGCAAATGTGATCTCAATCTCGGGTTTGATTTTTGTGAGTTTTCTCCAGGTACGGAATTTAGTCAATTGACCATTGGTTAATCTTCTTGTAAACGTTGATCTTTAATCTTGTGTCTGGTTTTGAGGATCTGCTCTGCACGTACGGAATTGGCCATTTCCCAAAACTTGGATGAGTCTTAGATAGTATTTCCCTTTTATGAATGACCCCATGCAGAATCTTTTATTCGAAGGTTTCACCAAATTTTACTTCCCAAAGCATGCATATATCTCCAAAGATATAAATCCCACACCTTGAGGAGGATAGTACGTTTTGTTCCAGAAGCATCAGTAATGCGTGTGATTTTTGTTATGGTCACTCTGGAGAATTTATCAACGACCTTTCAATCTTATTTAGGGTGGGTGCTTTAGAGGAATGGGTCGTGTGAAATGTGCATGGGGATGGAATTCGTTCTGTATTTAGAGATTACATGTCTTTATTGTTATATAATGCTCCTGAAGCTTTTCTACTCACTAACCTATATCCCGTTTGTGATATAGCCGCAATACTCCTACGTGGACGGTGATGGAACTGTTCCAGCTGAATCAGCAAAGGTTATTCATAACTTCTCTATTTTGTTTCTTACTCTTCTTATTTATTATAAAGATCAATGCTATCTTGGCGCGTGTAAGTAGACAGAATCTGATTCTAATGAAGAAGGAAAAGGAAAAAGATAGCAGTATTATTTTTCTGTGGTGACATCACATTTCTAGGAAAACCCAGAATGAAGTAATCTGACAGCTTGTGTATATTATGGTTGACTTCATGACTAAGAAATTTTGGATAGGTGTTAGTAAAATTAGTCTTGTTGTAACAATTTCATATGATGCATTGCTATTACCTTCATCTCTTGCTTTTGCGTCCCTCCGAAATCTCTATTTGCTCGTCTCATGACCTTGTAAATTTTACCTTTCAACAGATATAAACTAATACTTAACGTTATGTTGATCTTTATGCGACATTCCAGCTAACCACTTCATTGTTTTAGTTACCATCTGCCTTGTGTTTTCATTTGAGGAAACCAACCAGAGATTAGGGAAATTGTATACCACCGTAGACAAATACTCAATCACATGGCTTATTGTTGACTCTTTGTGCTGATAATTCTGCAGGCGGATAATTTTGAAGCGGTGGAAAGAGTAGGAGTTCAAGGTGGTCACAGGGAACTATTAAGAGATGAGAAAGTTTTCCAGCTTCTCAAGAAGTGGCTTGGCGTCACCGATAAAAAGAAGGCGCATTCCAGGTCCTCCAGGGTAGGGGACCTTTGTTCAGGTCAAAAGTTGTAAACATTTGTTCTGCTCATTCTTAGAGCACGTTTCTGATTTCTCGTCTCTCTCTCTCTAGGTTTATTAGTCGTAGTTATAAGTATATACGCGTGTACATTCTTCGAGAATGTTGAACTTAGCTTCTACATGAATCATCGTTTGTGTAGCTATGTTAGTGGCAATATATATTAGGCACTCCAGGATATTAGAAAATCAGTCCAAAACTTGCTGTAAGAACAATGTTTATCGTGTATATACGCAAGAATTCAAAGGTTTTATCTTTCTTTTTCTTTACTCCTTTTTTGTTATTCTTGATTTCATAAAAGAGTTCTTTTGTCTACCTATAGTTTTGTAGAATTAAAAAATGTAAAATCTTGAATGTGCTTGCTTTAATCTTTCTTGTTGCAGTTATGTCCAGGCTCAAATTCTTGTTGAATTATTCATTTCTTTGGAGGTGCTGAAGGCATTTCGTTACTTTTTCTTACATCTGATGGTAATCTGCTCAGCAATTCTTTTATACCAAACAGTTTAAAGACAAGAACTCTTCTTTATTGAAATCATTCTTATCAGTCTCATCTAAATTGCTATATCTTTGGACAGACTAATTCATAGCCTAGTCATATTTCTGCAATTTTAAATAAATACAAAATCAAATTAGAATACTTGGTGTTACACCTTTTTCCGAGGAATAGCGAGTTTTTTCAATTAAAGTGATATTATTTGAAATGAGATTATTATTTAATTAGAGTCGCCACTTGGAATACTTATTATGGTGTCCCAAGTCACCGGTTTATTTTTAAAGTCTCAAATCGAGGAAATTGACTCTGTTTTAAAGCTCACAAAACACAGAAAACCGGGTAAGAAATTCTATTAACCCGGGAGAAGGTATTGGGCACTCCCGGATTCCGTGATTTTAGCACGGCCGCTTTAATCACACTTGGCTTAATTATTGGTTTAGTTACGTAGTTTTAGAACCTATGTGCGTTTTACCTTTTACCGCTTTTAATTATGGCGTTATGGATTTATCTTTGAAACGGATTACATGTGTGTGAATCAATTTTATTTAGTGTGCTAAAAATCATGTCATACGTACGTGTACAAAATCAATAACACTATTAATAAGGTTGTTTAGCGAAAGTCGCGCGAACGCATACCTTGATTTATTTTGGGAATCATAATTATGCCATGCGAACGTGTACATAATCACGATGGTATATTAGAACGCGCCTAAAACATCCTACGAATATTCATGAGTTAACTAATTTCCTAAAGTTCAAGGATTAAGTAAAAGGGTCTATCCTTATGGCATTGATTGCTAAAGATTAAACTACAAGCTTGGGTGCACAGATGCTACTGAAACGATAACACTAGTTAAAAGCCCGACTGTGGCAATTCATAAAGGAAACATGCAATGTTTGATTTAAGAGAAGCGAAATTAGTTTGTTAAAGAAGGCCATGTGAAGCACCTGGTTGTGCTGTATTTTAGGAAAGTCAATTAGTGGACCAGTCATACCGATTGACTAATAATTAATTAATAGCTTATGAGTTGCCTAACTAGAGTCCTATGCTAAAGTTTCAAACAAGTCCAAATTGTGAAGCGCACATGGGCCAGAATGAAGCCCAAGGCGTCCCCACCCTTCTGCAATGGTCGGCCTACTTATGTGATGGGGCATGCTTCTAGATGGGCTCAAGGTTGAGCCCGAATACATGCAGAGTCCAAAATTCATTTGATTCTAAATTGGCTAAATAGCACCATTTGGGCCAACTGTTCAACCCAGTCAATCAACATGACTTTTCAATATAATTTGCAAATATCAGGAGGAGCAAAATTAGTTACAGACTTTCTTAAACATTAATACATGAATATTCAAGCTAAATCACTACAGCACGAAAAGGAACAAAGGGAAATAGTTCAAATTCTCACTCATACTAAGAGACATTTCTATGAACCAAACACCATCTATTTTCCGGACCTAAACAGTATTACAACATATAAGCTGCGAATCATTAACTCATAATCTTCGCATGCTTTTGACTTCAAATTGAAACCCATGATTCCACCTTCACCGTCATGTGTGTAAAGAAGCGACTACAGTAGGCATATTCAATTCAAAAATTCATAAGCTAACATTAATGCTGGACTAACCGTGGTTTTACAATAAGGTGAGTGAACAATCAGTAGCAACTAGTCCAGTTAGTGAGTAATCATAGCTTAAATATTTAGCTCAAACAAACAAACGTAATCAGATACTCATCAAGAAACAAAGATGAAACAAATTTCACATTCAAACATCAGGAACATATAGAAGTAGGCATAGTCAGGGAATCAACATATCAATTCTGTATTTCTACATTCACAAGAGTTACAGAAGGAACTTTACATATCTACTAGCAAGAGACATTCAGCAAATGGCCAAATAAAGGCAAGGAGAAAGGAAAGGAAGCTCAAGCTAATAAATCCAGCAAAAAATAGCAAACAACATCACTTCTATGACCTTGAAATTCCTAGAGAATATAAAATAAATGAGTTGAGATTTGGACCAGCTTATGATTCCCTTTTTTGTTTTTGATTTTTTTTAGCTTTTGGTTTCTGAAACTTTTGAAATTCAGATCTGGATTCTTAATTTCCAGCTACTACTAAGATGTTTTAGTGTGTGTAAAAGGAAGTGAGAGTAGGGGAGTGAGAGATTAGTATGTGAGATATGCCAGATGAGAAAACAAAAATGAAAATCTGAAAGAGTGTAGATGCGTCAATATGTGAGGGGATTCTCTGAAAAATACAGAAAAAAGTGAGTGTCTTATATGCAGCAAAATGAGGGAATAATCTGCAAAAAGTGTCAGCTAAAAAATAGGAAAGAGGCATTTTTTTAACAGTTTTGATACAGCTGTCCCTCTTCAGATATTCTTCTCTATTTTACAGCCCCTTATTTTTTTATTATTTGCTCCCTAAGTCCCTTACACCTGACCATTTCTTAGTTTTTCTTTGCAATTTAGTCCTTTTCTACACTCTCCTAGAGAATTCTAAAAGATTCTACAAAACCTTCCAGACCCCCTGCTAATTGCCAATGACCGGACTTACATGCGTGGGCCTCAAGCTATTAAACCCAAACCCCACAAATCTAAAATAAAAAAATAGAACAACCCACTACTACTAAAACTAATTTCAATTCTAATTTGAAAAGCACTATCGCGGTAAAAAGAATTAAAACAAATATAATATACGATTAAACTAGCTATTATGCAATTTAGCTGCTATTTTGGTCATGTTAATATCAACAAATCTAATTATTATGTAAACCCATGAAAATTACTGATTATCCGACTAAACTAACTAGGTGAATCATCAATTTATTTACTAACTAACAGAAAAAAGATAGAGAAGAAGAGGAGAAGAATACCATCTCGGAACCCAAATCAGCCAGTAAGAGAGGTCAAGGAAGTTAGACGGAACTCCGGCGGCCATGCGGTTAATTCGAGATCATCATCATCGATTGATATCGACTGATGTTGATTTCGAAATCAACAAACTTAAAATGGAGGAAAAGACGAATTAAATTTTTTGAGAAATCTCAGATCTAAAAATTGAAAAAACCTGTGGGGATTTCATAGACGAGATTACGGGTCTTTAAAAGAGGAGGGGATGGGGATTGTTTGGTGAAGATTTGGAGCCGTTTGGAGGCTGTCCGTCGCCGTGAGGTGATTTCCGGCAGCGGAATAGGGCGGACAACAGTGGGGGTAAGAGAGAGAGAGAGAGAGAGAGAGAGAGAGGGGAGAAGGGCGGTCTTTGGGGTGGGGTAGGGTCAATAGGACAGTTTTGGCTTGGGCAGTTCCGAACCGTCAAATTATGATCAACGAACGGTGGAGATAGAATAATGCCAAACGTCGTCGTTTGGACATCAATGAAGCTGGACCGGATTTATGAACTGGGTTTGGGCTTTGGGGCGAATTTCATGAACTGGACTGCTGAAGTGCTTGGACCATTTTGAACATAGCAACCCTATTTTCCTTTTCTATCTTCCTTCACTTTGATTTTCAGATTTAACTATTTTTATTTTATACTCTTAATTCAAATTAATTTGCACAATAAACCTAAACACCTATTTTAGTTTAGCAATTAACTAATTAATTAAGTAACAATGTGAACTAACGAAAGAAAACTACTAATTTAAACCTAAAAGCTAAAATGCAAAATGACTACTATATTTTTTTTTTTGATTTTCGCTTGACAATGTTTTTAATAACGTAATTAAATCCTAAAAATGCAATTAGAATCTAAAAATGTAACGAATGAAAGATAAAAATATTTTTTTGATGTTTTTTTTGTAATTTTGAAAATGCTTAAAATGATGCAAAATGACAAACAAAATTCCTAATTCTACAAAAATAATTTAAAACTATTTTGTATATTTTTTAGGAGTAATTTCGCATAGGGCAAAAATTACGTGCTCACACCTGTCCCTATTTGCTCGAGAACATAAAGAGTTTTCGAGTAAAGATAAAGTGAACAATCATGAGTAATTTTTGCCCGTTTGATACTCCATGGGAAGCATTTTTTAAAAAGTTTGAATGAACCTTGCTTCCGAGGTTACCTACATATCCTTGGCTATAAAGGAATCATGTCAGTGTAGTTCTGAAAGTTTTGGTAGATGGGACTACGAGGAAGCTGTGATTTCACTGTTGTTGCTGCTGTTACTACTTGCTGAACTCCTTATTACACCAAAATTAAAATCAAAAGAAACTAAACAAGCCTAATCAACTATGCGTTACAAGATTCCTATCTATAAGTCTTCTGAAAATTGATCTTGTCACGACCCAAGTTCTCCATCTGTGAACCGTCGTGACGGCATCTAGTCTCTACGACTAGGTAAGCCTAATATTTGCGAAAAATGAAACGAAATCAAGAAAGCTAATAGCCAACAGGTAAATCTAAATAAGAAACTAAGATGTCGCTCGGCATATACAATAACCACTCTCAAAGTGTACATAGACTCTCCCAAAACCCGGAATATCATAAGTCACAAGCTACAGAAAGAAAACAGTGCTTCTATACTCCAGAGTATAACAAAAAGAACTACAAGAAATGTTTGACATGGGAAAGAGTAGATAGGGACTCTGAGGTCTGCGGACGCGACAGATATACCTTGAAGTCTCTACAAGCTGCCTCGCCTCACTGATAATGCGGCTGATAAGCGGTACCTGGATCTGCACACGAAAACATGTGCAGGGAAGGGCATGAGTACACCACAATGGTACCCAGTAAGTGCCAAGCCTAACCTCGGTCGAGTAGTCACGAGATTAGGTCAGGGCCCTATTGGTATAAATAAAATGAAATAAGACAGAATGAAATATCGCAGTAAAAATAAATACGAAAATCTAACAGGAATGAAATCATAGAAAGACAACAGCTTAGAACACAGAGATAACAACAGGGGATCTCCCGAGATACCGTCTCGTAGTCCCAAGCGTAAATGTGCACGAGGTTCTCCCGGAATACCGTTCCGTAGTCCCAAAGTAAATATGCTGAACAAGGGAATCTCCCGGAATACCGTACCGTAGTCCCAAAGTAAATATGCAGTATAAGGGGATCTCCCGTAATACCGTTCCGTAGTACCAAAGTAAATATGCAGCTCAACCAACAGAAATAACAGTTACAGCAAGAAAACCTACAGCTTAGACTAAGTTCAAATCAAGGGAAGCAGGTAATTCCACTAAACATGCTGCAAAGAGATCAGATAGGCAGTTAAAACACGTAGGCATGCTATTCTAAACTAAATAGGATAGTTACATATGCTAGTGTAGTTCAAATAAGGAGAAACAAGTTATGACTTAGTGAAAACGGAATTTTACAACAAGTGGCTCTGTACGTACTCGTCACCTCACGTACACGACGCTCACATATCAAAACAGTACCAAAATCCTTAGGGGAGTTCCCCCACACAAGGTTAGACAAGTCACTTACCTCGAACCAAGAACAATTCAATCCGACACAATGCTCTTTCCATGAATATCTGACTCCGAATGACCCAAATCTAGCCAAAACCAATTACATAACATAAATACAACTACAAGAACTAATCTAGCTATTGAAATCAAAGCTAAGGCAAGAAATTGAAAAATCACCCAAAAAGCCTCCCCGGGTCCACGTCTCGGAATCGGGTAAAAGTCACAAAATACGAAAACCCATTCACTCACGAGTCTAACCATACCAAATTTACCCAAATCCGATACCAAAATCTCGATCAAAACCCAAATATTTGGTCTACGAACTCTTCTCAATTTTCTCCAATTTTCACCCCGAATCCGAAATTAAATGATAAAATTAATGATAGATTAGCGGGATATAACCATAAAGTTAAGAATCATTACCCAATTGGTATCTCTGAAAATCCTTCAAAATCTCATCCAAATCCGAGCTCCCAAACTCAAGTTTTGATAAAAATGGCTAACCCTCGTTTTTGAAATGTTTAAGTACTGCCCAATTATTCCTTCTTCGCGGACGCGGAAAGCCCCTCGCGTTCACGAAACACAACTTGCCTTGGCCCAGAATTTTTTCATCGCGAACGCGATGACCCTATCGCGAACGCGAAAGCCACTCAGCTCAACCCTACGCGAACGCGGAACCAATCTCGCGAACGCGTAGGCAAATGGCCTGGGGACCCAGCAACCAAACTCTCCTATGCGAACGCGGGACCATCTTCACGAACGTGTAGGCATATGACCTTAGAGCTTCGCAAACGCAGGACCAAAATCGAGAACGTGGAGCATTAAATTTCCACCCGCCCCAGATGGCTTATGCGAACGCGAGACTCCTCCCGCGAACGCGATGAAGGAAATCTCTGCAACAAAATACCAGAAAAATCTGCTACTTTCCTAAGTTGAAAAATGACCTGTTGAGCATCCGAATCACACCCGAGGTCCCCGGGACCTCAACCAAACATACCAACCAATCCTAAAACACCATACGAACTTAGTCGAGCCCTCAAGTCACATCAAACAACGCTAAAATCACGAATCACCCTCCAATTCAAACTTAAAGAACTTGAAACTTCAAAATTCTACAACCGATGCCGAAACCTATCAAACCATGTCCGATTGACCCCAAATTTTGCACACAAGTCATAATCAACACTACGGACGTCTCCAACTTCCGAAATCGGAATCTGACCCCGATATCAAAAATTCTACTACCAGTCCAAATCTCCAAAAATTTAACTTTCGCCATTTCAAACCTAAATGAGCTACGGACCTCCAAAACACAATCCGGACACGCCCCTAAGCCCAAAATCACCCAACGGAGCTAACAGAATCGACGAAACTCCATTTTGGAGTCGTCTTCACACAATTTCGACTACGGTCAAAATCCTATGTCTTAAGCCTCCATTTACGGACCAAGTGTCTCATAGCACCCCAAAAACTAGAACGAGACCTCCCGGCAAGTTGCAATAGCAGAAATAAATACGGGGGAAGCAGTTAATAGGGGATCGGGGCTCTAACTCTCAAAATGACCAGCCCGGTAGTTACATCCTTCCCCTCTTAAAATAATCGTTCGTCCTCGAACGAGCATAGAGGCATACCTGAAGTGGTGAAAAGGTGAGGGTAACGGCTGCGCATATCCTGCTCGGTCTCCCAAGTCGCCTCCTCGACCGACTGGCCCCGCCACTGAACATTTACTGATGGAATGTTCTTTGACCTCAGCTTTCGAACCTGCCTGTCCAACATAGCCACTGGTTCCTCAACATAGGATAGATCCTTGTCCAACCGGACTAAGCTGAAATCCAACACATGAGATGGATCGCCGTGATACTTCCGGAGCATCGAAACATGAAATAACGGATGAAGTCCTGCTAAGCTGGGAGGTAAGGCAAGCTCATAATCAACCTCCCCAACTCGCCGCAACACCTCAAAGGGACCAATAAACCTTGGGATCAGCTTGCCCTTCTTTCCGAACCTCATAACGCCTTCATAGGCGAAACCCAGAGTAAGACCCGCTCTCCAACCATGAATACAACATCGCGAACCTTGTGGTCCGCATAACTCTTCTGTCTGGACTGGGTTGTGCGAAATCTATGCTGAGTCACTTTAACCTTCTCCAAGGCATCCTGAACCAAGTTCGTACCCAATAATCTGGCCTCGCCCGGCTCGAACCAACCCACTGGGGACCGATACCACCTACCATACTTAGCCTCATACGGTGCCATCTGAATACTAGACTGATAACTGTTATTGTATGCAAACTCCACAAGTGGCAAGAAATGATCCCAAGAACCTCCAAACTCCATCACACACGCACGGAGCATATCCTCAAGAATCTGAATAGTGTGCTCGGACTGCTCGTCCGTCTGAGGGTAAAATGCTATGCTCAACTCCACCCGAGTACCCAACTCATGCTGTATGGCTCTCCAAAACCGTGATGTAAACTGCGTATCCCGATCAGAGATGATAGCTGCCGGCACGCCATGAAGTCTAACAATCTCACGGATATAAACTCGAGCCAGCTGCTTGGAAGAATAGGTAGTCATCACAGGAAGGAAATGAGCTTACTTGGTCAGCCTATCCACAATTACCCAAACTGCATCAAACTTCCGCTGAGTCCGTGGTAGTCCAACAACGAAATCCATAATGATCCGCTCCCATTTCCACTCCAAAATCTCTAACTTCTGAAGCACCGCTGATGCTCATACTTTACCTGCTGGCAATTTAGACACCGAGCAACATACTCCTATGTCCTTCTTCATCCTCGTCCACCAGTAATGTTGCCTCAAGTCCTGGTTCATCTTCGCGACACCCGGATGAATAGAGTACCGCGAGCTATGAGCCTCCTGAAGAATCAACTCACGCAAACCATCTACATTAGGCACACATAGCCTGCTCTGCATCCTCAATCCACCATCTTCCTGAATAGTGACCTCCTTAGCATCACCGTGCTGGACCGTGTCCCTAAGGACAAGCAGATGGGGGTCATAATACTGATGCTCCCTGATATGATCATAAAGAGAAGACCGAGAGACCACACAAGCCAATACTCGACTAGGCTCAAAAATATACAATCTCACAAACTGGTTGGATAAGGCCTGAACATCCAACGCCATGGGCCTCTCTACTGCTGGTAGATATGCTAAACTCCCCAAACACTCTGCTCGGCGACTCAAAGCATCGGCCACCACATTGGCCTTCCCAAGATGGTACAAAATGGTGATATCATAATCCTTAAGCAGCTCTATCCCACCTCCTCTGACGCAAATTAAGATCATTCTGCTTGAACAGATGCTGCAAACTCTGGTGATCAGTGTAGATCTCACAAGGGACATCATATAAATAGTGCCTCCAAATCTTCAAGGCATGAACAATAGCAGCTAACTCAAGGTCGTGGACAGGATAATACCTTCAGCAGTCTGGATGCGTAGGCAATCACCCTGCAGTCCTGCATCAACACTGCACCGAGGCCAACTCGCGACGCATCATAATAAACCGTATAAGACCCCGAACCTGAAGGCAATACCAATACTGGGGCTGTAGTCAAGGCTGTATTGAGCTTCTGAAAGCTCCCCTCACACTCCTCTGTCCATCTGAACGGAGCACCCTTCTAGGTCAGCTTGGTCATAGGCGCTGCAATTAGGGCTGCTTATCGGGCGGATTGAGCGGTTATTTACTCTTAACGGTTTGGCTTATCGGTTAACGGCTTGTAAATGTATTAATCCGCTAGACACCCGATAAGATATCGAGCGGATTGGTATCAGTTTAACTCTTATCGGGCGGTTTATCGGCCTAATTCAATATATATTCAATCAAAATTACTAGAAAATATGCACTTACAAACGGAGTACTAATTCAGAACCCATACAGGAGTGTTAATCCATGTCTGATTGTAGCCATTGTATATAAGTTATATCTTATCCGAATAAATCACCGCTTCAAATTCCAGTATGCAATGTAGAAAGCAAAAGAAATTCACCTCATCTATAGTAATAATTTCTTTGATATGCTGAAGTCGGTGAACAAACAGCCAAAAAAAGCACAAGAATTAGATTTCTGCAAAAAATAGAGAAAGCAATAAAAAAAGAAGTTCACCTCCAGAGTACAATAGCCTTTTCTCTGCCTAAAATTGCAGAAGGATAAGAAAGAAGAGGATCAAGAATACGAAGATCTCTAGCATGTATAGGAACTCGTTTCATAATAGCATACTTATCCAAATCCAAGATACTACTCTCCCCCTTACAAGTTGAAAACTAACTTAGTTCATGTTTACGACTAAGATTTCAGGCGCACTGTAATATTCGTTGTTAATGCCTGAAAAAGATATCTCTACACCCTCACCTATATCGCATAATTGATACATTGGCTAACTTATCTTGTCCAATTCAGTGATGTTGCATCCTTTATGCATTATGCCTGAGAAAGACTTGTTTATAATGTAATCTAAACTTCATCTGTATGAGTATTCCAAAATATTTGGTATGGCTTGAATTTGATTCTGACTTTCTGCCTTTTCTAAAGTAATTAACAAGGATTATGTTACATATTTTTCATAATTTTGATTATTTAGGAATTAAGCGTTAAAACCTAGTAGAGTAGTGGAAAGAGTGGAAAGACTAAAGTCGAAGGGTTCTTGATATTTATATATATATGGATAAAAATAAATTATATATATATATATATATATATATATATATATATATATATATATATATATATATATATATATATATATATATATATATATATATATATATTCCTAACGGGTTAACGGATTATCCATTAAGAAAATTGAATAATCCGCCCCCAAACCGATAAGCCGTTAATGAAAAAATTTCAATCCGTTCCCCGTCCGTTTAACCGTTAACGCGATACCAATAATCCATTAAGCTTCGGTTTCGGTTTGGTTTTTGGTTCCGGTTCGGTTTTGAACACCCCTAGCTGCAATAGATGAGAACCCCTCAACAAATTGACGGTAATACCCCGCCAAACCAAGGAAGCTCCGGATCTCTGTAGCTGAGGACGGTCTGGGCCAACTCTGCACTACTTCCACCTTCTTCGGATCCACCTTGATCTCTTCACTCGATACCACATGACCCAAGAATGCTATGGAATCTAACCAAAACTCACATTTAGAGAACTTTGCATATAACTTCTTTTCTCTCAAGGTCTGAAGCACTGTCCTCAGGTGCTGCTCATGATCTTCCTGACTTTGGGAGTACACATGAATGTCATCATTAAAGACAATAACGAACGAGTCAAGATAAGGCCGAAATACACTATGCATCAAATGCATAATGCTGTTGGGGCGTTGGTCAGCCCAAATGACATGACAAGGAACTCGTAATGACCATACCGAGTCTTGAAAGCAGTCTTCGGGATATCTGGCTAGTGAATCTTCAACTGATGATAACCTGAACACAAGTAAATCTTGGAAACTACCCTGGCACCCTGTAACTGATCAAATAGGTCATCAATACGAGGCAAAGGATACCTGTTCTTCACTGTGAATTTATTCAACTCGCGATAATCAATGCACATATGCATAGAACCATCCTTTTTCTTCACAAACAAGAGCACCCCAAGGTGACACACTGGGCTGAATGAAGCCCTTATCAAGCAATTCTTGTAACTATTCCTTCAACTCCTTCAACTCAGGAGGGGCCATATGATAAGCCAAGGAATAGAGATGGGCTGAGTGCCCGGCAACAAATCAATGCCAAAATCAATATCTCTGTCGGGCGGCATGCCCAGAAGATCAGCAAGAAACACATCAGGGAAATTCCTCACTACTGGTACTGACTCAACTGTAGGGGTATCAATACTAACGTCTCTCACATAGGCTAGATACGCGTCACACCCCTTTTCAACCATTCACTGAGCTTTAAGAAGTGAAATAACTCTGCTGGGAGTGTAATCTAAGGTACCTCTCCACTCTAATTGCGGTAAACCTAGCATAGCCAGCGTCACGGTCTTGGCGCGACAATCAAGAATAGCATAATGGGGCGACAGCCAGTCCATGACCAAGATAACATCAAAATCTACCATGCTGAGAAATAATAAATCGACTCTTGTCTTAAAACCACTAAGAGTAATTAAACACGACCGATACACGCGGTCCACAACACAAAAATCTCCCACAGGAGTAGACACATAAACAGGGGAACTCAAAGAATCCCGAGATATGCCCAAATGAGGGGCAAAATAAGAGGACACATAGGAATAAGTGGAGCCTGGATCGAATAGAATCGATGCATCTCTATGACAGACCGGAACAATACCTATAATGACAAAATCAGAAGTAACAGCCTCTGTACGAGCAGGAAGGGCATAGTATCTAGCCTGACCTCCCCCTCTAGGGCGACCTCCACCTCCCCACCTCCACCTCGAGTTGGCTGAGCAGGTGGAGTGGCAGCTGGTACCGTAATCATAGCCTGGGAGTCCTGTGGAGCACAATGTGGCTGAGAAGTCCGAGGAGGTGCACCCCTCCTAAGCCTGGGACAATCCCTCACTATATGACGAGTGTCGCCACACTCAAAACAAGCTCTAGGAGGACGTGGCGGCTGTGGCTGACTCGGGCCAGGTCTGCTAGACTGACCACTGAAAGCACCCCGTGTAGGAGGCGCACTAGATACTGGCGGTGCATAATAAGGCTCCTGAAGTCTAGGAGGAGCTAGAATACCACTGGCGACTGGAAGAGTTGAATGAACAAGGTGAATCACATAGCCCCTACGATGACGAACTGCAGCTGAGGCACGAGCACCAGAATAATGGCCAGACTCTTGAGACCTCTTGGGCTCTCTCTTCTCCTTATCCCGAGCAAGCATGCCCTCTACTCTCCTAGCAATACTCACCACCTGCTGATACGAGATATCCATCTATAACTCCCGGGCCATGTTAGTCCTGATGCTGGGAATGAGTCCCTCAATAAACCGATGGACCCTCTCTCGAACTATAGAAACCAAGGCCGGTGCATGTCTAGCAAAGTCACTGAAACGGACTGCATACTCTGAAACAGTCATAGTACCCTAGCGCAACTACTCAATTCCGCGCGCCATGCGTCCCTGAGGCTCTAAGGGACATACTTTCTCAAAAATATGTCAGAGAATTGAGTCCATGTAAGGGAAGCTGCCTCAGCCGGGCTGTCCAACTCATAAGTACGCCACAACTGATAGGCTGCTCCTCGAAGCTGAAAAGCAGTGAAAGAAACCCCACTCGACTCTGCTATGCCTATAATGCGGAGGATACGATGGCACTCCTCTAGAAATCCCTGAGCATCCTCTAATGCTAGACCATTGAATGTAGGAGGGTCATACTTCTTATACCTCTCGAGCCTACGCTGCTCCTCCCCGGAAACTGCTGCCCTACCCTCGGGCTGAACTAGGGCTATAGGTGGTACCGGTATAACCTCTGGAATCTGATCAACCTGAACTCGCTGCTCTGGGGTGCGGGCGATGGGAGTTTATGCTCCATCCCCAGCTTGAGATGTGGCTAGAGCAAGGGGAATCAACCCTGCCTGAGCTAGAGTGCTGTACATGCTCATGAACTGTGCAAGGGCTCCTGAAGAGCTGGAGTAGTAGTAGTAGGCGTCTCAGGTGCCTGTGCTCCGACTGGAGCTACTGGTGGCTCCTCGGTAGCAGCTCGCTCAGGTGCTCTGGCTGCACCACGTGGGCGTCCTCGGCCTCAACCCCGGCCCCGACCTCGGGTGGCTCTAGCAGGGGCCGCGGGTGCTTGACCATCTCCGGCTGTTCGTGTCCTCACCATCTGTGAGAGAATAGAAGACAGAAGTTTAGAATTTCAAAGTCAATAATCTCGCACGACAAGGAATCAAATGAAGTGGAATTTTCCTAGCACTTCCATAGCCTCCCGAAGATAAATACAGACATCTCTGTACCGATCCGCGAGACTCTAATAAACCGGCTTGTGACTCACGATTCCTACGTACCTAGAGCTCTGATACCAACTTGTCACGACCCAAGTTCTCCCTCCGTGAACCGTCGTGACAGCACCTAGTTTCTACGACTAGGTAAGCCTAATATTTGCGGAAAATGTAACGAAATCATGAAATCTAACAACCAACAGGTAAATCTAAATAAGAAACTAAGATACCGCTCATCATATAAAATAACCACTCTCAAAGTGTACATAGACTCTCCCAAAACCCGAAATATCATAAGTCACAAGCTACAGAAAGAAAACAGTGCTTCTATACTCCAAAGTCTAACAAAAAGAACTACAATAAGTGTTTGACATGGGGAAGAGTAGATAGGGACTCCGAGGTCTGCGGACGCAGCAGATATACCTTGAAGTCTCTACAGCTGCCTCGCCTCACTAATAATGCGGCTGATAAGCGATACATGGATCTGCACACGAAAACATGTGCAGGGAAGGGCATGGGTACACCATAATGGTACCTAGTAAGTGCCAAGCCTAACCTCGATCGAGTAGTGACGAGATCAGGTCAGGGCTCTACTGGTATAAATAAAATGAAATATCGCAGTAAAAATAAATATGGAAATCTAATAAGAATGAAATCATAGAAAGACAACAACTCAGAACACAGAGATAACAACAGGGGATCTCCTGAGATACCGTCTCGTAGTCCCAAACGTAAATGTGCAGGGGGATCTCCCGTAATACCGTTCCGTAGTTGTTGATACCCAATTTTTTCCAGTATATTTTTATATGCAAAATATCTTTAAAATAGCATATATATGCATATATAAGTATGTACAAGCATTTTACTATTTTTCCCATAATTTTTTTAGGTTTTTAAACTAATTTATTTCCCTTTTTCATCCATAAAAATCCAATAATTATTTCCAAAATTATTATTTTGNAATAATTATTTCCAAAATTATTATTTTGGTAATTCATTTATTGGAATTTTAGATTTATGCTAAGACATAGCTGAGGTAATTTTTTGCATATTTTTTACAAATTTATTTAGTATTTTTAAGCTAAATTGCATATAATTGTAATATTAGCCCTTTTAAGATTCAATTGTGTTTTATATTCATAAAATTAAGTCATATATTTTTAAATTGTTAATTATATATTATAAGTCATTTTAGTGCTTTCAATTCGTTTTTAGAAATTTATTTACTATTTTTATAAATTAAATG
Organism: Nicotiana attenuata; assembly: GCF_001879085.1. NCBI lineage: Eukaryota > Viridiplantae > Streptophyta > Magnoliopsida > Solanales > Solanaceae > Nicotiana > Nicotiana attenuata. Next base: position 111,760 of record NW_017670762.1, on the reverse strand, counting down.
GGAAAAAGGGCTATTTAACTTATAGCCAGATTTTGGCTTTCTAATTTAGCCTAAATTAAAACCCAATACCCCAACCCAATTAAACCAACCCAAGACCCAGGCCATTCTTAAGTCTACCCGACCCTAACCCGGATCAAATCTTGACCGTTGATCAATTTTGATCAACGGTCTAGATCCGCCCTTACCTAATTAAGCCCAAACGACCCCCCCAAACCCCTCTCATTCCTCACTCGACCGACCCTTTCCTCTATCTCTCTATCTCTGGTTCTCTCTAGAACCTTCCCCCTCCCCCTCCGCTCCGATGAGTTTCATTCATCTTCTCCGGCCACCTCCTGGCCCGAATCCATGGTGGTTTCACCACCCACCGGCCCTCTATGGCTCCTATACACCTGTTCGTTGGGGTTTCATGGTCCGAACACGAAGAAGCTTCATCGAGACCTGGTTCGATTCAAGTTTTATGGCCATCTCCGGCCTCGTTCCGGCAAGCCACGTCTGTTTTGAGCCTGGCCTCGCCTCCTCTTGGTTAGATCAACAACGATCCAAGTCTTTCTCACCAAACCCTAGCTTCTGTGGTTCTTATGATTTCTTTAGATCTGTTCTAGATCCAGGTTTTCCCTAAACTCTTAAAACAATTTTTTGATATTTCTTTTTTTAAAAAAACCATCGCTTTCAAAACCTTTATTTTTTACGACCTAGGGTTTTTGAGTTATGTTTCTCTGATTTTCTTTTTCTCTTGTGTGCTTCTCTGATTTTCTTTTCTCTTGTGTGTTTCTTCTACTACGTTTCTCCTACTGTGTTCTTGTTAAGTTGTTCACCATGTTCTTATTTGTTTCTTCTACTTGTTCTTCTACTGGTTTCGCATGCTGTTCTTTTACTATGCTTATCATGAATTCCTACTACTAAGAGGGCATGCTAAAGGTCTCAGTTTCTTTCTGAGACCTCTGAACCTGTTTCAATTAGTATCTTTTCCATTAATCACTTGTCCTTTCGTCTCTGCACTCGGTTAATGGCAAGAACCCTAAATTTGGGGTTCATCCGAGTTTTGAGACTATTGGCTATGTGACTTGCTTGTGCTTCATCTCTGAACTTGCTTGATTTCAAAAACCCTAATCTTTTGGACTTATTTGAGTTCCTAGAGTTGTTTCATCTACTGGTTCATTAAGTTTCAAAATCATTGCTTCAATTTTGTTTCTTCGTATGATTCTGACTTTTGCTAAACTCTATAAGACCTTTACTTGACCCCTTTTCGCATGCTATCGCTGAATTACCATATTCCTATAGTCTACTACTTACTTATTTTGCAATTGCATGACACTTTCACTTTGTCCTAAATTCAGCCTCGCATGCCTGATACTTGTGTACTCTTTATATGTGCTGAACTTCCCTTCTAAATGGCTTTCAATTGTGATTGGTTTCAGACTTTCTTTGTATAAGTTTGATTGATTTTCTTTTCATGTTTGTTGACTTCCCTGTTACTCGATTTGAGTCAAAAGTTTTCCTTAGTTTTTCTGACTTGGTTCATTCGTGGACCAATGCTTACAAAATCTCTAATCCCCCTTGATTTACTGAATACTGATGGATCCTTACCTTATTTGTTTTAAACCGTGTATTTCAAAATTCTTCCCTTAATAAAAACCCCTATGTATTTACCCCTAATTGCCTACTTTGCACAAGATATTTAGTTGATTTCTTTCCTTAAATAGTTTTACCGTTTGAATCTGAATTCCTTAATTAAAGGAAGTCTTGTATTGATTGATTTTTTAATTGATATTCAGTTCCTTAATTATTTTCTTGCATTGTTTCTATCTTTTCTTCACACTATAAATGCACGACCCTTTCGTTGACAATCACAGACAATCATACACAGTCTTTTCTGAACTTACACTTATACTAAAAAAAAAGTATTCTCTTTTGTTTGCTTACATTGTGGCCTGTTACAAGACCTGTTGCTTGCTCTCTATTTGTTTCTTTGAAACTGGTATGCCCTGATTTAAGTTTCAGCACCACAACAATGTGTTTATCTACTATTTTTGTATCCCTGTTTACTGCTTATGTATAGTTCAATACGCATTATAGCTTATTGATTTCTTTCTGCATGTTCTATTATGAATCCCAAACCCCTGCCCCCTATGTGTTTAAGCTATGGTTTGAGGCATAGCAGTATGCAAGTTATTGTCCATGAATTAAACTTGATCCCCTAGGGATCCTAGACTCTAACAGTATGTGTTCTGGCAGGCTTGTAGGTGTGCCAGCATTCCCCATTGCTGGGCATGCCCAAAGTCTGCCTTTTTGCCTAAACGACAGGCTCTTTATAATTCCCTATTCCCCTGAATCCCCTTGTGTGCTTATCTGTAGTTGATTCCCACTTCCTTTTCCCTTTTAGCACTCTATTCTGCACTTGCACACCTTCTTAGTCTTTAAAGTTCTTCCCCCCCTCTTGTGAGCCTTGCCTTGGGACCCTTTGAGCTCCCTCTGAACTTGGACACTTGAGGGCTGGCCCTTCCACAATGCACTTGTCCCAATTTGATAATACATTTGGGTGTGAGCATTTCCCGGAGTCCCTTTGAGGCTCTTAGGGAACTTTGACACACTCGAGTGGGAGAAAGGCTTTGGATCATGATCTCATGGAGTTGGTTTACCGCATATTTCAGACATGAATTCTGAATCAGGCTCTCCTTGGTTGTACTTTTATTTATATTTTCTGATGTATTTTTTTACTTTAATCTGGGCTGTAATAATTTGTAATAAACTCTTAGGGATAGCTAGTGAAAAGGGTGGGTAACTATGTATGCAAAAAAGGGTAGAAATCATGCCTATAGGTTTCAAACAATTTCTGCATTTAGATATCATGTTCATAGGTTTCAAACAATTTCTGCATATAGAAATCATGCCTATAGGTTCTTAAAATAAATTCTGCATTTAGATATCATGTTCATAGGTTTCAAACAATTTCTGCATATAGAAATCATGCCTATAGGTTCTTAAAATAAATTCTGCATTTAGATATCATGTTCATAGGTTTCAAACAATTTCTGCATTTAGATATCATGTTCATAGGTTCCAAACAATTTCTGCATATAGAGATCATGCCTATAGGTTCTTAAAATAAATTCTGCATTTAAGAATCTTGCCTATAGTTTTAAAACAATTCCTGCATTTAGATACCATGTTCGTAGGTTTTTCAAATAGTTCAGCACCTAGATATCATGTGCATAAGTTTTAAAACAAGTCTTCTGCATTCTACACCGTTTAAAATCAACTACGCGTAGAAAGCATGCCTATAGGAACTCTTAATCGAATCTGAGCCGCTTATAAGGGTACTGTCAGTTGCAGAGCTAATAATCCGTTCGTTTAAATCTGGCCTCTCTTTTAATGATCTGATTCCCACACTTAGCAAGTTTAACGAGTATGCATTCAAACAGTTTATTTCAAGCTTTACTATTTCTGAATTCAGTAGAATCATGCCTATAGAACCTCGTCTCAACACTTAGGCAAGCCTTAGGGTAAAATTAAATCCGTTTCTTTTAATAGCTACAACCAGCAGACATGCCTGATTCGGGCTTCTTATCTGAATTATGTAACAAATCAGTCTGCCTCAACCTTTAAGTCCTCGCATTTTAATTTTTAATCAGACCCTAATTAGTATGTGTAAGTCATGCTAATTATGTGCTTCTTTTGTTTAAAGGGGGTATATCTGAGCCTTTGCTTGTTATGTGCTTTCCCCCAATTTGGTATACATATTTTGTATGTCGCCTTAGAATTTTTTGCCTTTAAAACCACAAATAAGCCTAACATCCCTACCGCCCTTAGGATTAGTAGTCCTAAATGCCCCTGGGACTGACAGGATTGGGACGGGTAGTAGCATGCAATAGGTAAGCGAGATTATTCCGCGCTTTAATACCTTAACGGGGCGGGAAGGGTAGATATGGATATGATGACCACGCGATAATGTCACGTGTATCCCCTCATTGAGGAGTGATTACCGGGCATTGTGTGGGGTGATCCATATTATTAATAAACCTAGGACCCCCCTCCCTTTATTCTTTATTTCTTTTTTTTTCCAGCATTTTAACTCTTTATTTTTTAAAAAAATCAGCTTTCCTAATTGTTCTTTCAAACCTTGCTTACTTTCAAACCTTTATGTGATAAAATCCCCTCTTATTTGAGCCTTATTTGTCTATATGCTAATTGTACCCAAATTCACAATAATAGTCTGGCCGGGAACCACACTAGTGGATTCTGAGGGGTGCCTAACACCTTCCCCTTAGAATAATTTCAAGCCCTTACCCAATCTCTGGTTACTCAAATCAAACCTCCTTGGTGTCCTAATGCACCCTAATCATTAGGTGGCGACTCTTCAAATCAAACCCAATTCCCAAGAGGAATGAGTTGCCCTACTAAATGTCATAAACCCGATTTTGCGAGAAAAAGGGGGCGCGACAGTAGTCCTAAAGTAAATATGCAGAACAGGGGAATCTCCCGAAATACCATTCTGTAGTCCCAAAGTAAATATGCAGTATAGGGGGATCTCCCGGAATACCATTCCGTAGACCCAAAGTAAATATGAAGCTCAACCAACAGAAATAAAAGTTACAGCAAGAAAACCTACAACTTAAACTAAGTTCAAATCAAGGGAAGCAGGTAATTCCACTAAAAATGCTGCAAAGAGTTCAGATAGGCAGTTAAAACACGTAGGCATGCTATTCTAAACTAAACAGGATAGTTATATATGCTAGTGTAGTTCAAATAAGGAGAAACAAGTTATGACTTAGTGAAACGGAGTTTTACAACAAGTGGCCCGTGTACGTACTCGTCACCTCACGTACACGATGCTCACATATCAAAACAGTACCAAAATCCTAAGGGGAGTTCCCCCACACATGGTTAGGCAGGCCACTAACCTAGAACCAAGATCAACTCAATCCGACACAATGCTCTTTCCATGAATATCCAATTCCGAATGGCCCAAATCTAGCCAAAACCAATTACATAACATAAATACAACTACAAGAACTAATCTAGCTAAGTCAAGAATAAAAAATCGCCCAAAAAGCCTCCCCGGACCCACGTCTCGGAACCGGGTAAAAGTCACAAAACACGAAAACCCATTCACTCACGAGTCTAACCATACCAAATTTACCCAAATCCGATATCAAAATCACGATCAAAACCCCAAAATTCGGTCTAAGAACTCTTCCCAATTTTTCTCAAATTTTCACCCCAAATCCGTAATTAAATGATAAAGTTAATGATAGATTAGTGGGATATAACCAAAATCGAGTTAAGAATCATTACCCAATTGGTATCTCTGAAAATCCCTCAAAATCTCGTCCAAATCCGAGCTCCCAAATTCAAGTTTTGATAAAAATGGCCAACCCTCGTTTTTGAAATGTTTAAGTACTGCCCAATGATTCCTTCTTCGCGAATGCAGAAAGCCCCTCGCGTTCACGAAGCACAACTTGCCTTTGCCCAGAATTTCTTCATTGCGAACGCGATGACCCTGTCGCGAACGCGAAATCCACTCAGCTTAACCCTACGCGGACGCGAAACCAACCTCGCGAACGCGTAGGCAAAAGGCTTGGGGCCCAGCAACCAAACTCTCCTACGCGATTGTGGGACCCTCTTCGCGAACGCGTAGACATATGACCTCAGAGCTCCGCAAACACGGGACTAACATCGTGAACGCGAAGCATTAAATTTCCACCTGCCCCAGATGCCTTACGCGAACGCGATGAAGGAAATCTCTGCAACAACCAGAAAAATCTGCTACTTTCCTATGTCCAAAAATGACCCGCTGAGCATCCGAATTACACCCGAGGCCCCCGGGACCTCAACCAAACATACCAACCAATCCTAAAACACCATACGAACTTAGTCGAGCCCTCAAGTCACATCAAACAACGCTAAAATCACGAATCACCCTCCAATTCAAACATAAAGAACTTGAAACTTCAAAATTCTACAACCGATGCCGAAACCTATCAAACCATGTCCGATTGACCCCAAATTTTTCACGCAAGTCAAAATCAACACTACGGACGCACTCCAACTTCCGAAATCGGAATCCGACCCCGATGTCAAAAATTCTACTACCGGTCCAAATCTCCAAAAATTCTACTTTCGCCATTTCAAGCCTAAATGAGCTACGGACCTCCAAAACACAATCCGGACACGCCCCGAAGCCCAAAATCACCCAACGGAGCTAAAGGAATCGATAGAACTCCTTTCCGGAGTCATCTTCACACAATTCTGAACACGGTCCAAATCCTAAGTGTTAAGCCTACGTCTAGGAACTAAGTGTTCCAAAACACCCCAAAAACCTAAACGAGACCACCCGGTAAGTCACAATAGCAGAAATAGATACAAGGGAAGAAGCTAATAGAGGATCGAGGCTCTAACTCTCAAAATGACCGGCCGATTGTTACAGATCTTTACTGGTTCTTCACATAGACTCTAATCTGAACCTCGATGCTTGCTAGCTGCAGGTGCTAGTTCATTCTTCTACGGCTTTTTCTGATCAAAACGGGAACTACAATGCTCGTGGCTTCAAATCATGTCTTGAGCAGTCCACATCTTTTCATCCGCTTCTGTATTTTGGATTTACTTCTTATTTTTTCTTTTTTTTTTCTAGATTGAGACTTCTTCTTTTGGTCATCTTGGACCCTGTGCCTCGAGATAAAACCTGCTCAAACACCAAAATAAACAAACAAACAAAATATTTGTGCCCCAGTTTTCACTAGGAAAATTTTGTGAGTTATTTGTAACAAAACTCTGCACTACTTCACTATTGAAAGCAATAAAAGTCAAGACTGGTGTACCTTGATTGTCTAAATGGTGCCTCAATTAAGGATTAATGTACCTTATGTTGGGAGAGTGCGACTAGGGAATGGTGTTCCCTATATGAGCAATGATATCAGGGAGTGGTGTACCTTGCAATTCAGCTCAAATGAATAGTAGTGATAGCAGGGAGTGGTGTACCCTGCATTTAAGCTCAACTTTCAACTAGGGAGTGGTGTACCCTATGTTGGAAAACACAACTAGGGATTGGTGTACCATATACTGGAAAAGGAGACTAGGGAGTGGTGTACCCTACGTCTAGGAAAGATATCAGGGAGTGGTGTACCCTGCATTTCAGCTCTATCGATAAAGATATCAGTGAGTGTGTACCCTGCATTCAAGACCAACTCAACTAGGGAGTGGTGTAACTTATGTTGGAAATATCATCAACTAGGGAGTGGTGTACCCTATGTTGGAAAACGCAGCTAGGGATTGGTGTACCCTATACTGAAAAGGAGACTAGGGAGTGGTGTACCCTACATTTGGGAAAGATACCAGGGAGTGGTGTACCCTGCATTTTATCTCTATCGATAAAGATATCAGGGAGTAGTGTAACCTGCGTTTAAGACCAACTCAACTAGGTAATGGTATACCATATGTTGGAAAACACAGCTAGGAATTGATGTACCCTATACTGGTAAGGAGACTAGGGAGTGGTGTACCCTATGTCTAAAATATCATCAACTAGGGAGTGGTGTACCCTATGTTGGAAAACACAGCTAGGGATTGGTGTACCCTATACTGGAAAAGAGACTAGGGAATGTTGTACCCTACGTCTAGGAAAGATATCAGGGAGTGGTGTACCCTACATTTAAGCTCTATCGATAAAGAAATCAGGGAGTGGTGTACCCTGCGTTTAAGATCAACTCAAGGGAATAGTGTACCCTAAGTTGGAAAATAAAGCTAGGGATTGTTGTACCCTATACCGGAAAGAAAACTAGAGAGTGGTGTACTCTATGTTGGAAAACACAGCTAGGGATTGGTGTACCCTATACTGGTAAGGAGACTAGGGAGTAGTGTACCCTATACTAAGAATCATCAACTAGGGAGTGGTGTACCCTAAGTTGGAAAATGATGCTAAGGGTTGGTTTACCTTATACTACCTTGATTTTGAATTTCCTTTCTTTTCTTTCTTCTTTTTATTTACAAAATGAGTAAAATTCAGGAATAAATTGGAGAAGACTTCCCTTTTGGAGTTGTTATTGCGGAGCTATTTCTAGCCCCCACGCAGTTTCTTTTGGTTGCACCTGCTTCTTGCAAGGTTGCTTTTGGATTGCACTTGTTTCTTGTTTTTCAACAAAAAACAATTGATAGTTTGAAATGGTGGTTGGTTTTGTGGACTTGAGTGTTTTAGTCACTTGATCTTGGCTCATCTTCTTTGATGATGATTTCAACTGCAACTGGTTGTTTCCTGAATACCGATTGCATTTCTAGCTCCAGAGAACCTTGGCTCTTCCAAGCTTTATCATGATGGTTGGTCACGTGGGACTCAACCTTTTTCAACTTTATCTTGCCTTTGTAGATATTTCACTTCTGACTTCTTTCTTCCAATTTGAACTTCAGGGCATTGGGGAACCTTTAGCTTTTCAAACCTTGCCAAGACAGTTAGTCACGTGGGACTCAACCTTTTCAACTTCATTTTGACCTTGTAGACACTTCAACTTGATTTTCTTTTTCCAAATTTTCGATTTTCAAGCATCAGCCGCTATAGCCAGTCGGGGTTGACTTAATGCCCTTGCCGAGGCTAGGCGCCTTCGAATATATCAACTCGCTTTAAACGAGAACCCTGTAAATCAGTCTTGCCATCTCTTCTTTGCCTTATTTTTGGAACAAAGTTAGACCGAAAGGGATTCAAAGCAAAAAAAGTAATGGAATAGAGAATGATTTTAAACAAAAGGTGTCCCTTTCGGGGAACAGAAAGAAGGACTTATCTAGGAGTATATGAGTACTTCAATGAACATGACATGCTTTTTGGACTGGATGTCTGATACGTGTAAATCGTCTGACTCTTAGAAACTCGTCACAACTTTGCCTCGAAACCGAGAAACCTTGTCCAGGATTGTGTCAATGTCAGTGGCTGTGAGGATCCTCTTTTCGATCAGTAGTACCCTTTTCAGGTTTTCACCAGCTGACCTCTCTTATTCTCATCTCACTATCGCCTTATAGTGTTCTTTGCAGGTTTTCACTAACAAGACTCTCTCATTTTTGTTTTCTCTACTCACCATCTCCTTACGGTGCCCATGAGGGTTTTTACCAATAAGACTCTCTCATTTTATTTCTCTCTTTTTGGTTGCATCAGATCTGAGTAACTGTATCCTCCAATTTTGAACATTCTTGCCGATCGATCGGAAGGACTTGAAAAGGATTTGTGTAAACGAATTTGTATTGCATTACAACTTTGGAACCTTTCAGGCGAAACCATCGCCGAACCATTGTAACACCTGCCCCAGTTTTTACTTTTGGGGAAATGTGGATTTTTGTTTTGGTGTGACTGAACCCCAGAAAGAGGCTGCCTACGTATCCTTTTGGAATCAAGTCGAACGTAGTTCTGTTGTGTGAACTTTGTTTTTGATTTTTTTTCTTTTTTTTTTCAATAATAACTTTCAGGTTCCAAAGACGGTAATCAAAGGAAGGGAACCGGCTCAAAAGGTTTGCAAAGGGTTGATAGTGTTTGGGTAGCGAGAAAGAAGGCCTTCGTTATCCCAATCAGAGAATGTTTAAAGCTATGTAAAGAGTCAAACATAATACCTTTTGACCGCGTCTGCATTGACAGTTGTCCCAGGAAGATTTCGTTTTATGTCTCCCAAATACAGCGCTCCCTTTGGTAGCACTCTTGTTACAATGAATGGACCTTTTCAATTTTGGAGCAAATTTTCCTTTGGCTTCTTCATGATGCGGGAGAATACATCTCAGAACGAGTTTCCCCACTTTGAATTTTTTGGGCCTCACTTTTTTGTTGTAAGCACGGGCCATTCTTTTTTGGTACAACTGCCCGTGGTAAACTGCGACCATTCACTTTTCATCAATCATAGTCAATTGTTCCAAATGAGTTTTGACCCATTTATCATCCTTGATCTCGGCTTCAACAATGATCCGAAGAGAGGGAATCTTCACTTCTGCAGGTATAACGGCTTCAGTGCCATAACCAATAAGTAAGGGGTGGCTCCAATTGATGTGCGTCCGGTTGTGCGATATAAGTGCAAAAGGCAACTTTTCGTGCCACCTTGAACCATTTTTCCGAGGATCTTTTTGATGTTCTTGTTTGCAGCTTCAACAACGCCATTAACTTTAGGCCGATAAGGGGTAGAATTACGATGCATAATTTTAAATTTCTTGCATACCTCCCCCATCAAGTGGCTTTTCAGGTTTGCAACATTGACTGTAATGATAGTTTTAGGAATACTAAAACGACAAATAATGTCGGAATGCACGAAGTACACCACTGCTTTCTTAGTGACGGCTTTGAAAGTGACTGCTTCGACCCACTTTGTGAAATAATCTATGGCAACCAAGATGAATCTGTGCCCATTTGAAGCTTTCAGCTCGATTGGCCCAATAACATCCATGCCCCAGGCAACGAACGGACAAGGCGCTAACATAGGATGTAACTCTGATGGGGGTGCATGAATCAAGTCACTGTGTATCTGACATTGATGGCATTTTCGGACAAAACTAAAACAATCTTTTTCTATGGTAATCCAGTAATAACCTACCCGAATGATTTTCTTTGCAAGGACACACCCATTCATGTGAGGCCCACATACTTCCGAATGCACTTCATTCATGATCCTTTCAGCTTCTCGAGAATCTACATACCTCAAAAGATTAAAATCTGGAGTTCTTTTGTACAAGATCTCTCCACTCAAAAAGAAACTGCTTGCAAGCCTTCTGATAGTTCTCTTTTGATCTCCACGGGCCTGCTCGGGATATTCTTTCGTTTTCAAGAAATTTTTGATATCATGATACCATGGCTCACCATATAGCTCCATTTAAATTGCATTATAATAGCCATGCCTTTCTCGAACCTGAATTTCCAAAGGGTTAATATGAACATTACCCGGGTACGGCAACATTGAGGCCAAAACAGCTATTGCATCTGCTAGCTCATTATGGAATCGGGGAATATACTTGCACTCGACGGACTTAAACTGTTTACTGAGGTCTTCCACATGTTGCATGTACGGGATGAGTTTGATATCTCGAGTTTCCCATTCACCTTGGGCCTGCCAAATGATTAAATCAGAATTCCCCATGATTAATAATTCCTGTACATCCAGATCAACTACAATGTTCATGCCCATGATGCAGGCTTCATAGTCGGCGGCGTTTTTTGTACAGACGAACCGAAGTCGGGTTGTGGCCGGATAGTGTAGACCTGTGGGCGAAATCATAATTTCCACAATCCTCACTTCAACCGAGTTTACTTCCTCGTCTGGAAAATAAGTGCTTAATGGTTGGTATTCATCATCAACCGGGTTCTCAGCTAGAAGATCCGCCAAGGCTTGAGCTTTCATCGCCGTGCGCGTGACACAAACAATGTCAAACTTGGTGAGAATGATCTGCCATTTTGCTAACCTTCCGGTGGGCATTGGCTTTTGGAATATATATTGTAGACATGTAATTTTTGACCCTTCCCGAAATTTTACACTTTTTTAGTGCTTTCATATTTCTTTTAGTTCTAATATTATTACTTTGCCTATTTTTGGCCTTTTAGCTTTATTTTCTCTTAAAATGAAAACTACAAAATTTTTTCCTTTATTTAAGCTAATTGATATTTCATCTAGTTACTTTTAGTTTATTTCACTTTTCATAGAGTTGAAAAATACAAAAAAAAGTATTGATACTTTATTTTTCCAAAAAAAGATAAGAAGAAAATTTTAAAAAATATATTTAACTAGTTTAGTTTTGGTATATATTAAGTAGTATTTAAATTTCATTAACATAGTAACTCTATGTCTCCTCCTAATATTTTTTGTTATCCTAGATATATTAGTATTTTTGTGAAGTTTTGATTTTATTTTATTTTATTATCCAACATTAGAAGAAAAGAAGAAAAATGAAATGAAAAAAAAACGAAGGAAAGAAACGTAAATGGGGGAAAACAGATTTTTTCCAAACTTTGAAATTCAATTCAAGTGATTCCCTACCCATTTTATCCTCTTTCATTTTTCTTAAGTAGATAATTAATGGTTTCTTTATTTTCTAATGGAGCCCACCTCCTTAAATGGATTCTTCCATATCCTCAAAGAAACAGAAGCCAAATTCCTTTTCCTCATTCTCATACTTTGCATTATGGGAGATTGGCACAACAATAATTTGACTTTGTCCATTCCACTCACAAAAAAGGGGACACGACATTTTCTTATGGGGTGGGACCACACGCTAGCAAAAAGAGATTCTTTCTTCTTCTACAAGCACAAGAGCATAGATGACACACACGCATAGAGAGGAGAGAGGATTGGAGGGAGAAAAAACAGAGCAAAAGCGCAAAAAAGAGCCACGGCAGACACAGACACCAAAATCAGGAGTCTTCCACCTTCTTCTTATTCCTAATCTCCACCATGAAACCACTATGAGAACACCTGATTTTCATCCATTAATATCAGATCTCAATTTATCCATGAACACCCCAAACCCACCTCCAACTTACTGTGAAAATTTGTCAAAAACGACGCCAAAACTGAGCTCTGAAACTCATCTCCAAACCAGTTGAAAATTGCCTCACCCACCCAAAACACCATATAAACATCCCTTCTGCCTCTGTTCCAAGCCGTCAGATTAGAGTAATAGAGTAAGAAGATTGACAAGACAGTCATTTTCGTTAGGATTTCGAGTTGGGTTTAAGAGGTTCGAGTTTATCCGGTGAAGTTTCTGGGTCGTGTTTCTGTTCGGGTCCTCGTCAAGGTCCGGTCCGTCGAGGTCGTCAACCATAGCTTTGGCCTGGAGTTTTTCTGTTCATTGTTTCAAAAACACATTATAGATATAAGGTCCAATTTTGAACTTTAGTTGCTCTTCGATTTCAGATTGGTTTCTCTTGATACTGTGAATGGACTCTTTGTCTGGTTGTTCCTAAATATTCGTTCTGGATTTAAATTGCCTCTGTTTGATTAGTTCATCCTTTAGTTAATGTATCTCTTTCTATTAAAAAGTAGGTTTCAAGTTGCTAAGCTTCGTAGGATCCATTAGCACATAAAGATAGGTCAATTTTGGCAGTAGAAATATTGCATCTGGAAAATTGACAAGGTTCTCGTTCTCATCTAAGTATTCTCGCACTAGAGAAATCATTTGGGTGCTGAAAACCAATTTGGCTAAAGTTCAGGCTGCTAAAACATTTGATTTAGTTACCCAACTAGACTTGACGTTGTCCACTTCCAATCTTCCATAAATATGTCATCGTTACATGCTCATTCTGTGCTTCTTTCATGTTCTAAATTTTCTTGGGTAGGGGGGTGGGTGGGTGGGTTATTACTTAAATGAACAGAAATTCGGACTTCAAATATTTTTGTGCTTCTGTTATTACTTTATTAATTTATTCGCTAGTAGCATTTTTAGGCGACCACACCTTGGTAGGCAATCTTTAATACTTTCGTTTGATTCGAGGTGAGAGGTCGTTCCCTTTAGTTATATTCAGGGGAATGCCCCGAAGATTCTTTATATATTTTTATTCAGGGGTATGCCCCGAAGTGAATGTAAATAGAGGCCGTGTCATCATCGTTAGAGGCATAAGATAGGATAGTAAGGCTTATTTTATTTTATTAGGTGGGGACGACCTCAAAACTTTTGTGTTTATTTCTGCTTTCGTATGTTTCACCTTAATTTGAGTACTCTTTAAAGCCAACTTGATCATGTACGTAACCATACTAGTTACGGGACTCGGGGAATGCCTAACACCTTCTCCCCGAGTCAAATGAACCCCCCATACGTAGAATCTCTGGTGTAAACTGGTTAAAGATTCAAATGTGTTTTGAAGGGAAATTGTTATTTTAATAATGGTGACCTGGCACAGCGAAACCAAATGTCAGGTGGGGACTCTGAAAAAATCCTTCGAAACACAATACTTTTTCACTTTTCAATTTTGAAAAACTCTTTTGAGCTTCAAAATTCTTTTTTTTATAATTATTTTAAAGGGGTTAGTGAAGTGAAAAAAGGGGTGTGACAACTTTGGCGACTCTGTTGGGGATTTGCAGGTTCGAGCTGATACTTGATCTTGTTGGCTTTTAGGATATTCGGTTGAGGTGTTTGTTTTTTTATTTGCTTTGTTTATTTGGTTTGTTTGTCTTATTTCGTATTTTGTTGGTTATTTGTTTATCGCTTTTCCTTATGTATTACTGCTTTATAAACTGTCATCATTTGCATAACCATGGGTCTTCTTTCTGCAACAAGTCTTTCGGAGTACGATTCAGTGTACACGGCATTTTGTGAGTCACCCATGTCTTTAGGGGGGTGGCGTGGGAGCGTGGAGTGGGCGAACAGCTAGAGCAGCCACCATCGACCACATGCCGCCCCGAATTACCTTGTCTAGTGACCTGCAAACTTAGGTCAGCCTTTAGGTCATTCTTATTTGCATCATGTCATTTAGACCTAGCAGAGCTCGGTCCCAGGCTCTGTGTCCCTTTGTAGGAGGCCTATCCAAATTATGTCAAAATGGGCCCGTGGCCCAAAAAGACATTTAATCATCCCTATGTGCTACATGTTGCATTCTTTAAGGGTAAAAGGGGTCATTTGGCGGACCAATGATGGTTGAGGGTAAATAAGAAAGAAAAGAGGGTAAAGTGTAAAAATGAAGATAGATTGGACTTTTGGCAGGAGAGAATACTGATTGAGCACATGCCGACGGCTGCCCCCTCTTCCCTCATTCTCCTTTCCCTAATATGAGCCTTGAGTCACCAAAGCCGCGTGACTTGATCTCTTTGAAGAAGGACGAACTCTTCTTTATATACACAATTTGATGTACGAAATTGGAAGAAGAATTGCTGCTTAAGTAGGGCACATTTACATTTTTCTTTCGCGGTTTCCCCAAAATTTTAAAAAAAAAGGAAGAAAAAGAACATCCAAAAAGATTCTACGTTTTCCATTATTTTTCAAAAAAGACAAAAAATATTTTTTCTCCATAATTAGTTGTTTTTTTTTCAAATTCTATTCCATATCCATTCTTCCCGAACTACACGAACCTGATTCTCGTCTCTCGGGACGGGATACGTAGGCAACCCACATAGGGTCTAGTGAGTCTTAGGTTCTTGGCTTCGGGGGTCGTAGCCAAATCTTGCATGTCTAGCCACTTTGGCCACATCGGCCATTCTTGCAAAATAGGGTCATTTTCGCGAAAGTGGTTGAGTGACCCATGCCTTAGAATCTTGAGTTTGCAACTAGGTGTCTGTATTACTTTATGGTCCGTCCTTGTTGAATTTGCATCTCTAGTCACGTTTGGCCAGACCGATCGTTTTTTGCAAAATGGGTCATTTCTGCAAAGTAATTGTGAGGGTCATGATTATTGGGAGTTTGAAGCCATATAAGCCTTAGTGAGGAATTTTCCATGCCTTCAAGGTCAATCTTGTTGAGTTTGCACTTTTAGCCACCTCTTGGCCACGTAGGCCGTTTTGCAAAAATAGCCCAATCATATCTTGCACGTGTCTAATAGGAGGTGTTGTGGTGTCGCCTATTGTCTTGAGTCACTAATTATGTTTCATCTTATTCTTATCATTCAGGTACAAAGTCATTTGCCAGAGCTTGAGCATGACAGACGCCCCAGGACTATCTTAGTCAGGACCGTTGCTTTCAGGAGCTGTTTGAGGGGACTTCTTACATTTTGAGTCTGTTTTGTCTTTTATTTTATAAGACTTGTCAACTAGTGTTGATTCTTTTAGGAAGTCTCACAGTTTGTCATAATTTAGTTGAGTTTTTCGAATCTTTTGTTATTATACTTCCTATTATATATTTGAAAACAAAAAAAAAGTTATAAATGAAAAATCCAAAAATATCTTTTTTTTAGTTTATTTTGTCCATTACTTTTCCAGAACTACGCTTGGTCTGATTCATGTGGAACATGATACGTAGGCAACCTACATAGGGTACGATCAAATTTTTTTTTTAAAAAAAAATTAAAAAAAAAGAGGATGAAGTTGTGGGATGTAAGAAATGAGAGGAAAGAAAAGAGTGATAATCAGAAAGAAAAAGAGAGGAAAGAAAATGAGCAAGCCAATAAGTACTAGAAAGGAAAGAAAAGAGAGGAAAGAAAATGGGAAAACCAAGTCGTATTAAAGAGAAAAATAAAGAGGAAAAGGGGCAAAAAGAGTGAAATTGGGATGATGCCATATGACCTTAGTACCCTCCAAGTGATTTTAGAATCGATAATTGTGACTAGGTGCATTGCACATAATGTGAGATTATCTTATGTTAAATGCCCTAACACTAACGTGATGACTTTATTTTGTTCCTCTTTGTTATCTTCATTATAGCAGAAGGGTGGTTGGTTTGTGGTTCTTAAACTGGTAACTCTTCCCTACAACACAAAGTCGAAAGGTAATGACAGATGTCAATGCAATCGAGTTGGTTGATACTGGTGCCCAAAACTGGGTTGGTTGAAGAGGTAAGGATGTTAAGACAACACATGTCGGATATGTATCAGGCTTGGATGACTGGGAAGGCACCATCCCGGCCACCACCTAGCTTCTTAAATGCTACCCTCACCCAAGCTCCGGTCATAGTGTCAGATGATCCACCATATTCTCCCGACTTTCCCGCTTATCATAGCTTTCCCAACCTCCCTAGTAGCTCCATTGTTCGTCCTCCAACTACATTTCCCAAAAATAGCCCTCCTATCATATCCACTATCATAACTTCTCAACAACCTTTCTTTCATAGATCCAGCAGTGAACACCAGTTCAAACCTCTTGATATCCAATACTACTCCTCAGAGTTGGCCCACCAGGTCCCGAACTCATATAATCATAGCTCTCAGAACGAGCCTCATGTTGAAAAGGAAAAATTCAGAAGGAAAGAAGAGCAAGATTAGATATCCAGAAAGCTAAAAGGTATAGAATAATCCTTAAAGAACATGTAAGTGATGGAAAATCAGATTAACATGTCTTACAATGACTTGTGTATATTCCCTCATGTTCATCTGCCCGCGGGGTTTAAAATGCCAAAGTTTAACTTGTATGATGTGCGTGGAGATCCAGTAGCCCATTTGAGGGGTTATTGCAGTGAAATGAGAAGTGTAGGCGGGAAAGATGAGTTGTTGATGGCGTATTTCACTGAGAGCTTGAGTGAGGCAGCTTTGGAATGGTACACTCGTCAAGATGTCAGTAAGTGGTATGCATGGGATGACATGGCTCAAGATTTTGTTCGACACTTTCAGTACAATTTAGACATTATCCCAAACTGCTCCTCCCTATCTAAGATGGAAAAGAAACCCAAAAATTTTTTTAGGGAGTTTGGGTTCAGATGGGGAACAAGCTGCTCGGGTCAGTCCCCCGATTGATGAAGAAGAAATGGTTAAGATTTTCCTACAAGCTCAGGGACCCACCAACTTCAGTCATTTGATCCTGGCTTTAGGTAAACCTTTCAAGGATGTGGTAAAATGGGGGAGATGGTAGAAGAAAGAATCAAGTCAGGCAAAATCATGAGCTATTCTACATTGAAAGACACTACAGAAGACATTCAGAACGTCTCAGTAAGTTTGGAAGGAAGAAAGAGAAATAGAAAAGATATTGTTGAGCCCCGCCAACGACAAGATCTAATGGGAATTCCTGCTCAATGCTTTCAGCCTCAATATCGACCCCATGAATATCCCCGTGCTCCAGATAATCCTCCCCAATGTTACTCCTCTCCACAAAGTCCCCAAAGTCATACCTCACCTTCCCAGTACTCTATCCATAATGCACGGCCATATGTTCCACATCCACAAGACCCGCAATGCCTACACCACCTCTACAAATGTCTTACCCACCTCTACAAGCATATCAACCACCTACCCGCAAGCGGTTCCAACCGAGGCCAGAGTACAGCAACAAAGAGAAAAGTCTTTCACTCATATTGGAGAATCATATGCCAGTCTGTTCCAAAGGCCGAGGCAATTGGACATGTTGAAGCTGATTCAGATAAAAATAAACCCCCTTCAAAATATTTTGATTATTCTCAAAGGTGCAAATATTGTTCTAATGCCAAGTGTTGGCATATGAAATGATCAGTCGAGAAGCTTATTGATGCAGGTGACGTTACCGTGCAAAATCCAGATGCAGCATATACTACCAAAGTCCATTGCCTGTTCATAATGAGACACATATGGTGGGCAAGATTTGTATTGCAATGGAATATGAGAACTCTTCTGAGCTCCTTGGACGGCCACTTGCCGCAAAGTATTCAGCGCTATCAGTCTCGGTTCCAGAAGTTGACCTTAAGAACGAGTCGGCAAAAGAGACCCAAAAGTTATTTGTTGAGGTCAATGTGATTGAAATTGATAATAGTATTGGTAATATTGATGTGGAACTCAGTGGCTAAGATGTCGGGCTTGGTAATTGGAAAGATGATCCTTTCTTGGTTAGCCGGGGAGGAGTCTTGGTGGTTTATTTTGTTGTCATTTCTGTTGTCCGGGTTATTTCAGGGTTGTAATCCAGATATTTTCTTGTGACTCAAACCCTTCTATCCTTTTATTGTGCTTAGTTCGTTTAGTCGTAGTAACTCGTCTAGTGTTATCTAGGATTGTTCCAGGGTTGTAACCCAAGTTTATTTTGCTTGTGTTTTGTTGTTCAAACACTTTCACCGTCTGTCTAATGCAATCTCTGATTTGTCTTATTTCTAGCAGTTTTTGTTTAGTTCTCTTTTCCTTTTATAGTTCTTTTCATGGTGGCTCTAGTGACATGACATGCACGTGGAATTCCTAGCCTAGTCTTAAAACTTAGTCTAATCATGAAACAGTGAAACAAGGTTGGAAGATGACAGGGATATTTGAGGGAAATAAGTAAAGATTTAGACATTTTAAGATCATTTAAAGCCCATATTGTGTGAAACTGGGACATATAGTTTGGAAAGTCAAGAGGACTACAAGAATTTGTTACAAGAGAGTGCGTTCCAGGCAATTTAAAGCGAGCAACTTTGAGTTCAAGTGCAGCTCAATTCACAAGATAAATCCAATGGAGTTTGGTCCAAATTGACGCATGACATCCATTATGAAGAAGAAATCACCCAACAAGAGTTCTATACTTGACAAGGCATTAATGAAAGGTGGAAGGCATATCAGTGATACAATGCCGAAGCTGCAAAAGAAATATTGTGCATGATCTTTCTTTTTCATTCTCAAGTTGCATGTGTTATACTTGGCATTTTTAGGGATTGGGAGGCCCTCTTTCAGCTATCCAAACACTTTATACCATTCGGTACCTCTTTTTGAGCCTATAATAATTTTCTTGACCTCCCCTCTTTTAGAATCAAGTTAGAGTCATTAAAAAAAATGCCCCATAAGGTTTGTTTTAAAAACTTCATTCCAAAAGAAAAATTCAAAAAGAAAAAAAGAGAGAAAAAGAAAAAAAGAGAAGAAAAGAAATTAGCAACAACAAAGAGTAGTCTTTTGAACTACGTTCAACCTGATTCTTGTCACCAAAAGGTACGTAGGCAGCCTTACGATTCAATCGAACCAAATAAAATATTTCATAATCTCACGAAGTCAATAATGGGGCAGTTTTCTTCGAAATTCCATCTCAGAAAAAAAAGAAAAAAAAGAATTAAATTCTCTTGTTTTAGAAACTAGGGCAAAGTTTTAATGGATTCCAAAAGTTGTAACTAAATTAACCCTTTTGTCTTAGTTTTAATTTGAGCCTTCATGCCTTTCTTTCTTTCTAACCTTGTCCAAAAGCCACATTACAGTCCAAGAAACACCTCTCTGATAATCTTTGAGAGTGCCGAGTTAGACATGCCAGGAGCATATGATATATTTACCATGGTTATGTCTTGTCATCTGTAGAATCAAATGAAATAAGAAGAAAAAAACAAAAAGAGAGAGTCTTATTGGTGAAAACCCTCACGGGCACCACAAGGCGACAGTGAGTTGAGAGAGAGAACAAAAGAGAGAGGTTTAATGGTGAAAACCTTTGTGGCACCATCAGTCGAATGAGTTTCGTGAATCTAATAGGACAATTGGGACATTGGAGCCCAGTTCCAGAGATTGAAGGTATGACAAAATTTGAAAATTAGACTTACTGGATAGATTAGGCCACTTAATCCAAAATGCGTGTCATGGTCATTAGTGTTGGTATCCACATCAGATAAGTTTCTACTTTGAAATTCTCTTGTTAGATATTATCTCTTTCTATTATCCCCTT
Organism: Nicotiana attenuata; assembly: GCF_001879085.1. Classification (NCBI taxonomy): domain Eukaryota; kingdom Viridiplantae; phylum Streptophyta; class Magnoliopsida; order Solanales; family Solanaceae; genus Nicotiana; species Nicotiana attenuata. The sequence continues at coordinate 91,607 of NW_017670762.1, read as the reverse complement.
TACTATGTTCTTCTTGCTTTGTTTAAATCCTCCTTTTGAGTCTGTTTTGTTAGAACAAGTGAGAAATGACCTCAAAATTTGTTGCAAGCTTTCCAATCGCACAAAGCAGAGTCTGGCTAGCACATCAAAGTGGAAAATATGGAAGAGTAGTATGTGCACCGAGTCTATGAAAATCAACGTGCTTTAGGATTTATGTGAAATATAAAGGTTCGCTAAATGCCAATTCATGAGCACAATGCAACAGATAGAGGGATTTGGGCTTGAATGGATCAGAGGTGTCTTCTATGATAAGAGTTTACGGAAAAATGGTTAGTCAATAACAAGCAAGGTCTTCCAGGTTGAAGTCAAAGTTATCATGGCAAGTGAAGGAGTAATCTCCCTCAAGGTCAAGGCTATAAACCAACCACCATGTTTTAAACTCACAAGTTTTCTTTGTTTGAAACAGGAATGAAGACTATGTCCAAATCAAAGCTTGGAAGCTTGAATTTTTCAAGTGTCGTGCCCAAATTTTGTCAGCACAAAGGCTGTTTGAGAAGGTTTTTACTTGCTAGGAATTCTCCTAGTAAAGAAGATCATTACCTCCCAAGAATTTTCCCTAGTTGAGAAGAACCGTACCTCCTAGGCATTCTCCCTAGTCGGAAAAGCCTTTAGCTTTCCTTAAGTTCAAGGTCCCGCCTGAAAAATAGGGTCACTTCTTAGTTTCTCCCAGGTTGTCAATTTTAGCTTCCTTAGATTGTTCATCTTTAGTTTTTTTTTAAGTTCAGGAGTCCCGCCTTGAAAATAGGGTCAGCTTTTAATTTTCTTAAGTTGTTAGTCTTTAGTTTTCCTTGAGTACAGGGGTCCAGCCTGGAATAGGGTCAGTTTTTAGTTTCCTTAAGTCATTAATCTTTAGTTCAGGGGTCCCTCCTGGAAAATAGGGTCAATTTTAGTTTCCTTAAGTTGTTAATCTCTAGTTTTCCTTAAGTTCAGGAGTCCCTCCCGGAAAATAGGGCCATCTTTTAATTTTCTTAAGTTGTTAATCTTTAGTTTTCCTTGAATTCAGGGGTCCCGCCTGGAAAATAGGGTCAGTTTTTAGTTTCCTTAAGTTGTTAGTCTTTAGTTTTCTTCGAGTTCAGCGGTCCCGCCTAGAGAATATGGTCAGTTTTAATTTTCTTAAATTGTTAATCTTTAGCTTTCTTTGAGTTCAGGGGTCCCGCTTGGAGAATAAGGTCAGTTTTTAGTTTCCTTAAGTTGTTAGTCTTTAGTTTTTCTTAAAGCTCAAGGGTCCCTTCTGGAGAATAGGGTTTAGTTTTCAATTTCGTTAAGTTGGTAATCATTAGTTTTCCTTGAGTTCAGGGGTCCCACATGGAGAATATGGTCAATTTTTAGTTTAGTCAAGCTTAGTTTATAGTTTTCCTTAAGCTCAGTTTCACCCTTCGGAGACGCACTTCCTAGTTTGGATCATTCAAGTTTTATTTTAGCAAACGCATCTGCTAGTCAAATTTTCTTGGTTTTACTCGCATGAGGCGCACATTCTAGTCATGGGCGGATCTACAGTATCGGGTACGGGTTCCTGGGAACCCAGTAACTTTTGCTGGGATTCTGCATTTGTATCGAGAAATACACTAAATGTATAAATAATTTTGGTTGGGAACCCTGAACTAGAAACGGCTGTTGGTTCAGCGGCAAATGACGTCCCTGCTTAGACTATGTTTTTGTAAGTTGGTTGACGAGGGTTCGAATCCAATATTTGACAGTTTTTAACTTCACCTTTGGTTTTTTCACAAAACGACATCCGCAGGCACTTGTGCTGTTTCTATTTTCTTCTTAAAAAACACTACAAATGAAGTTAAATTAAAAGGGCCAGCCAAATAAAAAAACTTGCTGAAATTTTTTGTTCCGATCAATTATTATTGTATATTATTTGAGATCGCTGGGAAGGAGGAACCCATAAGGTTCAAATCCTGGATCCGCCTCTGATTCTAGTCGAGTCTTTAATTTTACTCTCATCATCGCATCCTTCATCAATAGCATATGTGATTTACAGTTTTGTTAGCAACTCACAAATTTTGCCAATGCAAACTGGGGCAGAAAATTTTGTTCGTTTTATTTGTTTTGATTGCAGGCACGCACCTGGAGAACGAGTCAATATTTCAAAAAAATTGGTTTCAGGTTCAAATCAGAGAAGCATCAGGAGCCCGCCTGAAGAAAAGGTTCAACTTTCAGTTTCTTTCAAGATCAAGCAGGAGGATCCCACCTGAAGAACAGGGTCAACTTTCCTATTTCAAGTTCGAGTCAGAGGCACCAGGAGCCCGCCTGAAGAACAGGGTCAACTTTCAATTTTCAAGTTCAAGTTAGAGAAGTATCAGGAGCCCGTCTGAAGAACAAGGTCAATTTTCAGTTTTCAAGTTCAAGTCAGAGGCAGCAGGATCCCTCCTAAAGAATAGGGTTAACCTCCAATTTTTTTCCAATTCAAATCAGAAGTAGCACGAGCCGCCTGAAGAACAAGGCTTGCGAGCTCAAGTCTACTCCAAGTTCAAGTTTGTTTCAAGGGCAAGCAGCAGGATGCTCGCCTGAAGAATAGTTTCAACTTCCAGTTTTCTCCAAATTCAAGTCAGCAGGAGCCCACCTGAAGAATGGGGTTGATTTTCAGTTTCATGTTGAAGATTCAAGGAATACTCAAGACAAGAAGTAGATAGGAACTTGTATTTTTCTTTCTTTTGCTGTAATTTTTGTTTTTATTTTTTATGTAGTGGTAGGGACCGCGGACTGGAACCTCGAACGGTACCTCACTCGACTCTCCCATCCTCTCCACATACTCCATCACTTCATTCACTTTTGAACTACACGTGACCTGATTCCCTTATAACCCGGGATATGTAGGCTGTCCAAAACCAGGACTCGGTCACATTCTCTTTCTTTTACTTCTGTTCTCTTTTAAATAAGGGTCGGGTGAAAAAACTTGTCTCATCGTTCTTCGTCCGAAAACTCTTCGTGTTTCCAGTCAAAGAGGGGCAGCAGTAGACATGTAATTTTTAACCCTTCCCGAAATTTTTGCACTTTTTTAGTGCTTTCATATTTCTTTTAGTTCTAATATTATTACTTCGCCTATTTTTGACCTTTTAGCTTTATTTTCTCTTAAAATGAAAACTACAAAAATATTTTCCTTTATTTAAGCTAATTGATATTTCATCTAGTTACTTTTAGTGTATTTCACTTTTCATAGAATTGAAAAATACAAAAAATAGTATTGATATTTTATTTTTCCAAAAAAAAGATAAGAAGAAAATTTTAAAAAATATATTTAATTAGTTTAGTTTTAGTATATTTGAGTAGTATTTAAATTTTATTAACATAGTAACTCTATGTCTCCTCCTAATATTTTCTGTTATCCTAGATATATTAGTATTTTTGTGAAATTTTTATTTTATTTTATTTAATTATCCAAAAATAGAAGAAAAGAAGAAAAATAAAATGAAAAAAAAAAACAAAGGAAAGAAACGTAAATGGGGGAAAACAGATTTTTTCCAAACTTTGAAATTCAATTCAAGTTATTCCCTACCCATTTTGTCCTCTTTTATTTTTCTTAAGTAGATAATTAATGATTTCTTTATTTTTTAATGGGGCCCACCTCCTTAAATGGATTTCTTCCATATTCTCAAAGAAACAGAAGCCAAAATTCCTTTTCCTCATTCTCATGCTTTGCATTATGGGAGATTAGCGCAACAATAATATATGATTTTGTCCATTCCACTCACAAAAAAGGGGACATGGCATTTTCTTATGGCATGGGGACCACACGCTAGCAAAAAGAGATTCTTTCTTCTTCTACAAGCACAAGAGAATAGATAAGATCACACACATGCATAGAGAGGAGGGAGGAACAGAGGGAACAAAAATAGAGCAAAAGCGCAAAAAGAGCCACGACAGACATCAAAATCAGGAGTCTTCCACCTTCTTCTTCTTCCTTATCTCCACCATGAAACCTCCATGAGAACACCTGATTTTCATCAATTAATATCAGATCTCAGTTTATCCATGAACACCCCAAACCCACCTCCAACTTATCGTGAAAATCTGTCAAAAACGGTGCCAAAACTGAGCTCTGAAACTCAGCTCCAAACCAGTTGAAAATTGCCTCAAACCCACCCAAAACACCATATAAACAACCGTCCTCCCTTCTGCCTCTGTTCCAAGTTGTCAGATTAGAGAAATAGAGTAAGATGATTAACAGAGAACTAGTCATTTTGGTTAGGATTTCGAGTTGGGTTTAAGAGATTCGAGTTTATCCGGTGAAGTTTCTGGGTCGTGTTTCTGTTCGAGTCGCCGTCAAGGTCCGGTCCGTCGAGGTCGTCAACCATAGCTTTGGCCTGGATTTTTTCTGTTCGTTGTTTCAAAAACACATTGTAGCTATAAGGTCCAATTCTGAACTTTATTTGCTCTTCGATTTCAAGATATGTTTCTCTTGATACTATGAATGGACTCTTTGTTTGGTTGTTCCTTAATTTTCGTTCTGGATTGAAATTCCCTCTGTTTGAGTAGTTCATCCTTTAGTTTATGTATCTCTTTCTGTTAAAAAGTATGTTTCACGTTGCTGAGCTTATGTTTCAAGTTGCTGAGCTTCGTAGGATGCATTAGCACATAAAGATAGGTCAATTTTGGCAGTAGAAATATCGTATCTGGAAAATTGACAAGGTTCTCATTCTCATCTAAGTATTCTCGCACTAGAGAAATCATTTGGGTGCTGAAAAACCAATATGGCTAAAGTTCAGGCTGCTAAAACATTTGATTTAGTTACCCAACTAGACTTGACGTTGTCCACTTCCAATCTTCCATAAATATGCCATCGTTACCTGCTCATTCTGTGCTTCTTTCATGCTCTAAATTTTCTTGAGTGGGGGTTGTTACTTAAATGAATAGAAATTAGGACTTCAAATATTTTAATGCTTTTGTTATTACTTTATTAATTTATTCGCTAGTAGCATGTTTAGGCCGACCACACCTGGGTAGGCAATCTTTAGTACTTTCGTTTGATTCAAGGTGAGAGGTCGTTCCCTTTAGTTATATTTAGGGGAATGCCCCGTAGATTCTGTATATGTTTTTATTCAGGGGTATGCCCCGAAGTGAATGTAAATAGAGGCCGTGGCATCATCGCTGGATGCATAAGATAGGATAGTAAGACTTATTTTATTTTATTTTAGAGAAAATGCATAAAGACCTCATTAAACTTATCCTGGAAAATCATTTACACACCTAAACTTTACGGGTGTCCTAACACCCCACTATTATTAAAACATTTGTAATTATTTACTCCCTCCTAAGCCCTGGCCAGCCGCTCGTCTTAGACAACCGAATTGAGCACGTCCTTGCTCTTTAATCGTTGAAAACACCCAAAAAAAAGAAAAAATTTAAATTTTTAACGTCATATAACCCCCAACCAACGGTAAATCCCTTCTTCCCCAATATTTTACCAAACACAATTGAAGAATCCTAATTTCTTCTTCTTCTTCTAAATTCTGCCGAAATTGCATCAAATTGCCCTTTGAAGTTTTGATCTTTGAAAACAAAGGTTAATCTTTCTCCTTCTTAAGAACCCTAATTTCTTTCTTTTATTATTGTTATGTCTTTCTCCTATAATCCAATTATCTGGTCTTTGAAAGCAAAGGCAAATTATCTGACTTTGATATTGTTTGTTTGTGTTGTAGTTGTTGAAATGCCTTCAAAAGGCTTGAATTTGACAAGGCTTTGCACAAAAGAGGAAGAAAATGTGTCAAGTGGACAAATTCGATGCAACCATGGCTATGTGCTACCTTTGTTAATAGCTTGGACGCCTCGGAACCCAGAAAGAAGATATTAGGTTTGTCCATACTATGGGGTAAATGATAGTGAAAATTCTTTCAATAATTGAGTTGTGAAAAATTATCATTGATTAATTTTATTTTGTTATTCATCTTAGGGTCCACGATCTTGTGATTTTTGGGTATGGAAGGATTCCAAAATTGATCCTAGGTCCAAATTTGTTATTCCAAAATTGCTTGACAAAATGGGTGAACTTGAAACTGCATTAGAAGGCTTTGAAAATCTTGCCAAGCCGAGGGCAACTTTAAGGGTTGAAAATACCATAGAAGGGGAGAAGATGAAGAAGATTGAGGCTCAATTGGTGAAATTGCAAGTTGAAATGGAGAAGATGAAAGAGAAGGAAAAGAAGTGGAAGAGTAAATTGGCTAAGTCCAAGGATAGGAAAAATGTACTTTGGTTCATTATATTGGGGATGGGTATTATACTTGTTGCTTGTAGGTATCCAGGAATGTCATTGAAAGAAGATGCAATGAGGTTGCCTTTTTAAATCTAATTTTGTCATCTCAATATATATGTAGTTGTTGCTTGTAGGTTTTATTTTGTATGTTTGCAATGGACCTTTCATTTGAATGTAATGAACCTTTCAACGGAATGTAATCAAGTGTTGTTCCTAATGAAGTGCTGTTTTTACATTGTGAAGTGTTGTAGGTGTGTTCTGCTTGTTTCTTTATTGTAACGACCCGGCTGGTCATTTTTAGAAATTGTGCCCCGATCCCCTATTAACTGCTTCCCCCGTGTTTATTTCTGCTATTCTAAATTGCCGGGATGTTTGGTTTTGAGTTTCGGAGAGTTTGGGACACTTAGTCCCTCAATGAGAGCTTAAGTTTTGGGAAATTTTACCGTAGTCGGAACAGTGTGAAGACAACCTCGAAATGGAATTTCGATGGTTCCGTTAGCTCTGTTGGGTGATTTCGGGCTTAGGGGCATGTTCGGATTGTGTTTTGGAGGTCCGTAGCTAATTTAGGCTTGAAGTGCCGAAAGTTAGATTTTTGAGTTTTTCGGTTCGATAGTGAGATTTTGATCCGAGGGTCGGAATGGAATTCCGGAAATTAGAGTAGCTCCGTAGTGTTGAATGTGATGTTTGTGCAAAATTTCAGGTCATTCGGACGAGGTTTGGTAGACGTTTTGATCGAAAGCGTAAATTTTGAGTTTTTGAAGTTCTTAGGCTTGAATTCGATGTTAAATTGGTGTTTCGATGTTGTTTTAGGTGTTTTAAGGATTGGTATAAGTTTGGGCAGTGGTATTAGACTTGTTTGTGTTTTTGGTTGAGGTCCCGGGGGCCTCGGGATGATTTCAGATGGTTGACGGAAGGATTTTGGGGTTTGGAGTTGCAGCTTCAGCTGCTGGTTTTCTGTCATAACCGCGCCTGCGGTTGAGTCCCGCAGGTGCGGAGCTGCAGAAGCGGCATCTCCATCACAGAAGCAGAAATGGAGAGGAGCAGCAGGAGCCGCAGAAGCAGTAGAATTTTCGCAGGAGCGGCCCCGCATCTGCGGTAAAAGGATCGCAGGTGCGGAAGTCCCCCTTTTTGTGAAATGTCGCAGATGCGACCTTGTCCTCACAGATGCAGGACTGTAGATGCGGTCCCAAAGCCGCAGAAGCGTGTTAGCTGGGCAGAAACATATAAGTTCTTGCCTTCGCGATTTTGAGCCATTTTTCACCTCTTTTCAAACGGGAAGAAACCTTGGGGAGCACTTTCAAGAGAGATTTTCATAGGAATTCATTGGGGGTAAGGTCTTTGGTCCTAAACTCGTTATTGGAATGATTTTTATCATTTTAAGTATGAAAAATTAAGGAAAATCAGTGGTAATTTGGGGGTTAGGGCTTGACTAATTGGAGACTTTTGAGTGGTGATTTGAGGGACTAATTGAGGTCCGATTTTGGTACTTTTGGTATGAATGAACTCGTGAGAGCATGAGGTTTCTGAAAATATAAATTTTACCCGACTCCGAGACGTGGGCCCAAGGGGCATTTTGGTCATTTTACCTAATTCCGCGTATTAGCTTAGAATTTAATTGTAGAATTAGTTGCTTGAAGTATTATTTACATTATGCAATTGAATTGAATAGAATTGGGTCATTTGGAGTCGAATACTCATGGCAAGAACGTGGTTTCGGGTTGATTTTGAGCTGGTTCGAGGTAAGTGGCTTGCCTAACCTTGTGTGGGGGACCTTTCCCTTAGGATTTGGTATATTTGTTATTTGAAATGCCTTGTACGTAAGGTGACGAGTGCATACTTGTGCTAATTGTTGAATAATCTGGTTTCCATTAAGTACTTAGAATTGTGTTTTCCTTCCTGTTTACACTAATTGCAAGTTAAGCCTATTGTTAGCTTAGGGAAGCATGCCTAATTGATTTAACTGCTTATTTGTTCTACTGCCCTATTTGAATTATGTGCAGCATGCTAGGTTAGAAATACCTGCTTTACTTGGTGTGAAATTTGATTGAATTGAGTATTCGTCTTGTTGCTGCTGTGTACTTACTTTGGGACTACGGGACGGTATCCCGGGTGATCCCCCTGTGCGTTTACTTTGGGACTACGGAATTGTATTCCGGGAGATCCCCCTGTACTTTTACATTGGGACTACGAGACTGCACCCGGTAGATTCCCCCAGTATTGAGTACTTATATTTGGGACTACGGATCTGGTATTCCGGTAGATCCCCGCGCATTTATGAGTTGGACTACGGGACTACACCTGGGAGATCCACTGGATATTTATATTTGGGGACTACATGACGGTATCATGGGAGATCCCCCGACTGTTACTTCTGCATTGAGTTGTATTTGTTTACCGTGATTACTTGTTTCTGTTCAGTTGTCGTTATCCTTTATATCCTGTGATACTCTTACTGCTGTACTCATTTATACTGCTCTGTTCTACACTACCGGACTTTATATTTTATTTAATCTCAGTAGGGCCCTGACCTTCCTCGTCACTACCTGACCGAGGTTAGGCTTGGCACTTACTGAGTACCGCTGTGGTGTACTCATGCCTTTCCTGCGCATGTTTTTCATGTGCAGATCCAGGTACCTCTACTCAAGGTTACCATCCTTGAGCCGAGACAAGCTTTCGGAGACTTCGAGGTATATCTGCCGTGTCCACAGACCGAGGAGTCTCTCTCCATTCTCTCGTATAGTTACAGCCCTTCTGTATTTACTTTGTTTTAGACATTCTGGAGTTAGAGCACTATGTATTATTCTTAGCATGTGATTTCATGAGATTCCAGATTTTGGGAAAATATTAGTATTCGAAAGTTGATATGGTGTATGTCGAGCGACACTACTAAACACTGTTTTATTTACTATTTTAGTTTTACTTGTTTTCTTCTACAAATTGGTGTATTTTTCCGCATTTTAGGATTAGCTAGTCGTAGGGACTAGGTGCCATCATGATGGTTCACGGAGGGCGAACCGGGGTCGTGACAAGTTGGTATCAGAGCTCTAGGTTCATAGGAGTCATGAATCACAAGACGATTTATTAGAGTCTCGCTGATCGGTACGGAGACGTCTGTACTTATCTACGAGAGGCTATGTAACTGTTAGGAAAGTTCCACTTCATTTGATTTTCTTGTCGTGCGAGATTTTTGATATCACAATTCTAAACTTCTATCTTCTATTCTCCCACAGATGGTGAGGACACGTGCTACCCGAGATGATCAGGTACCCGCGCCCCCTACTAGAGCCGTTAGAGGTCGGGGCCGATGTAGAGGCCGAGGACGCGCTCGTGGTGCATCCAGAGCACCCGCGCGAGCTGCCGCCGAGGTGCCACCAGTAGTACCAGCCGGAGTCTAGACACCTGATACGTCTACTACTACTACTCCAGCACTCCAGGAGACTCTGGCGCAGTTTATGACTATGTACACCACTCTAGCTCAGGCAGGGTTGCTTCCCCTTGCTGCAGCTACATCCCAGGCCGGGGGAGGAGCACAGACTCCCGCCGGCCGCACTCCTGAGCAGCGAGTGTATGTTGATCAAGTCCCAGAGGTTATTCCTGTACAACCGGTAGCCCCAGCTCAGCCCGAAGAGAGGGCAGTAGTTTCAGAGGAGGAGCGGAAGAGGCTTGAGAGGTTCATGAAGTATCAACCTCCGACTTTTAGCGGGCTAGCCTCAGATGATGCCCTTGGATTTCTTGAGGAGTGCTACCGTATCCTTCGTACTATGGGCATATCAGGATCGAGCGGGGTTTCCTTCACTACCTTCCAGCTTTGAGGAGCCGCCTATCAGTGGTGGCGTGCTTATGAGTTAGACAGTCCGGATGAGGGAGCATCTCTAAATTGGGCTCAGTTTTCAGATATGTTCACGAGGGAGTACGTCCCCAGAGTCTCAGGGACGCCTGGCACGCGGAGTTTGAGCATTTGCGCCAGGGTACTATGACTATCTCGGAGTATGTTGTCTGTTACACCAATTTGGCTAGACATGCACCAGCTTTGGTCTCTACAGTTCGCGAGAAGGTTCGCCGGTTTATCGAGGGGCTTATTCCCAGCATCAGGTCTAGCATGGCTCGTGAGTTAGAGATGGATATTCCTTATTAGCAGGTGGTGAGAATTGCTACGAGGATTGAGGGTATGCATGCTAGGGATAGAGAGGAGAGGGAGGCCAAGAGGTCTCGAGAGTCGGGCCATTATTCTGGTGCCCGTGCCCCAACTGCAGGTCATCATGGTAGGGGTTATATGAGTCACCCCGTTCATTCGGCTCTTCCATCAGCCAGTGGTATTCCAGCTCCACCTAGGTCTCAGGAGCCTTATTATGCACCTCCAGTATCTAGTGCGCCTCCTGCACAAGGTGCTTCCAGTGGTCAGTCCAGCAGACCTGGCCCGAGCCAGTCACAGCTGCCACGTCCTCCCAGAGCTTGTTTTGAGTGTGGTGACACATGCCATATGGTGAGGGATTGCCCCAGGCTTAGGAGGGGTGCACCTCCACAGACTTCTCAGCCACAACATGCCCCGCAGAGTTCTCATGCTATGGTCCCAGCACCAGTTGCTACCCCACCGGCCCAGCCAGCTAGAGGTAGAGGTCAGGGAGGTAGAGGTCGCCCTCGAGGGGGAGACCAGGCCAGATACTATGCTCTTCCTTCCCGTACTAAGGTTGTCGCCTCCGATTCTGTCATCACAGGTACTATCTTGGTCTGTCACAGAGATGCATCGGTTTTATTCGATCCAGGCTCTACTTATTCTTATGCGTCTTCTTATTTTGCTCCGCATTTGGGTGTATCTCGGGATTCTTTGAGTTCCCCTATTTATGTTTCTACTTATGTGGGAGATTCTCTTGTTGTGGACCGCGTTTATCGGTCGTGTTTGGTTGCTCTTTAGTGGTTTCGAGACCAGAGCTGATTTATTATTACTCAGCATGGTTGAATTTGATATTATCTTGGGCATGGACTGGTTGTCGCCCCATTATGCTATTCTTGATTGTCACGCCAAAATCGTGACGCTGGCTATGCCAGGTGTACCGCGTGTTGAGTGGAGGGGTGCTTTTGGTCACACTCCCAGTAGAGTCATTTCTTTCCTTAAGGCTCGGCGTATGGTTGAGAAAGGGTGATGCGTATCTAGCTTATGTGAGAGATGTCAGTATGGATACCCCTTCTGTTAATTCAGTCCCAGTGGTACGGGATTTCTTTGATGTGTTTCCAGCTGATCTTTCGGGCGTGCCGCCCGATAGAGATATTGATTTTAGCATTGATATGTTGCCGGCCACTCAGTCCATTTCTATCCCTCCATACCGTATGGCTCCTCCTGAGTTGAAGGAGTTGAAGGAGCAGTTGTAGGAATTGCTTGATAAGGGTTTCATTCGGCCCAGTGTATCACCTTGGGGTGCTCCTGTCTTATTTGTGAAAAAGAAGGATGGTTCTATGCGTATGTGTATTGATTATCGCCAGTTGAACAAGGTTACAGTGAAGAACTGTTATCCTTTGCCTCGTATTGATGACCTGTTTGACCAGTTACAGGGTTCTTGTGTGTTTTCTAAGATTGACTTGCGTTCAGGCTATCACCAGTGAAGATTCGGGAGCCAGATATCCCGACGACTGCCTTTAGGACTCGGTATGGTCCGAGTTCCTTGTTATGTCATTTGGGATGACTAATGCCCTAGCAGCCTTCATGCATCTGATGCACAGTGTTTTCCGACCATATCTTGACTCATTCGTGATTGTTTTTATTGATGACATTCTGGTATATTCCCGGAGTCGGGAAGATCATGAGCAGCACCTGAGGACAGTGCTCCAGACCTTGAGAGAAAGAAACTATATGCTAAGTTCTCAAAATGTGAGTTTTGGTTGGATTCCGTGGCGTTCTTGGGTCACGTGGTCTCGAGTGAGGGTATTGAGGCGGATCCGAAGAAGGTGGAGGCAGTGCAGAGTTGGCCCAGACCATCCTCAGCTACGGAGATCCGCAGTTTTCTTGGCTTGGCTGGTTATTACCGTCGATTTGTTCAGGGGTTTTCATCTATTGCAGCAATTATGACTAGACTGACCCAGAAGGGTGCTCCGTTCCAGTGGACAGAAGAGTGCGAGGACAGCTTTCAGAAGCTCAAGACAGCTTTGACTACATCCCCAGTTTTGATATTGCCTGCCGGTTCGGGGTCTTATGCTATCTATTGTGATGCCTCGAGAGTTGGCCTTGGAGCGGTATTGATGCAGGACGGTAGGGTGATTGCCTACGCGTCCAGACAGTTGAAGATACATGAGAAGAATTATCCTGTCCATGATCTTGAGTTAGCTGCTATTGTTCACGCCTTGAAGATCTGGCGTCATTATTTGTACGGCGTGCCTTGTGAGATTTATACTGATCACCGGAGTTTGCAGCATATGTTCAAGCAAAAGGACCTTAATTTGCATCAGAGGAGATGGCTAGAGCTGCTGAAGGATTATGATATCACTATTTTGTATCACTCGGGCAAGGCCAATGTGGTGGCTGATGCTTTGAGCCGCCGGGCAGAGAGTTTAGGGAGTTTGGCTTATTTACCAGCAGCAGAGAGGCCCATGGCGATGGATGTTTAGGCCTTAGCTAGCCAGTTTGTGAGGTTGGACCTTTCGGAGCCTAGTCGGGTTCTAGCTTGCGTGATCTCTCGGTCTTCCTTGTTTGATCGTATCCGGGAGCGTCAGTTTGATGACCCTCATTTGCTTGTCCTCAAGGACAAAGTGTTGTACGGCAACGCTCGAGATGTGACTATTGGTGATGACGGGGTATTGAGGATGCAAGGTCGAGTTTGTATACCCAATGTTGATGGGCTTCGAGAGTTGATTCTAGAGGAGGCCCATAGTTCGCGGTATTCCATTCACCCGGGTGCCGCGAAGATGTATCAGGATTTGAGGCAGCACTACTGGTGGAGGCGGATGAAGAAAGATATAGTTGGATTTGTAGCTCGATGCCTTAATTGTCAGCAGGTGAGGTATGAGCACCAGAGACCGGGTGGATTGCTTCAGCAGATAGAGATTCCGGAGTGGAAGTGGGAGCGGATCACCATGGACTTCGTATCTGGGCTCCCACGGACTTTGAGGAAGTTCGATGCCATTTGGGTTATTGTGGATCGCTGACCAAGTCCGCGCATTTCATTCATGTGTGTACTTCCTATTCCTCGGAGCGGTTGGCGGAGATTTACATCTGGGAGATTGTCCATCCGCATGGTATTCCAGTTTCTATCATTTCCAACAGAGGTACTCAGTTCACATCGCGATTCTGGAGAGCCGTACAGCATGAGTTGGGTACTCGGTTGGAGTTAAGCATATCATTTCACCCTCAGACAGACGGACAGTCCGAGCGCACTATTCAGATTCTTGAGGATATGCTCCGTGCGTGTGTGATTGAGTTTGGAGGGTCTTGGGATCAGTTCTTGCCATTGGCGTAGTTTGCCTACAGCAACAGCTATCAGTCCAGCATTCAGATGGCACTGTATAAGGCTTTATATGGTAGGCAGTGTAGATCTACGGTGGGTTGGTTCGAGCCGGGTGAGGCTAGATTATTGGGCACAGACTTGGTACAGGATGCCTTGGAGAAGGTTAAGGTGATTCAGGATAGACTCCGTACAGCCCAGTCCAGACAGAAGAGTTATGCGGACCGGAAGGTTCGTGATGTTTCCTACATGGTTGGAGAGCAGGTTCTGATTCGGGTTTCGCCTATGAAGGGCGTTATGAGATTTGAGAAGAAAGGGAAGCTGAGTCCGAGATTTATTGGCCCTTTTGAGATTTTGAGGCGTGTTAGGAAGGTTGCTTACGAGCTTGCCTTACCTCCCAGCTTGGTAGGAGTTCATCCGGTATTCTATGTCTCGATGCTCCGGAGGTATCACGGTGATCCGTCGCACGTGTTGGATTTCAGTTCAGTCCAGTTGGACAAGGATCTATCTTATGTTGAGGAGCCAGTGGCAATATTGGACAGGCAGGTTAGAAAGCTGAGGTCAAAGAACATCGCATCAGTAAAGGTTCAGTGGCGGGGTCAGCCGGTCGAGGAGGCGACCTGGGAGACCGAGCAGGATATGCGCAGTCGTTACCCTCATCTTTTCACTACTTCAGGTATGTCTCTGTGCTCGTTCGAGGACGAACGAATGTTTAAGTGTGGGAGGATGTAACGACCCGGCCGGTCGTTTTTAGAATTTGCGCCCCGATCCCTTATTAACTACTTCCCCCGTGTTTATTCTGCTATTCTAAATTGCCGGGATGTTCGGTTTTGAGTTTCAGAGAGTTTCGGACACTCAGTCCCTAAATGAGAGCTTAAGTTTTGGGAAATTTGACCGTAGTCGGAACAGTGTGAAGACGGCCTCGGAATGGAATTCTGATGGTTCCGTTAGCTCCATTGGGTGATTTCGGGCTTAGGGGCGTGTTCGGATTGTGTTTTGGAGATCCGTAGCTAATTAAGGCTTGAAGTGTCGAAAGTTAGATTTTTGAAGTTTCCGGTTTGATAGTGAGATTTTGATCTGAGGGTTGGAATGGAATTCTGGAAATTGGAGTAGCTCCGTAGTGTTAAATGTGATGTGTGTGCAAAATTTCAGGTCATTCGGACGAAGTTTGGTAGACTTTTTGATCGAAAGCGTAAATTTTGAGTTTTTGAAGTTCTTAGGCTTGAATTCGATGTTAAATTGGTGTTTCGATGTTGTTTTAGGTGTTTTAAGGATATGTATAGGTTTGGGCAGTGGTATTAGACTTGTTTGTGTTTTTGGTTGAGGTCCCGGGGGCCTCGGGATGATTTCGGATGGTTGACGGAAGGATTTTGGAGTTTGGAGTTGCAGCTTTAGCTGCTGGTTTTCTATCATAACCGCACCTGCGGTTGGGTCCCGTAGGTGCGGAGCCGCAGAAGCGGTATCTCCATCGCAGAAGCGGAAATGGAGAGGAGTAGCAGGAGACGCAGAAGCGGTAGAATTTCAGCTGGAGCGGCGCCGCATCTGCGGTAAAAGGATCGCAGGTGCGGAAGTCCCCCTTTTTTGTGAAATGTCGCATATGCTACCTTGTCCTCGCATATGCGGTCCCAAAGCCGCAGAAGCGAGTTGGCTGGGCAGAAACATATAAGTTCTTGCCTTCGCGATTTTGAGCCATTTTTCACCTCTTTTCAAACGGGAAGAAGCCTTGGGGAGCACTTTCAAGAGGGATTTTCAGAGGAATTCATTGGGGTAAGGTCTTTGGTCCTTAAACTCGTTATTAGAATGATTTTTATCATTTTAAGTATGAAAAATTAAGGAAAATCAGTGGTAATTTTGAGTGGTGATTTGAGGGACCAATTGAGGTCTGATTCTGTTACTTTTGGTATGACTGAACTCGTGAGAGCGTGAGGTTTCTGAAAATATAAATTTTACCCGACTCCGAGACGTGGGCCCGAGGGGCGTTTTGGTCATTTCACCTAATTTCGCGTATTAGCTTAGAATTTAAGTGAAGAATTAGTTTCCTGAAGTATTATTTACATTATGCAATTGAATTGAATAGATTTGGGCCATTTGGAGTGGAATACTCGTGGTAAGAACGTGGTTTCGGGTTGATTTTGAGCTGGTTCGAGGTAAGTGGCTTGCCTAACCTTGTGTGGGGGACCATTCCCTTAGGATTTGGTATATTTGTTACTTGAAATGCCTTGTACGTAAGGTGACGAGTGCGTACTTGTGCTAATTGTTGAAAAATCCGATTTCCATTAAGTACTTAGAATTGTGTTTTCCTTCTTGTTTACACTACTTGCAAGTTAAGCCTGTTGTTAGCTTAGGGAAGCATGCCTAATTGATTTAACTGCTTATTTGTTCTACTGCCCTATTTGAATTATGTGCAGCATGCTAGCTTAGAAATACCTGCTTTACCTTGGTGTGAAATTTGACTGAATTGAGTATTCTTCTTGTTGTTGTTTTGTACTTACTTTGGGACTACGGGACAGTATCCCGGGAGATCCCCCTGTGTGTTTACTTTGGGACTACGAAATTGTATCCCGGGAGATCCCCCTGCACTTTTATATTGGGACTACGGGATTGCACCCGGTAGATTCCCCCAGTATTGAGTACTTATATTTGGGACTATGGATGTGGTATTCCGGTAGATCCCCGCGCATTTATGAGTTGGACTACGGGACTGCACCCGGGAGATCCACTAGATATTTATATTTGGGGACTACAGGACGGTAACCTGGGAGATCCCCCGACTGTTACTTCTGCATTGAGCTGTATTTGTTTACCGTGATTACTTGTTTCTGTTCAGTTGTCGTTATCCTTTATATCCTGTGTTACTCTTACTGCTATACTCATTTATACTGCTCTGTTCTACACTGCCGGACTTTATATTTTATTTAATCTTAGTAGGGCCCTGACCTTCTTCGTCACTACCCGACCAAGGTTAGGCTTGGCACTTACTGAGTACCGCTGTGGTGTACTCATGCCCTTCCTGTGCATGTTTTTCATGTGCAGATCTAGGTACCTCTACTTAGGCTTACCATCCTTGAGGCGAGGCGAGCTTTCGGAGACTTCGAGGTATATCTGCCGCGTCCGCAGACCGAAGAGTCTCTCTCCATTCTCTCTTGTAGTTACAGCCCTTCTGTATTTACTTTGTTTTAGACATTCTGGAGTTAGAGCACTATGTATTATTCTTAGCTTGTGATTTCATGAGATTCCGGATTTTGGGAAAGTATTAGTATTCGAAAGTTGATATGGTGTATGCCGAGCGGCACTATTAAACAATGTTTTATTTACTATTTTGGTTTTACTTATTTTCTTCCGCAAATTGGTGTATTTTTCCGCATTTTAGGCTTACCTAGTCGTAGGGACTAGGTGCTATCACGGTGGTTCACGGAGGGCGAACCGGGTTCGTGACATTTATATGCCTAGAACTTGGGAATCAACAATAGACACACAAAAGACTTAATATGGCAGCCGCATAAACTGTATTAAAACACATATTTGGTCTCATTGACCTAAAAGAAACAGACATAATAAACAGTCACAAAATGAGATAACAAAACATCTGTTTGTTCTCATTATAGCAGCAGCAAAACAGACACCATAAGATAACAAAATGCGAAATGCAGTCTATAGCTACCTAAAAATCCTTCTCATAATACAGAATTGCATTCTATGGATGCTTAAAATTTTAGCATAATGCAGTCTATTGCAATACAGTCATCAACAAAACAGTATCTTGATCAATTGGGTTGTTTTGCAGTGCTGCTTTCCTGGCTCAACTTAGCAGCCCTAGACCTTGTTTGAATGAGTTTCTTGCCTCTCAATTGTAGAAGCTGCCTTGATGTCATAGCTTCTTTACCTTTCTATTTAACACCTCATGTTGGTTGATGGTCTAGATCTCCAGTTACTTCTGCTGAAGACCTCACATTCTTAAAGTTTGTACAGGACATTCCAGGCTACCAAAATCCAGCAAAATCTGACAATGAATTTACTTAAATATGAGAGGTTGTGTTAGCACTTACATTTTGAATTTTGAAGCCACTTTGAGTGTGTAAAACTCCCATTCCAACCATCCTTGGCATGTTATATTGTGCTCTTACATCAGTGCTACTACCAACATCCTACATCAACCAATTAAAAGTAAGAATATGGTAATTATTTTAAAAAGAGAAAGAAGACATTAAAGGGAAGAACTTTACATTTTCTTTAGAACCTTTTGGCCTACCCCTTCCTCTTCTAGTACTTTGCTTTGGTGGCTTTGAACTACCAACACTTGCAGGCACAAAACTTGTTGAAGTAGCAGCAGTATTTCTTCCAGCAGCTGTATGACACCCCCTCTTGTTATGACCCTTGTTGACAATTGCTACATGTCATTTACACTCCACTTTTGGACAATTTTCCTGTCTTATTTTCACCTGGCTCTTTTCTTCTAACCTTCTTTGGCCTGCCTAGCATCTTCTTGACATGAGGTGGTATAACAGCTGGGTTTTGTGACTCTAGCCACATATTCATACCCAAGACAGGCTGAAGAAAGTAACTGTATGTTTTCATGTAAGTGGCATTACTGTACCAGTGAGAAATATAGTTCAAAGGCTCAAGATTTTTATAATGCAGGGCAACAACTGCATGAGCACATGGTATGCCTTTTAACATCCAAGCTCTGTAGGTGCATGTTTGCCTGCTGATGTCCACCAGATGCTTCACTTCACTTGCACCTGATCTTTGCTTCACTTCAAATCCAAACTCACCATTCCAGAAAATGTTACATTTCATTAACCTTTCTGTGTTCTCTTCCAAGACTTTCATGGCCATTGGTGAAAAATCAGTAATCCAAGTGATTCCAAACTGCGTGAGCTAACCTATTCTGTTCATCATCTTCACCCTTATTTCTTCAAGCATTGTCACTATAGTCTTCTGCTTTGCTGTCAAAATCCAAGCATTGAAACATTCTGCCATATTATTGTCAACACTATCACACTTGCAGAATGTGTTGAAATACACCTTGCTCCATCTTTCAATGTTGTAGTACAACAATTCATCAACTATCTTATTACCCAATTTCTTCATTTCATCCAGATTTTTCTTCAACTCTCACTCATAGGTAGACCTTGTACACATCCATAAGCAGTTCCTTCTCTCTGTGCCCCTCCATTTCCTAGACCAGTTAGCTAGGATGCAAGGCACATCCTATGCTCAGAATTTGGAAGTAGATCTGTTATAGCATTCTCAAGCCCCTGCAAAATGAACAATGGTAGTTAGTTTTAAGTTAAATAGCAGTAGGAAAATAACAATAAACTACAAGTGCTTACCTTTTGCATGTCTGTTATAATGGTCAGATTTGTACCATCTCCAAGGTGAAGATCACCGTTTAAAAGGTTAACAAACCACCTCCAAGTGTGCATATTTTCAATTTCAACAATAGCCCAAGCAAGTGAAAGCATCTGATTATTTCCATCTTTGCAAACTGCTACAAGTAGTTGGCCTTTATATACCCCTTTTAAAAAACATCCATCCAACCCAATGCATGGCCTACAACCAGCCAAGTATGACTTCTTCATTGCCTCAAAACCAATATAGAACCCAACAAACATTTTCTTCCCACCTTCAAAAGTATCTTCACTAAGCTTCACTACACATGTACTCCCTGGATTAGATCTAAGCAACGCATCCTTATAATCTAATATTCTGCCATACTCCAGTTTATGATCACCCATTATCTCATTCAACACAATATTTTTTCCCTCCTACAAATTGTCCTCCCAACATACAATCCCAATTTCTTTCTAATCAACTCCTGAAACTTGAATATTCTCATGTTAGGTTGTTCTTTTATCCTCTCATTGAACCTTTTGGCCAAGAACTTTGAACTACATAGCTTGTTTCTGTTAGTAGGGTCACATTTGTGAACTGGATTGTAGTTCTTGACTACAAAATCCTTAGTCCTAGAATTATAACTAGCAACTAGAAGCCAAGGACAGGATACCTTCTTGCACATAACCCTTACACTTGTAGGTTCATTTACATACTTTTCTATAGAAACCTTTTGTTGAACAACATATTTATGTTACAGCTTCTCTGAAATCTCTCACACTTGCAAATGCAAGTCCAGTTTCCCAAACTATTTTCTTGCAAGTCTTTTCAAAGATTACTCTTATTTTAGTCTTTCTTCTTCTAGCTTTAACTTTCTGTTGAATCTCCCCTTCACCTTCATCGTCAACATCATCTATATCTGTCTCAAAACTAACAGCTTCATGTGAATGGTAATAAGGCTCATCACCACCTATCTTACCTTCTAAACTCTTCTTCTTCCTAGATTCATATTCATCATACCCCACATCTGGCCCTCTCTTACCTAGTTTAACACGTTCTTGTTCAGGAGGCACTTTCTTTCCTCTTCCTTCTCTGTACAGTCCTTCTTTCTGCCCTAAATGCCATGTACTCCTCATGTGTATCACTGCCATAATCAGCTTCTCCTTCTTTAAACAACTCCTCATGCTCTGAATCTGAGCTATTATCAGTGCTGCAACCAGATTCAGATGAGGAGTTTGAACTATCATCAGTAGTAACAGCTGTAGGCACACTGTTATTGGCACTATTTTTAGTAGTTTTGGATGCTTTTTCAGAAGTTCCCAAACCCTAATAGCCCCCAAGTCTTGACCAGATTCCTTCTCAAAAGTAACATTGCTATCACCCCCCACTTGGCTGACATATACTAATAAGAGGGGGGACCACTACAACATCATCAGCCATGTGATCTATTATACCTCCAAAATATTCCCACTTTGAACTCTTCACAAATACCCATAAGGTCCCTATCTACCTTAATTACTACTAAACCAGGACAATTAGTGGTCTAAAATAAATAACAGCAGAAGGACTATTGTACCCAAACTCTTTCACATAACCTAGAAACCCAAAATATGAGAACATATCAACATCGACATCAACACAATCAGTAATCATCCCACCAACATAATCCTCCATTGAAAAGGAATGTAACTTATCCATGGAGATTTTTTCACCATGGAAAAACCTCAGTGTAACAAGTACAAAAGACATTGAAATACCTGAATATAGTAGAAAATAAACTAATTAAGGATTAATAGTTACTATTAGACCCCAACATAAGAAGTCACAATACATGCAACAAGAAAAAACTGAAATTTGGTTATTATTACACCTTAAAAATTGTATTTCTGTTAGTCGATTTTACATTGAAAACGTTACAGTGAAGAAATTTGAAGCAAGTTTAAAACCCTAGTTACAGAGGATATTAAACAAACTAAAACAGAGATAACATTTAGGGTTGATGGATTTACCTCCAAACTACAGAGATAACGTTTGAACTTGATTCTTCAATGATGATAGGCTATAATTACGTATTTTAGTCGCTTACCGCACTCTAATTTATTGCACTTTAATTGAGTTTGAACTTTAATTGCTAGTGTTTTGCACTAATTTCGTATTTTATGCCTTGTAGGAGTGATTCCGAGCTATGTAGATGTTGTGGAGCTAATTCGAGCTATTTGGAGCTTTAAAGTTTGAGTAAAAGCCCAAAGAATTAAGTCGGGATCGAATTCGAAGGTCGAAATTTGAGTATACACATAAAGAGATGGAAGCAAAACGCTTAAGGCCATAAAAGGACTGACCATGGCGTGATGTATATATATCGCGCCAAAAGGAGGACGTTTTTGAGAGGAAAACACAAGCACAGAGCTGCCGTGGAGGCCGGGTTTCATCTTTCTTCCACCAAACTTAGTAATTTTTATGTTTCTTTGTATGATTTGTGTTTTGCTACCATGTCTATGTGGAGCTAAACTTCACGTTCTAGGGTTATGGTTCTTTCATGAGTATTGTTATTCGGATATTGATTTTGATTTCTTAGTTTATCATATTGGTTTATTTATTCAATCCTGCACTTAATTATTTGATTGCTTGATCACCAATTGAATACTATCTACGAATCTAGAGTTGAACTCGAAAGTGGGAATTCTAGATTGCATATAGGATTGAGTAGAGCAAGTTCTTGAATCTGGGCATCGGGGAACGAATTTGCGGTTAGGATAGACATATACCTAATTGCCTTGCTTGGTTGATTTACAGGAATTATAAATGCGTTCTTGTTGATTCTAACTCCATAGACATATAGGCGTTAGATTAGCTTGAATAGGCGAGTAAGAACTCAACAGATTCTTATGAGCAGTATTAACCCTGTCAACCAATAAACTAGATAAATTAATTAGACAATTCAATTGAAGAATACAATAGGAATGTTAGATAGCCCATAACCCTAGATCGTTTTCATTACATTGATATCATAAAAATCTGCTCTTCCTCTGTTTAAAGTTCATTATTTGTATTTATTTATTTAATTAGTATAGAATCAAATACTTCTAGGTTTAATTCTTGTATAGATAATTAGGATAGTCTAATTTAGTTAATAGTTAATCACAAGTCCTCGTGGGAACGATACTCTACTCACTACTTTATTACTTGACGATCACGTGCACTTGCGTGAGTGCGTTTGGCCGCAACAAGTTTTTGGCGCCGTTGCCGGGGACTTAGAAATTAACTATTTTTCTAAATTAGACTTTTACTTTTATCTTTACAAGTTTTTTTTCTTCTCTTTTTGTAAATATTTTAATTTTATAACTATTTGAGTTTTCTCCTAGTGTGTTTCTAGTTCTCTCAATATGACATCTGGGAGGTCTGAATTTGAACATGGGAGTAAGGGTTGGTATTGGGAAGTATATTCTCGATTAGGCGAATATGCGGAACGACGTTGTCTTCTGACAACGTTAGTGAATGATTGGTCTAAGGAGAGAGATGAACTTGCACATAAAATTGATAATTTTTGCTTGGTTGTACATAACTTAGATGCAGATTTGAGCACAAAGGTTGATGCGTGTAACGCCCAACAAATTAATAATGAGTTAGAGCGCATTAGACCTCATTTCAATTATTTTTCCACATTGTGTTTAGATAGTAAGATAGTAATCGAGCCATCTGAGCTATTGAAGGGGTCAAAGAGTGAGGAAGAGAGTGATTAACTCATAAAGTGAATAAAAGTCGGATGTCGATCCCACGAGGACTTGTGATTAACTATTGACTAAATTAGACTATCCTAATTATCTAAAAAAGAATTAAACCTAGAAGTATTTGATTCTAAACTAATTAAATAAAGAATATAAATAATGAACTTTGAACAGAGAAAGAGCAGATTTTTATGATATCAATATAATGAAAACGATCTAGGGTTATGGGCTATCTAACAATCCTATTGTATTCTTCAATTGAATTGACTAACTAATTTATCTAGCTTATTGGTTGACAGGGTTAATATTGCTCATAAGAATCTGTCGAGTTCTTACTCGCCTATTCAAGCTAACCTAACGCCTATATGTCTATGGAGTTAGAATCAACAAGAACGCATTTATAATTCCTGTATGTCAACCAAGCAAGGCAATTAGGTATATGTCTATCCTAACCGCGAATCCGTTCCCTGATGCCCAGGTTCAAGAACTTGCTCTACTCAATCCTATATGCAATCTAGAATTCCCACTTTCGAGTTCAACTCTAGATTCGTAGATAGTATTCAATTGGTGATCAAGCAATCAAATAATTAAGTGCAGGATTGAATAAATAAACTAATATGATAAACTAAGGAATCAAAATCAATATTCGAATAACAATAGTCATGAAAGAACCACAACCCTAGAACGTGAAGCTTAGCTCCACATAGACATGGTAGAAAAACAATAAATCATACAAAGAAACATAAAAATTACTAAGTTTGGTGGAAGAAAGATGAAACCCGGCCTCCACGGCGGCTCCGTGCTTGTGTTTTCCTCTCAAAAACGTCCTCCTTTTGGCGCGATATATATACATCACGCCATGATCAGTCCTTTCATGAGTTAGAGCGCATTAGACCTCATTCCAATCATTTTTCCACATCGTGTTTAGATAGTAAGATAGTAATCGAGCCATCTGAGCCAATGAAGGGGTCAAAGAGTGAGGAAGAGAGTGCCTATATTCTTGAATTTGTTATGCCAAACGGCAAAAATTACATTCCCCATCTAAAGGCCAAGAAGTGCATAGTGAAAAAATTATTACTTGGCCTGATTATCATTATAGCCCCACCAAAGGAGCATAGCCGCAGACTGGATGTCATGTTAGGGGTAAAATTTATAAGTTCAAGGTCGAGGAAAAAGTGGTTTACGTCGTGCTGCAACATTAAATTAGGCGCTTGTTGGGAGGCAACCCAACTTTACTGCTTTTTTTTATTTATGTCTATTTTATTATTTTTGTAGTGTTGTTTTATTGTGTAGGATTTTGAGCATAGGGAGCAAAGCCACAGGAAGTGTGCAAAAGTGAGCCATGTGGTTAGAACTTAGTGTGGGGTGACCGCACAAAGGATCGTACCTGGGAGAAGTTTGAGTATCCCGTGAGCTGCTAATGCTTCGGCCTTTGGCCTACCAGGGAGTCTCTTTTACCCTCTTGTTATTTTTAGTGTGCATTGAGGATATTGCACAATTTTAAGCGTGGGGTGAGGAGATTGTCTGGGTGATTTTCTGTGCTATGTTAGCTTAGTTATAGTACTTGTTCTTAGTGTAGTAAATTTTTTTTGAAAAAAAAACAAAAAAATGAAAAAAAACGAAAATTTGGACTTTCCGAAGATGGATTTTGTGGCAGCTTTCTTGAGGGATTAAGGTCCAATAAAAATGAAAAAGGGTGAAAAATGGAAAAATCCAAATTGTGTCTTTAATTTTTTTAGGTAGTCAATAATCCCCATGNTAGTTTAATATTTTATTATCTTTGTTGACATGGCTTCTTGGAATGAGAATTGGTCGAATATTGGTTATTCTTATTATGATGATCCTTGTCCATACTGTGGAGGACCTCACTGGTGGAAAAATTGTCAGAATGTTCCCGGGAGCGAGTTGTGCGCACAATCTCAATCCTTTGAGAGGAATATTTGTCATATATGTGGTGGTCAAGATGGCCATTGGGATGGTTGTCCTAATTCTTATTATCCTTCTCAGAGCTCTTATTATGATCTTTCTTATAATGTTTGTGAGTTTGATAGGGGCAATGAAGTACAGGATATGGAACGTGATGCATATTTTAGGGATATTCTGAGGCAAGTAATAGAGCAACATGATGAACTTAGAAAAGATATGAAAAGAATGAGGGCAACAATCACAAGAATGAAGGCCAGTATGGAAGAATTAAATGAAGAGAGCGAGCACTATCAAGAGGAAAATTTTGAAAAAGAGGAGATTTTGAGTCAAACTTGGCTGGTGGAACAAGCTGAAAGATTGGAAATATATGAGGCTCAACGTGAGAAAATTACAGATGGGATACAAGACCTAATAGAAGGAAGAGCTAAACTGGGATAAGAGATCGAAAAATTTGGCACTGCTATTCACGACTTGGATGCAGAAATGAGTGCAAAGGTTGATGCATGTAACGCCCAACAATTTAGTGATAAGTTGTGTGAAGCTGAAAAAGATCTTCTAGACCAAATTGAGGAGCTAAAACGAGAATACCAATTATTAGACCAAAATATTATTAATGATGCCAAGGTTGACGAAGAGTGCGAAATTGAGGATGTCAAAAATAATACAATTTTGGAGTTAGAGCGTATTGGACCTCATTCTAAACATTTTTCAACATTGTGTTTGGTTGGTGACATGGGAATTGATCCATTCGAGCATATAGAGGAGTCAATGGATGAGGAACAAAGTGTTTATCTTCTGAAATTTGCGATGCCAAGGAGACAAAACGACATTCCTCACTTAAGGGCCAAGAAGTGCAAGATGCGACATCTATTGCTTGGTTCCTTTATTTTCACACCACCCCCTCATGAACGTGACAGAAAAATTGATGCAAAATTGGGGGCGCAATTTATATCCTCAAAGTGGAAGGAAAAGTAGTGAAAGTGAAGGCGTCGTGCCGCGACGTTAAATCAAGCGCTTGTTGGGAGGCAACCCAATTCCATTTTTTTTCTTTTTCTTTGTTTACTTTTTTTATATTTTATTGTGTTACATTTTTTTATTGTATTATTTTTTTTGTAGTATTATTTTTGTATTTTGTAGGAGTAAGAGCATGGAGTCAAAGCCAGTAGGCGAGTGCAAAAGCGAGCATGTATTTGAAACTGAGTGTGAGGTACCCGCACAAGGGATCATACGTGGGAGAAGTCTGAGTATCCCGTGAGCTGCTAATTCTTCGGCCTTTGGCCTACCAGGGAGTCTCTTTTACCCTCTAATTATTTATAGTGTGCATTGAGGACATTGCACAATTTTAAGTGTGGGGTGAGGAGATTATCTGAGTGACTTTCTGTGCTATTTTAGTTGTGTTAGTTTAATTGAATATTTTTTTTTTAGAAAAACGAAAAAAATTAGACTTTTCCCGACGATGGATCTCCTAGACAGTTTTCTTGAGGGATGTAAGTCTAAAGAGAAAGGACAAAAAGATTTTCTTTGTAGATAGTGTAGCAATTCCCCCTTGGTTTTTCTTTGTGCCGCGGTTCTTTTCCAAGGGTTTTGTTTGAACCGGGTGTAGGTAGTTTTTTTTTCTTTTAGAGTAGTTTAGGGAATAAAATGGAGGAAGAAAGATGAGATAAACCTAGGAGCCCTTGACTTGTTTGATAGTAGCATATTTAGGCTTTGGCATGTGTAGTATCTTCCCTATGATTTGAAATTATTGATGATGCCTTGCTTACTTGGATAGCATGTTTTGTGGCGCCTATGTCTCATTTTCTTGACTTATGTTCACTTTGTGCTTAATGCTTAATATCTCGTAGCTCCGTGAATACTTGCATTTGTTTGAGAGTCGGAATGAGACCGCTCTTAGTGAGTCATGTGCCATGTGTGGTAAGATTTTTGTGTAGTCTATGTATTGTACTTGTGTCTAGAACTTGCCCGGTATGTGAGTTGAAGCGAAATTTAAGGTGATGCTCGATTTGAAAAATGATTTTAGGCTTTCTTTGATCTTTTGAGCTTATTGCTTATCACAAATAAAATCTATCCCTAGTTAATCCTTTTGAGCCTGTAGACTTTTATTTGGCACCCACATTACAAGCATATACCCTTTTTATTCTTAATTGATATTGTTTTGATCCCTTTTCCTCTTAAAGCACTTTAATTGTGAGATGAGCGCTAAAAGAAGTAAGAAGGAACTAAGTGTGGGGTGGCTTTTGAGTGAAACCAATAAAAGGAAGAAAGGTGCACTTATTTTGTAAAATAATACACCACTAGCAGAAATTGAAAAAAAAAAGAATAATCTGAAGGAAAAAAAATAGAGATGAATGCATTGTTGTCTTGTTCCTGCTAGTGGGTATGAATTAATGTAGTGCTTAAAGAAGAAGGGAGCATTTTTGGGATGATATTGTTTGTGAAAGTGAAGTGGATTGAAGAATTTGCGCTTAAAGTTGATTATGTGGTGTGTTAAAGTGCTTAGGAGGGTTAGTCACTATTCCTAAATATATCCTACCCGTCCCTTAGCCCACATTACAACCATGAAAAAGTCCTAATTGATTTTAGATTGAGCGAGCCTACATTAGTAGAGATTTACATTAAGGGCAAGCCTATGGTACCAATTACATGCATGTGACTTCTTTTGTGAGGGTGAGCGATATTTTCTTTTGATATATATGAGTCCTTAAAATATATTTGATCATGAGATTCGAACGTGTGGATTCAACTTACTCTCTTGCCTTGGTTGTGAGGGCACATGGTTTCACGAAGGATAGGTAACATTATTAGACTTCTCTAGGATGTTGGGTGTTCAAGCCATGAGTGCATTGTGACATTGAGTCGGTTTTTGAGGCTAGGATTTTTGTGAGCATATTGTCTTTGTTTGAATACTTGTGAAGTATCGCATAAAGTGAAGGGAGGCGTGTGTTGAATGTGTATGCTAGAGCTTAATTGTTGCTATCAACCATGGTCATAGGTGTAGTGTGCTTTGAAGAGTAGGAGCTTAATTTTGTTTCGTCTATTATAGTTGTGTTTTGCTCAAGGACGAGCAATGGGCTAAGTGTGGGGTGTCGATGATAGGCTATAATTACGTATTTTAGTCGCTTACCGCACTCTAATTTATTGCACATTAATTGAGTTTGAACTTTAATTGCTAGTGTTTTGCACTAATTTCGTATTTTATGCCTTGTAGGAGTGATTCCGAGCTATGTAGATGTTGTGGAGCTAATTCGAGCTATTTGGAGCTTTAAAGTTT
This sequence comes from Nicotiana attenuata, assembly GCF_001879085.1. Taxonomy (NCBI): domain Eukaryota; kingdom Viridiplantae; phylum Streptophyta; class Magnoliopsida; order Solanales; family Solanaceae; genus Nicotiana; species Nicotiana attenuata. The sequence continues at coordinate 63,686 of NW_017670762.1, read as the reverse complement.
GAGTAAAAGCCCAAAGGATTAAGTCGGGATCGAATTCGAAGGTCGAAATTCGAGTATACACATAAAGAGATGGAAGAAAAACGCTTAAGGCCATAAAAGGACTGATCATGGCGTGATGTATATATATCGCGCCAAAGGAGGATGGTTTTGAGAGGAAAACACAAGCACAGAGCCGCCGTGGAGGCTGGGTTTCATCTTTCTTCCACCAAACTTAGTAATTTTTATGTTTCTTTGTATGATTTGTTGTTTTGCTACCATGTCTATGTGGAGCTAAACTTCACGTTCTAGGGTTGTGGTTCTTTCATGACTATTGTTATTCGGATATTGATTTTGATTTCTTAGTTTATCATATATGTTTATTTATTCAATCCTGCACTTAATTATTTGATTGCTTGATCACCAATTGAATACTATCTACGAATCTAGAGTTGAACTCGAAAGTGGGAATTCTAGATTGCATATAGGATTGAGTAGAGCAAGTTCTTGAACCTGGGCATCAGGGAACGAATTCGCGGTTAGGATAGACATATACCTAATTGCCTTGCTTGGTTGATTTACAGGAATTTTAAATGCGTTCTTGTTGATTCTAACTCCATAGACATATAGGCGTTAGGTTAGCTTGAATAGGCGAGTAAGAACTCGACAGTTTCTTATGAGCAGTATTAACCCTGTCAACCAATAAACTAGATAAATTAATTAGACAATTCAATTGAAGAATACAATAGGAATGTTAGATAGCCCATAACCCTAGATCGTTTTTATTACATTGATATCATAAAAATTTGCTCTTCCTCTGTTTAAAGTTCATTATTTATATTTCTTTATTTAATTAGTATAGAATCAAATACTTCTAGGTTTAATTCTTGTATAGATAATTAGGATAGTCTAATTTAGTTAATAGTTAATCACAAGTCCTCGTGGGAACGATACTCTACTCACTACTTTATTACTTGACGATCACGTGCACTTGCGTGAGTGCGTTTGGCCGTAACATTCAAAGACCTTCAGCTTCAAACGGGTCTTCCACAAACTCATTAAATGAAACAATAAAAACAAACGGTTGCCTAAGGAACAACGAAATCGAAGGATTTTGGAACAGGTCCCTTCGATTTTGGTGAGGCAAATCTAATCTTTGAAGGTGGGGCATTAGGGTTCTTCAATTTGGGAATTTTGTGCCAACGGGGTGAATGAGAGTGTTTTAGTAAATAGAGGAAGGCTGTTATTTTTATTTACTGAACAATTTAATTACGTGGCTTCATAATAAAAGTGTGTATTTCCCACTCAAGTTATTATAGTTGGCCCAGGGCGTAGGATGGAGTAAATAAATACAATTGTTTTAACAATAGTGGGGTGTTAGGACACCTGTAAAGTTTAGGTGTGTAAATGATTTTCCAGGACAAATTGAATGGGGTCTTTATGTATTTTCTCTTTATTTTATTTTGTTTTATTTTATTAGGTGGGGACGACCTCGAAGCTTTTGTGTTTATTACTGCTTTCGTGTGTTTCACCTCAATTTGAGTACTCTTTAAAGCTAAATTGATCATGTACGCAACCGTACTAGTTACGGGACTCGGGGAATGCCGAACACCTTCTCCCCGAGTCAAATTAACCCCCTTACGCAGAATCTCTGGTGTAAGCTGGTTTAATAGTCAAATGTGTTTTGCAGGGAAATTGTTATTTTAAAAACGATGACCTCGCACACCGAAATCAAATGTCAGGTGGCGACTCTGAAAAATCTTTCGAAACACAATACTTCGTCACTTTTCAATTTTAAAAAATCCTTTTGAGCTTCAAAAATTTTTTGTTTATTATTATTTTAAAGGGGTTAGTGAAGTGAAAAAAAGGGTGTGACATATATTTCAAAGGATCCATCCTGGTTATGAGGTATGTTGTGTAAGCCAGCAAGTAGTGTCTCAGCTTTAGAGTGACCCAAGTTAGGGCGCAACAAGTTCTTTCCAACAAAGTGTACTTGGCTTCATAACTGGTAAACTTCTTGCTCAGATAATATATGACTTGTTCTCTCTTCCCGGTTATATCATGTTGCCCTAGGACACAGCCAAAAGAATTTTCCAGGACCGTTAGATACAAGAACAAAGGTCTTCCTGGCTCGGGTGGAACCAACATCCGTGGATTTGACAGATACTCTTTGATTTTATCAAAAGCTTATTGACACTCATTTGTCCATTTGATTTTTGCGTCTTTCTTCAACAGCTTGAATATGGGCTCACAAGTGGTAGTAAGCTGAGCGATGAATCTGGTGATTTAATTCAGTCTCCCTAGCAGACTCATGACCTCTTTCTTGCTCATCGTAGGTGGAAAAACCCGAATAGACTTTATCTTTGTCGGATATAATTCGATAACCCTCTGATTGGTTATAAACCCAGGAGTTTTCCAGACGGAACTCCGAATACACATTTAGTTGTGTTTAATTGCAAGTCGTACTTGCGCAGACTCTCAAAGAACTTCCTCAGATCTCGCACATGGTCTTCTTGCGTTATGGATTTAATGATCACATCATCCATATATACCGCAATCTCCTGATGTATCATGTCATGGGAGATGGCAGTCATAGCTCTCATATAGGTTGCCCTGGTGTTTTTCAGACCAAATGGCATGACCCATTAACAGTAAGTGCCCCGAGGTATGGTAAAAGCAATCTTTTCTGCATCTTCTTCATCCATCAGAACCTGGTGATACCCAGCATAACAATCCACGAAAGACTGTATATCGTGTTTAGCACAATTGTCAACGAGAATGTGGATGTTTGGAAATGGAAAGTTGTCCTTGGGACTTGCCTTGTTCAAATCCCGATAATCCACACACACTCGGGTTTTTTCATCTTTCTTTGGCACGGGTACCACATTAGCAAGCCATGTGGTTTATGGACCACTCGGATCACACCAGCTTTCAGTTGTTTGGTGACTTCTTCCTTGATCTTGTCACTAATGTCAGTTTTGAACTTTCTTTGCTTCTGTTGGACGGGTGGACAACCAGGATAGGTAGGAAATTTATGTACCACCAAATCAACACTCAGCCTGTGCATATCATCATAAGACCACACAAAAATGTCTTTGAATTCAAACAAAAGTTGGATCAATGCATCTCTAGTTCTCTCATCAGCGTGAATGCTTATCATGGTTTCTCGGATCTCTTCTGAATTGCCCAAAATAACTAGCTTAGTTTCATTTAAGTTTGGCTTAGGCTTATTCTCAAATTGTTCCAATTCTCGATTTATTTTCCTAAAAGCTTCATCTTCATCATATTCTGGCTCTTGAGTTAGACAACATTTTAGGATATGAGCATCAAGTCCACAAGCATGTCATGTTATTTAGGTCCGCATTATTAGAACTAAAAATAGCAAAATCAGAACAAAGGAAAAGAGACATCTATGAATGATGAAATTTTGATTCCATTTCATTGAATTGAAAGATAGGAGGGTTTACATCAGAATTTAAAGACAATAAAGTAAAAATATTTGAGTTACACCCTGAAATAACTCGTAATGCAGAAAAGATGGCAAGACTGAACTACAGGGATTCCCTCCTGACGGTGAACGAGGTAGCCTTCCAGTTCCGGAGCTTGAATTCTGGTCCCATATACTGCACCGAGGTATGGCTCGTTCCTTTCCCTAGATGGAAAATGTGGGATCATATAGAATTTGTTTCAAAGTTTCGAAAAATATCATCAATTTCTTCAGTCGTGAAGGCCTCATCTTCTTCTTCCACATACTTTTGTTTGACAAATGATCGGGCAAGGTGTGGGATGTGCTGGGACAGGACCCACCCATTTTCTTTGCGGTTGTTAGCCCATGTTCTGTCAGCATCTGTAGCTCGGAAACCCAACCCAAAACTCTTCTCATTTAGGGCCGGGGAAATAGGCTCAGTAATGCCCTACAGTGATACTCTGAGCCCTTTTTCGGGCTTGTACCCGTTTCTGATCATTTGGGTGGCAACCATGATTGAAGCATCAGACAAACAAGGTTGAGGTAGTGGGGTCCCTTCTTCAAATTGGTCAACGACCAAAATTTTGAAAGCTTGATACACAATGTGTTCACTGCCTTCCCTAGCTTCAAGACACGGGACTGAAAGGTCCCGGTAAATGGATTGCTCTTCTTCTCCATGGACAACAATCTCTTGATTGTTATACTTAAACTTGACCATTTGGTGAAGAGTGGAAGGAACAGCTCCAGCAGCATGGATCCATGGTCTACCTAGGAGGAAATTGTACAGGGTTTCCATGCCCAAAACTTGGAAGGTCACCTCAAAGTCCACGGGGCCAATAGTTAAGATCAGATCCATTTCTCCTATTGTGTCTCTCTTGACTCCATCAAAAGCTCGTATGCAGACATTGTTGGCCTGAATTCTTTCTATTCCAATTTCCATTCTCTGGAGCGTTGAGAGAGGGAAAATATCTACTCCAGACCCGCCATCTAGCATCACCTTTTTCACATAATAGCCCTCACATTTGACGGTCGGGTGGAGGGTTTTGTTGTGGGCAGCTCCCTCTGCGGGCAAATTATCGCGGCTGAATGAGATCTTGTTGACCTCAAAAAATCTTTCGGCCATCCTTTCCAATTGTTCGACAGTAGTTTAATTCGGGACATACGCCTCATTCAATGTTTTGAGGAGCACTTTTTGGTGTTCATCTGAACTCAACAACAGAGATAGGAGTGAGACCTGGGAGGGATTCTTCCGGATTTGGTCAACTATCGAGTACTATGAAGTTTTCATCTTCCTAAAGAACTCCTCCGCTTCCTCATTTCTCACGGGCTTCTTGGGTGGCATCTATTTAGCCCTGTTCTGTTTGGACTTCCTTATGTCTTCTGGGGTATAATACCTCCCAGACTGAGTCATCTCATTCACTTCCCCCATAATTTCTTTCTCTTGTAAGTAACCACGATTCTGTTGTAGTTCCAAGGGACTATATTAGGATATTTCATATGACTCTATGGTGCGGGACTGATAACCACAGGCTCAGTCGGCCTTGGTATAATTATCGGCCCCTGCGCCACATATGTCCTCTTTGGTACATATAACCTTGGCACATTCAATGTAGCTTTCCTTTCATCGAACTCCTTTGGAGTATTGAGGATAAGATGTTCTTTTCTTAGGGCCTTAGGAACATAAAGAACCACATTCTGGGCAGGTGCTGGGCCGTTTTTGTTTCAACGGCCTGAGGAACCGAAGCTACTTTCTCTTCGATTTTGACCGGTTTTGCCGCTACTTTTGATCTTGCCTCTGAATTGGCGATGGCAACAATGGACTTCAATGCCGGGTCAAACTCTTTGTCATCAAAAACCATACCGATGATCGGCCCATTATTGTGGGCAGGTAATGGATTATTAGTCATATTAGGGATCTCCTCGTCCCTTAGCACAATTCGTTTTGCCTCGATCAAATCTTCGACCGCTCTCTTGAGGATCCAGCAATCTTCAGTATCATAGCCTACCACCACTAAATGGTATGTACACCTGGCATCGGCCATGTATGTTGGAGACTCGAGAATTGGCCGATTTGGAGCCACAGGTTAAAACAGGACCAGTCGGATTAGGTTCCGGAGTAGACCAGAGTAAGATTCACCAATGGGGGTGAAATTATTTCTTCTGGGAGGCTCTCGAGGGCGTGTAATATATTGGGGTGTATTTTGTGGTGGGCGAGGATTATATGGAGCTTGGTACGAACGATTATTTCTGGGAGGTGGAATTCGGGTTTGGTTATAGTTTTGCTGGGGACGTGCGTAGGGTTGTGCATTCATCATCGCATAGTGAGGCGGTGGCACAGCATAAGAAGCATCTTGATGCGGGTAATAGTGTTGTGGGGTTCACGGTGGCTCATAAGAATGGATAAATGATCGGCGAGACCCCCTTGAGCTTGAAGCCATCATGGTTCCCTCTTCTCTTTCTTTGCGATTAGCCAAACCCCCTGAGCCATTCTAAATGGCTTGTGATGTAGCTTGACTCAATATCCGTCCTGTTTTCAAATCGTTTTCGACCATCTTCCCAATCTTGATAGCCTCAGCGAATGGCTTACCCATAGCGAATATCATATTCCAGAAGTAATCCGCCTCTTGGGCCTATAGGAAGACCGTAACCATTTCTGCTTCGTCCATTGGAGTTTTACCCTGGCGGCTTGCTCGCGCCATTTGACAGCATATTCGCGGAAGATTTCCGCGGTTTTCTTTTTCAAATTGGACAAAGAATTTCTATCGGGAGCGATGTCCACATTATACTGGAATTGTCGGACAAAATCTTGGGCCAGATCATCCCACGCATGCCAATGGGTGATTTCTTGATCCATGTAACACTCAGAAGCGATTCCTACCAGATTTTATCTGAAGTACGCCATCAGAAGTTCTTCTTTTCCACCAGAACTTCTTAGCTGATTTCAATACCTTTTTAAATGGGCGATCGGGTCTCCGTGCCCGTCGTGCTTTTCAAATTTTGGCATTTTAAAACCAGCTGGAAAATGAACATTCGGAAACATGCACAAGTCCAAGTAGGAGACTTTTTTGGCCACTTAGGCCTTGCATGTTCTTCAAGCTCTGTTCCAAGCTTTTCATTTTTCCAGCCATTTCTTCCTGCTCGAGATTTTTAACTGCTCTTTCTGGCTCAATCGAAAACTCATATTGCGGTTGTTGAGCGTACGAGTTCGAGAGTGACATGAGTCTTATCATGATAAAATTGCGGACCATGGAATGTGAATGTTGGGGGTTCAAAACACGGCCTGGGCACAGTTGGTTGTGCTACGGTAAAGATTGCTGGTGCAGAAAACAATGTTGGAGGCGCCCCGAAAAATGGTACCTTGGGGCGAACCACAGAAGGCATGCCGGTAAAGTTTGATGACATTGTAGGGTATCCGCACGGGATAATGGGTTGGTCATAGGGACATTGGTGGCTCCATCCGTCCTTGGGATCAACTCAGGGAATCTAGGGATTGCAGTTGGCGGTTCCCTACCATTAGACGAGGCGTCCCAGATTTCCAACATGCGGAAACACATCATCTTATTCTCTTCAACGGTTGCTGATTCAGGTTGTGAAATAGCCAGTGCCGGGCTATCCTCAGGGTTGATAATGTGGAGAATGCTTTCAGAGGCCATTGGAACCTTTCCTTTGGATCTTGAAAAACAGGGATGAGAAGCCAGATTATCAACAAGACCAACCACCTGAAATAGATCTTGTCTAAAGGCACGCACAACAACCTTGTTAGTTTTGAAATATTTTAACAAATAGGAAATCACACGTGGGATGCAATGCACCTAAACAGTTAAACGCTTCTACCATGTGTTTGCAACGGTTGCGTGTTTCATCCCAGCTTTCACTATCTCTTTTCCATTCTGTAACTCTTTCCTTTCATTTTCCACTCTTTTTTTCTCTTTTGTTTTGTCATTCCTGGTTTTTCTCTTGTTGTTGTCACTCCTAGTTTTTCTCGTTTCTTTTATTTATTTTCCTCTCAATCTTTCTCTTTCTCTTTCTCTTTTTTTTCTTTTGATTTTCGCTCAGATTAATTATAGCTATGATCGTATCCGATGAGGATTGCCTACGTATCATGATGTCGCATGAATCAGACCATTACGTAGTTCAGGGGAATAAATATAAAATGAAATCAAATAAAATTTTAGGGTTTTTTAATATTTCATTAATAAAATCTTTTTTGGGGTTTTCATTACAAGGACTCGAAAACATCGACAACTTACTTAAAAAGGAAGACATACAGACTAGAAGCAAAATAACAATAGACTCGAAATGGATGAAAGGACAAATAGACTCGATGCAAGGAAAGTAAACTACAGACTCGATGACTAAATAATTAAGAACATAGATGACTCTCAAACGTTATTCCAGGGGCTCGGGTGACTTCAGTCTGTCTCGGCGCGGGCCTGCTTATAAGCTCTTCCTGAATGAACTCTAGGTCGGCCATGACCTGGCGAGCGAAAGACAACACTGAAGCAAAGAACATAACACAAGTCATATTCTCACACTCATTGCATTTCATCGCAGTGTAGTCAGCTTTTTCTTTGATTCTAAGCTTAATAACACCCTTCTCCTGGAGCAATCGTCCAATCTGCTGCTCTCGGGCTTCCACTACTTGCATGGCCCTGTTGTTCCGGTCTTGCAATTTCAACACATTCTCTTCAAACTTGTTAATCAGTGCATAGCAATGCTTCCTCTCCGTTCTAAAGTCTTGCACTTGTTGACCCATTTCGTTTTCAAAAGCGGCCAACTCTTTCCATAAGACCGTGATTCTCTGTCATAACTTGGCTTTGCCTGGCAAGCCAACCTTGTCCATTTTTCTGCATCTTTCGCCAATTGGACCATCCTTTCCCGAGCTTGTGCTAAACCTTTTTCAGCTTTTGTTAGATCGGCTGCATAGTCATGCACTTTTTGCCTTAAGTTGCTCATGCTTTTTTTGTCCTTTTCACTTCTTACAGGCGTCTGTGCGGCTATTCTCATTTCTCGGAGTTGGGCTCGGAGGGCCTCATTCTCACTGGTCAGACTTTTCTTTTCACCTTCAGCCTCTTGTGCTTGTAAGTCATTCTCAAATTTGAGGTTTCTCAGCTTTTCTTCTAAGGAGTGAATGATTGCTTGGTATCCCTTTTCCTTTTCTCCCTAGGTCAACTGTTCTCGGATTTTATCATCAAAAGCTTGAACATGTGGCCTTTTGGCGGGCCTTTTGGGCTTGGGCTTGGGCTCGGGCTCTGGCTCATCATCTTCGCGAGACCTTTTTCCGAACCACATAACATAACCTAGGTCTACCTCACCTCTCGCAGGATTTGGTACCTGGGTATAATCTTTCAAATACCGACAGCCATCCCAAATTTGCTGGATTAAAGTCTTGGGGAGTGGAGCTTCTGGGTGTAGCTCAATGACTTGGACACTCAAATCTTCATCCTCAGGCTATGATTGTAGAGCCTGGTCTACAACCGTTAACGACAAGTTCTGGACAATGCTCATTTTGTACCTGTGGATGGTTAGGGTTAGGGTTGACACTAGTTTCAAAAGACAAACCAATGGACTCTTTTGCAAAACAATCTTTCAATTTTCTAAGAAAGACAAAAGAGAGGGTGACTATTTATGCAACATTGGCCAAACCAAGGATGGCTATTTTTGCAACAATGGCCCCTTCATACTTTCAAGGAAAGTTTTGAGGCCGGGGGAGGGCACTATGGTAAAAGTGATGCCCGATTGATAGACACTTCAGTTCTTGCGAGAATAGCCCTTCGACAATTTTAAAGATATTCTAAGGCTATTCCAACAGAAATGGCTCAAGATGTAACCGAAGCTGGGTCGGCTTACTTATTTCACCAAAACACTGGACACATTTTATTTCCTATTGGTTATTTTTACAAAAATAAGGTCGGACCCTATGAGGTTGCCTACGTATCTCACATTCGATGAGAAACAGACCTGCGTAGTTCGATCAATTTTGACAGAATAGGGGACACTTGAAAATTTTAGTTCATTTTGAAATGACTTTCCTCTCTCTTATTTTTCTTTCAAAATTTTGGCAGAGTTTCGGGATTTTTCAAATACTGGAATTTTTGGAAATCGGATGAATTTTCTCTCTCCTACCTCTCACTCCTACTTTTTCTCAATTTTCTATACTTATTCTAGAAGCCGGTCAACCTGCAAACCAGATCAAACAAAATGCACAAGTAGCACATAAGATGCATCAGGATGGTCTCATAATTTTGGTTACACCTGTTCTAGACGGACTCAACCCATGTGTTGAGTCCTTAAAGTCAAATGCACGTAATGCAAACAAACGTTCCTACTAGGGATCCGGCATGGAGGCTATGTTATTCTAGGTTTAAATCCTGAGGATGTGTTTTAGACATGGCCGGCCCAAGCGGACAGCTCGAGCTGAGGTGGGGGCAACGTACTGGGAGCACGAAAGTCTACCCGACCTAGTTACTAACCCAGCCTCGTCCTAATTGGTATGACCTCTAATAGAAAAGTGGGCCACATGCACGTGTGCATTGTAAATTCAGAAGACTCGGAAGAAAGGCATAAGAAGACAGTTTATACAGTTCAAATAATATCAAAGCGGTAAATGAGTGACAATTAGCACATTAGGCCACAAACACAATAATATCAACAATCAAGAAATCCAAGTATAGATCACATTACAAGCTCGAATTCTTAACCCTGAACCAGAGATTCTGGGTTCTTATTCCCCAACAGAGTCGCCAGAGCTGTCACACATCCTTTTTTCGAGGAATAGGAGTTTTTCCAATTAAAGTGACATTATTCGAAATGCAATTATTTATCTAATTAGAGTCGCCACTTGGAATATTTATTATGGTTTTTCAAGTCGCCGGTTTATTTTTAAAGTCCCAAATCGAGGAAATTGACTCTGTATTAAAGTCCGCGAAACACAGAAGATTGGATAAGGAATTTTGTTAACCCGGAAGATGGTATTAGGCATTCTCGAATTCCGTAATTTTAGCACGGCCGCTTTAATCACATATGGCTTAATTAATTATTTAATAATGTATATTAGAATCTATGTGCGTTTTACCTTTTATCGCTTTTAATTATGGCGTTATGGATTTATCTTTGAAACGGATCACATGTGTGTAAACCTATTTTATTTAGTGTGCTAAAAATCATGTCACATGTACGTGTACACAATTAATAATACTTATTAATATTAAGGTTGTTTCGCCAAAGTCGCGTGAAAGCGTACCTTGATTTATTTTGGGAATCATAATTATGTCACATGAACGTGTACATAATCACGATGGTATATTAGAACGCGCCTAAAATATTCTACGAATATTCATGAGTTAACTAATTTCCTAAAGTTCGAGGATTAAGTGAAAGGGTCTATCCTTATGGCATTGATTGATAAAGATTAAACTACAAGCTTGGGTGCACAGATGCTACTGAAATTATAACACTAGTTAAAGTCCGACCGTGGCAATTCATGAAGGAAACATGCAATGTTTGATTTAAGAGAAACAGAATAAGTTTGATAAAGAAGGCAATGTGAAGCACCTGGTTGTGCTTTATCATAGGAAAGTAAATTAGTGGATTAGTCATACCGGTTGACTAATAATTAATTAATAGCTTATGAGTTGCCTAACTAGAGTCCTATGCTAAAATTTCAAACAAGTCCAAATTGTGAAGCACATATGGGCCAAAATGAAGCCCAAGGTGTCCCTACCCTTCTGCAATGGTTGGCCTGCTCATGTGACAGGGAAAGCTCCTAGATGGGCTTAACGTTGAGTCCAAATACATGTAGATTCCAAACTCCCTTTGATTCTAAATTGAGTAAATAGCTCCATTTGGGCCAACTGTTCAGCCCAGTCAATCAACATGGCTTTTCAATATAATTTGCAAATATCAGGAGTAACAAACTTAACTACAGACTTTCTTAAAAATGAATACATGAATACTCAAGCTAAATCACTACAACACGGAAAGGAACAAAGGAAAATAGTTCAAATTCTCACTCATACTAACAAACATTTCTATGAACCAAACACATTCTATTTTCTGGACCTAAACAATATTACGACATATAAGCTTCGAATCATTAACTCATAATCTACGCATGCTTTTGACTTCAAATTGAAACCCATGATTCCACCTTCACCCTCAAGTGTGTAAAGAAGCGACTACAGTAGGCATATTCAATTCAAAACTTCATAAGCTAATATTAATGCTTGACTAACAGTGATTTTACAACAGGGTGAGTGAACAATCAGTAGCAACTAGTCCAGTTAGTGAGTAATCATAGCTTAAATGTTCAGCTCAAACAAACAAACGTAATCAGATAATCATCAAGAAACAAAGATGAAACATATTTCACATTCAAACATCAGGAACATATAGAAGTAGACGTAGTCAAGGAATCAACATATCAACTCTGTATTTCTACATTCACAAGAGTTACAAAAGGAACTTTACATACCTACTAGCAAGAGACAGTCAGCAAATGGTCAAATAAAGGCAAGGAGAAAGAAGGAGAAGCTCAAGCTAATAAATCCAGCAAACACCAGCACTTCTATCACCTTGGAATTTCCAGAGAATATAAATAAATGAGCTGAGATTTGGACCAACTTCTGATTCCCTTTTTTTTTATTTTTCTTTTAGCTTTTGGTTTCTGAAACTTGAAATTCAGATCTGGATTCTTAATTTTCAGCTACTACTAAGATGTTTTAGTGTGTGTAAAAGAAAGTGAGAGTAGAGGAGTGAGAGATCAGTATGTGAGATATGCCAGATGAGAAAACAAAAATGATAATCTGAAAGAGTGTAGATGCGTCAATGGATGAGGGAATTCTCTTAAAAATTCATAAAAAATTAATGAGTGTCTTATATGCCGTAAAATGAGGGAATAATCTGCAAAAAGTGTCAGCTGAAAAATAGGAAAGATGCATTTTTTTTAACAGTATTGATACAGTTGTCCCTCTTCAGATATTCTTTTCTATTTTACAGCCCCTTATTTTCTGTTATTTGCTCCCTAAGTCCCTTACACCTGGCCATTTCTTAGTTTTTCTTTGCAATTTAGCCCTTTTCTACACTCTCCTAGAGAATTCTAAAAGATTCTCCTAAACTAAATCCTAAAACAAAACTTTCAGAACCACTGCTAATTGCCAATGACCGGACTTACATGCGTGGGCCTCAAGCTACCAAGCCCAAACCCCACAAATCTAAAAAAAAACAGAACATGCCACTACTACTCAAACTAATTTCAATTCCAATTTGAAAAGCTAACAACTATCACTGTAAAAAGAATTAAAACAAATCTAATATATGACTAAACTAGCTATTATGCAATTTAGCTGCTATTTTAGTCATGTTAACATCAACAAATCAAATTATTATGTAAACACATAAAAATTACTGATTGTCCGACTAAACTAACTAGGTGAATCATCAATTAATTGACTAACTAACAGAACAAAGATAGAGAAGAAGAGGAGAAGAATACCATCTCGGAACCCAAATCAGCCAGTAATAGAGGTCAAGGAAGTTGGACGGAACTCCGACGGCCATGCGGTTAATTCGAGATCATCATCAATTGATTGCACTTATTAAGAGCAATCTACGGATGTCGATTTCGAAATCAACAGACTTAAAATGGAGGAATAGGCAAATTAAATTTTCTGAGAAATTTCAAATCTGAAAATTGGATAAACCTGTGGGGATTTCATAAACGAGACTATGGGTATTAGAAAGAGGAGGGGATGTAGATTGTTTGGTGAAGATTTGAAGCCATTTGAGGGTTGTCCGCCGCCGTGAGACGATTTTCGGCGGTGGAATAGGGCGGACAACGGTGGGGTAAAAAAGAGAGAGAGAGAGAGAGGAGAAAGGCGGTCTTTGGGGGTGGGGTAGGGTCATTAGGACAGTTTTAAGAGATGGCTTGGGCAGTTCCAAACCGTCAGGTTATGATCAACGAACAATGGAGAGAATAACACCAAACGACATTGTTTGGACATCAATGAAGCTGGACCGGATTTATGGACTGGGTTTGGGTTGGGGCGGATTTCATGAATTGGACTGCTGAAGTGTTTGGCCTATTTTGAACATAGCAGCCCTATTTTCCTTTTCTATCTTCCTTCACTTTGATTTTCAGATTTAACCATTTTTATTTTATACTCTTAATTAAGATTAATTTGCGCAATTAATCTAAACACCTATTTTAGTTTAGCAATTAACTAATTAATTAATTAACAATGTGAACTAATGAAAGAAAACTACTAATTTAAACCTAAAAACTAAAATGCAAAATGACGACTGTATTTTTTTGTGATTTTTGTTTGACAATACATTTATTAATGTAATTAAATCCTAAAAATGCAATTAGAATCTAAAAATGTAATGAATGAAAGAAGTTCTTTGTTTTGATGTTTTTTGCTATTTTGAAGATGCTTTTAATGATGCAAAATGACAAACAAAATTCCTAAAATCCTACAAAAATTATTAAAAATTATTTTGAATATTTTTAGGAGTAATTTCGCATAGGCCAAAAATTACGTGCTCACACTTGGCTAATATTTTAAAAATGGCTATACAATATCATCCCAAATAGTCTAGTGATAATATATAGTACTAGTATATAGTAACTTAGTTAAATTTTTTAAAAAAAAAAAACAGTGAGGAACTTGAACAAGTATAGGCCACATATATCTTTAAAACAGTACTAGAAATAGAAAATAAGCATCTGAAATGTATGCAAACAACGTATATAGAAAATATGCATACACAACAAATGGAAAAATTCCGATTATCTGCATTGTTATATTATCCAAAATTACAAAGCATGGTTGATATTTTTACTTTCCGATAGGATCTATAAGAATGAAGTTCCCAAAATTATAGCCAAGAAAAGAGACTAAACAAAGCTCTCTCATCATGCTATTCATGAACTTCACTCTTCAAGTCCTATAAACAAAATTAGCATTTGCATAAAAGCAACCAAAATAAAAATTTTAAAAAAAAGAAGACAACTATCTTTCTCGAGTTGCAAAAGAAAAAATAATAAAATAAAATAAAAAAAAGAAAAAAAGGAAGATTAGAGATTAGTTATGTATACATCATCCCTTGCTAGCTAGCCTTGTGATGAGAGTTCTATGTGTCATTCCACACGGTGAAAGTGGGGGGCCCACCATGACAAATAGCGACGGTGTTATTCCTCGAAGCGAGAGCAGGAACGGCTGTTGACATCCAATTGTTACAGTTAACAGACTCCTGTTGATCATAAAGACCGGCCGCCTTGACCGAACCGTTAGATGTTGATTGTTGAGAATGGTAGTAACCAAATATATTCTCATTACCAAGTTGTTGCTTCACTTCATTCTCTCCATATCCATTACCTTGGCTCAATTGTGGCAACACAAATCCACCACTAGGACTACTTGCATATCCAACACCTTGATATGTAACATTATTATGTTCCATTGAAGTAGAAGAAGTATCCAATCCCATAAGATTGTGTAAAGCTGAAGTAGGTTGCATGAAATTATGAGCAATATTCCCATGTTGAAGTTGATGAAAATCTTGAAAATTGTGAGTACTACTCAAATGATCAGAATCTTGAACTTCTTGTTTGCACCATAGCCTTTGTTGTTGTTGTTGTTGTTGTTGGCTATAAGGGTAATGCATATTCAAAGGCTGAGCTTGTTGGAATGCAATATTAGACCAGATATGATTCGCGTTCGCGCCATAGCTACTGATTGTTCCATTTGTGAGATGAGATCCAATGGTTTCTTGACTAACTCTTTGATAATCTAGAGCAATTTGATCAGCTTGTTCTGCATCTTTGAGACGTTTTGCTGCACCTCCAATGGGTAATGTACTACTCTCTAGTATGCTTTTTACGTCGTATCGGTTTATTTCAAAGTTGGTTACTGCATTTAGTCCACGAAATTTGATTGCTGCAATGTCATAAGCCTCTGCAGCTTCTTCTTGTGTGCCTA
Organism: Nicotiana attenuata; assembly: GCF_001879085.1. NCBI lineage: Eukaryota > Viridiplantae > Streptophyta > Magnoliopsida > Solanales > Solanaceae > Nicotiana > Nicotiana attenuata. The sequence continues at coordinate 48,263 of NW_017670762.1, read as the reverse complement.
TGAATAGGAATAAAGTTAGAAGGTAACCATCAAAATATGATTTTCCAGGAAAATGGTTTGAGGAAAAAGCATTTTTGTACATGATTATATATATATAGGGACATAATATGACACTAGTAAGTCTTTTGGAGGAAAAAAAGAGAGGAAGAATTAACCTAACCATTTCAACTAAATATAGTTGGTGCATATATAATATGCATATAATTCATGTATAAATTATGTATAACCGTGTATAATTAGTGAATAATTTATGTATACCGGCTAGAAAAGTAAACAACGAATTTAGCCGGCTATTTGTGTAAATCCCCCCAACCATTTAATATGTATCAAGGGACATAATATGATATATAACTATTTAAAGAGAGGAAGAATTAACCTAAATAGTTGTACGTCTACCCAGCCACTTAAACAAAATATAGCTGGTGGATATATGATATACGTATAATCCATGTAAATTTATGTATAACCGTGTAAATTAGTGAATAATTTATGTATATCGGCTAGAAAAAATAAACAGTGAATTTAGCCAGCTATTTGAGTAAATCCCCCCAACCATTAATATGTATCTAGGGACATAATATGACACTATAACTATTTAATATATATTAATGATTCTTTTGGCGAAGGCCGTCCACCCAACCACTTAAACTAAAGATAGTTATTGGATATATAATATGCGTATAATCCATGTATAATTTGAGTATAACCATGTATAATCAGTGAATATATTATGTATACTGGCTAGAAAAAGTAAATGGTGAATTTGGCCGGCTATTTGTGTAAATTCCAAATAAAAAAGAGAAAAAAGACTTACTGAAAGTGCCTAGATAAAGATCCTTGTTTCCAGCAACTCGTCCAATTCTTGCTTGCCATCTTCCATGTTGATGGTGCCTGTTTTTACAAAGAAATATAAAACCTAAATTATTTTTCTTAACTATTTTAGGAAGGAGATTTTAAGCAAGAGCCAAATGATATCATACACTAAAAATTAATAATCACATATACCTTGTAACACCTCGATAGATGGATGCACCACGAGAGAACCCACTGCTCTTCCTATATTAGGGCAAAAGAATATTAATTTTATTCATTTACTCGCCGTAATTTTTCATTTAGACACGTTTTCAAAGTGTTCAATAGGTCAGACTAAATACGACGTCTTGAAAAAAAATATTTGACAAGATTCGAGATAAACTATGTATTTCGGCTTTTTCCCCCTTAAAACAACTTGATTAATGTATAGCTTTAAAATTTTACCTTCGTAAAGATGCCACATACTCTTGTCTAGTCATATGCTTCATCTCCTCCAGCTCTTTTTCATAATTACTAATCTGAAAATTTTCATATAAAAAATAAAACAAAATTTTCTGTACGGAACATTTGTTTGTTTTCCACTAGATAAATTTCCTAGGATATTGAGAAGTCCACTACATAGAATTCTATGTACTTACTGGGAAATTCGTGGTAGTTGTCGGACCCCAGTATTTCAGTGCTGCTAAATCATAAGCTCGAGCTGCCTTTTCTTCTTTATCATACCCTCCTATTAAATATTTACATTAAAAAATAGATCAGTTACACAAAATTAATTATACGAAGAATTTAACTTATATACAATGACAGTATAAAAACGTTTATACTATAGTATTCTTTAGAACGAGGAGGGGAGACTTGGAGCAACGGTAAAGTTATCTCCATGTGACTATATAGGCCATGGATGCAACCATAATGCTCACATCATGGTAGGATGTCTCACACCCATTGGAGTGCGGCCCTTCCCTAAAATGAGATGCCTAATGCATTGGGCTGCGACCACCGTTCTTTAAAATGTGTCGTAACAGGTGATTTATAATTTTCTTGGTTTTTAATTCCATTTTTTTTGTTACACTTTCAGCGTAAAAGTTATTACAGTCAGTGTATAGAAGTTAAAAACACGACAAAATGTTTATATTATGCAAAATGTGTATATATACAAGAATAAAAGGAACTGTATAACTTACCCAAATAAACTGCAGGAAGTATAGAAGTGTCGAATCCATCACCAGGAAATAAAATGAGAGCAAAATCAAGAAGATATCCAAGTTAGTATTTTGAAAGGGAAAGAAGTTATAGTAGTAAAAAAGCAATAATAAACAATAACTACGCCTCCGTTTCAAATAATTTGGGTGGACAGTAAGAAGTAGTAATGGTTGAGTAAAATGAAAAAAATAGTAAAAAATAAAAATAAAAATAAAAATAAAAAGGTGAAAATTTGAAGTGGGAGACAATGAAGGGAAACATACCTTGCCTTCCTTTGCGAGTTTGTCCCTCTCTTCTGCAACTATTATCCCACAAATGTGCCTCATATCTCCCCGTCCACCTATGCCTACATACACCAATATATATATATATAGATATATAATAAGTATTAGTTACACATTAGTCCTAGAAAATTAATTACAAAACGTATATCACAAAGAAAACACTTACTTTACACTATATAAACCACTAAATAAAGCAAGAGGAACAAGAAAGAGATTTGGTTATAATTAAGGTTGTTTAAAATAAAAGAACGAAATTTCCTATCGAGTAGTAAATCATTTTAGGATAGACTTGCATTAAGGTAAGCTGCCTACATCACACCCCTTAGGGTGCAATATTTTTCGGGTCCTACATAATACGAAATACTTTGTGCATAGAGCTGTCCTTTGTTTGAAGGACGATAATCCAGTAGTCAACCTAAGGATTCCATCATTCATGTTTTTTTTGTACTAAGCACAAAAGAAAATAAAGAAGAAAAAGAGAAACTATATAGGGAGAAATGAAAAGAAATTGCAAGAAAACATATTTAAAGACGATTTTGTATTTTTTTTTTTTGACTCCCTTCCCACTTTTGCAATGCAATCTTATACTCCATTTTAGACTTCTCCTAAGGACAAAGTTCACTAGAAATTTTACTATATGTAGTATGGCTCATAAATATTACTTTTTTTTTAAAGCAAAAGATGGAGGAAGAATGTAAAAAATGCTACCTCGATCTTTATTTCGAAGTAGCATTTATTTCTCTAAAATAGCCAAAAATTAGAAGCTTGTGCCTCGTTCCTACCTATGAAATATAGCGATAACGAGAAAGAAAAGAAAAAGGAAAAAAGAAAATACCTTGTAACACCACGGTAAATAGAAGTTCTTTGGCCAAACGTATCAATAGATTTCCTAGGCACTGCTTCTATTGCACCATTATTTTGTACATCAATACTACCATTGGTACCATTCGCATTCTCTTGTTGTTTGTTATTTTCCGACGAGCAACTATTCTCTCCACCGCCACCGCCACCGCCACCGCCACCGTCGCCGGTGCTCATAGAAAGCGACAAGGACTGTGCATTATTACCACCACCTACCACCACACCCTCCCCCTCCTTCTTGTCATTTTCTGATGGGGTAGTGGTGTTAGGGTTATTTCTTAACCAATTCTTGATCATAGAAAGCCCTATAGTATTATTATTAGTGTTACTTCCAATATTGTTAGTGGTATTAGTAACACTAGAATAAATACTATAATCTCCATTAATATTGTTGTTGTTGTTTTGTACTTCACCAATACCAAGAAAGTTTTCTAGCTTTGGTGGTTCTTGATTTTCAAGATGTTGAATAGTATTGCATGAACTACCCATTAGCATTGACATCTCTGATGTTGTTTTGTAGTTAGGATCATGAGAGCTCCAATCTGCATATGCAAAACAAAAAATAAAATCTCAAACATAGGCAAAATAGTTGATTTTTTTAAATTAATCCATCTATTCAGACTTTCATCTCCTGTGGTGATAGGGGGTTTTGACGTAAACCCCAACTATGTATATATAAAACCATTATTGCATCTAACAAAAGTCGTTCTTAATTTGTCCGTCGCTAATTCATCCGAGGCAAACAAAGGACAACAACAACCCAGTATAATCCCACAAGTGAGGTCTGGGAAGACTACGCAGACCTTACGCCTACCCTGACATGGTAGAGGGGTTGTTTCTGATAAACCCTCGGCTCAAGAAGATGAAAAAAGACAATAGAGTAGTAACAGCAATAGAGGCAAACAAAGGAGGAACTGCATAAAATGACTATAAACAATCACAACATAAGTGTCTTGATATTTTCTACTTGTTTTCCTTTGAAGGATTAGGGTTTTAAGTAGGGAAAAAAAGAGACTAACAAAGAGGAAATTAAATTAAATGTTGTTACTAACCTTGTGATTGATGATTTCTGTTAAAAGCTTCAAAAATACCAAAAGGGGTATTATGAGGAACAACATTAAGGGAAGGAAGTGTAGAGTCATCATGATGAGAAGTAAGATCAAAACATTCTCCTGAAACATCAACTGAACCTGATATTTCTTGAGATGTTTGTGATGTTAATTCCTCATGTGCTGAAAGAGAGAATCCTAACCAGTTGTTCATAGCCATCAAATTTAAATCTTGGTTAAAAAAAAAATAATACTTCACTAGTTATATATAACTATTGAAAAACACTAGTAATATTGATTTTTTTTTTCCTACTAAAAGTTCATGCAATATGAAGTGCTACTGGAAATTAAAATAGAATGAAAAAGATAACTCCATGAGTTGGTATTATAGACTAAGTTGTTTGAAGAAGGTGAAAAAAAGAAAGAAGAAGAGAGGAAGGGTCCAAAAAATGAAGAGGAATCATTTCTCCCAAAGCAAGGTGAAGATTTATATGAAACTCAAAACCCACCCACC